>NC_064436.1:12678095-12989047 GCF_023343835.1 Lagopus muta | reverse complement strand
GTGCATGCAGGATGTCCCTGTCCATCCTTCTGACCCAGCTCATTGCAGTCCCCCCCTCCAAAAAATGCTGATAATAACAACAACATGGGCTTCATCTATGGGTAACCCTCCCTGAAGTGAATAGGTGATCTGGTTTAAATCTGATTTCAGGCTATTGGCAATTATTTTCTGTCAATAACGTTGTGTTAAAAATTATCTAGAATAGTCAGTTATCTGAATGATACCTGCCAGGGAGATAAAGGTCTGGTAAATATTATTTTTAGAATTTATGATTGACCTTCACCTCTGTTTGTTTTTTTATGGACTTCATATGAAGAAGGCCAACTTGTTCAAAATAGTCTCCGTGCTTTGGTGGGATTGTTTTCCCCATTAGTTTCCCATAAGCTCACTGTTGAAAAGGCTGGACAGCAATTCTCCTATGTTGTACGCTATAGCCTTAAATTTGTACTTTTTTTCTTCTCAATTTGGAAATTAATATGTGAAATTACACATGGAACTACAAAAAACAAATGTACTTCTTAATATTTCTGGATATAATCTTGATATGTAACAGGATCCTCAACATGTGTCTTTATTTCTCACTTTGAAGTTTATCAGGCTGCATTAATGCACGGAGCTAGAAGGTCCCAAGGTTCTCCTTGGCATACCAGCATTCATTTCACAGCCTTGTACTTGCTAGTTTTGCTTAATATTATTTTGTTGAGGGTGCTCTGTTTTGTTCTGCTAATTTGATTGGGGCATTGAAAATCTCTATTAAGTATCTTTTTATAAAGAAAAAGCCTTTTAAGGCTCCTAGGGATGGTTAATTTTTTCCCTTTAAATTACATGTGAAAATTGACTCCTGTGAGAGGGAGAAGTCCTCCTTGCTGGAAAACGCATTCCATGAATAAGTGGAGCTTTGAAATCTGTGGAAATAAGCGCCCCTTTCTCAATCCCTGTACCTGTATCTGGGGATTGTTTTTTTCTTTGTGTAGAAGGGTAAATTGTGTTGTGTGGCACTGAAGGACTTATGTGGGCAGTTGTATTGTTAAACTGTATGAAACTTGGCTGTTACAAATTGGCTTGCCATAGTTTATTTTGATAATAGCCAGTAACTGTTTTCTAGCTTTCGTATCATGTGGTGATACAGAATCTCACTGTGATACCTTTGTCTGACTGTTCTCTGGAATAGGGAAGTCAGGCTCATCTTAGTGCACGGATTTTAAAATAAGCAAGCAGAAGAAATTTTGATTATCCATATTTTGACAGTATGGATTCATCCCCCTTAATGAGGACAGGAAGAGACTGGTGTCTGAAATAGGTGCTGTACAGAAATGTTCCCATTCTATTTTATGGGATGTGCGTGGCAGTTATGCAAGTGAGCGTCCATATGGATTGTTGCAGGGGTATCAGTAATCATGCAGTACTCCTGTTATCTGCACAGGGAGTAAATTGTTAAGTTCTGATTTGATAACTTGTCCTTATTCAACAAGCACTTAGCATTAATGGAACCTAAGCGTGCTCTCAAGTGCTCTGCCCGGTTGACTCAGATTGTATTGGTGCTTTATTGAGCTGCAGCTTGTGTAGAGATTGCTGTTGGATGCCGTCTGCAGTTGACCAATATATTGTTTTCAGTGATGAAACGTGCTGTTGGGCAATGCCCTTGAGTCTGGTTTGACACTGTTTCTGCCTTTGGTTTGGGTGTGTTGTAGGTGTTACATGCGAGAGCCAGATCGGCTTCCTGATCCAGTTCACTCTGAAGGTCTTTTCAGTTTTTAACTGTCCACCAGTGCTACTGTGTGAGCACTGTGGGCACGAGAGCAAACTGAAGAGATGGAGAGGTAAAAGTGCCTCTGAAATATCACAGGTGTGTGTTGCTGCTCAATGTATCATCAAGCCGTAGTCTCAGCAGCTGTATTTTCAGGGTATACTTTCCAAAGACAGCTTCTATTTTCTAACTGTAGGTGTCTGTATGTATTAACATGTTTGAACATAGTTGTGGAAGCTGCAGTTAATAATGGACTGATCTCAATCAAAATCCCTCAGGGAACAGTGGAGTGCTATGATTTCAGATTTAAGCTGTAAGAGGTCAGAAAATACTGTGGTTTATGATGAACATAAGACCTTGACTTGTTCTCTGACAAATACCTTTGACAACATGGTCTGTATAAGAGTGATAAAAGGGTGTGTGAAAAGCAAGTAATAAGTATGTCTAAGTTTAGTAATTTTATCCCTGCACTCACATGCAGCCAGTTGCTAATCAGTGCTTGGTGCTCAGCATATGAATTAATTTACTTCAGCTGCAGTCTCTTCCAGGTGAAAGAGATCTGTGGAGAAAAAATGAGAACTACTTCAATTGTGTGCAGCTGCCCATGTGGCTGCAGCAGTTGCTGGGCATGTTTGAGTGCTTAAACAGCCCCTTGCATGCCTTAGTAGTGCATGGTGCCTGGAGTCACTGCTCACTGGAGCTGCATTATAGTTTCCTTCTTCCTTTTCCTCCTGGAGATGCCTTGCTTTTGCTGCTGGAGGAGACACGCTGACCTTGATGGAAGGTGTATTTTTTTTTGTTGTTGTTATTTATTTATGCCACAGGGAGATCGTGCATAGGCCAGGAAGTCCCTGCTTATCCCTGCTAGCATATCCCAGCATGGTCTGCTCCAGTACTACTACAGTCACAAGCAACTGCAACACCTCTTGTCTTTGTGTTGGGCTCTGCATGTGCTTAGGAGTTGTTTGAGGGTTTCTTGTAATGCTTTGAAGCAGTGTGTGCACACCAGTAATAATATGCATAGTTCTGTTCAGGAACGCCTGAGTTTTTAGAAAATTTTAAAAGTTAATTTACTTTCTTGGTGAGGATTTTGAGTAGCTTGTCTTTTTAAATTAAAAAGAGCTTCTACTTTATTTATTTTTACTTGTTCATTTATTTTTGTACCTGAAGTTTATTAACAAAAACTAACATGTTTTCTGAAAGGACGTGATCTCTGTATTCTCCCTCTGGCTTTATTGAAATGGTTGTTCCAGGATGTCAAATAAGATAAATGATTCTGGATTCTTAAAAGGATATGTAACATCGGTTCTATCTACTCAGTACATGAACATTTTGCAGGCAGTGTTTTTTCAGTGAATTGTGCTGTGACAGAAGTTCCTAAACTGTAGTTAGGTCACAAGAGAATGACTTGAATTTTGTTTCTTGGTCTTAAACTGTGAATTAAGCTTCTGCAATTATGTTAGAACGTGTTGTTAGCTGCTTGCTACATTGAATCTTTATAAATCTGCTGTTTGTAAGCAGAGTGCTGTGAATTATTTCAGTGGAAAAAAAAGTAGATTGAATTTTATAATTTGAAGAGGGGTGACTCGGCTGATATAGAAAGATACTTCCTAAAAAAAAAAAAAAGTATACTCAGTTGGAACATCTGAACAGAAACTGAATCCATTGTCTGTAAAATGCCTTATAGGACTTTGTATGCTCTCTGAGGATGAATGGGAACCCTACTGATTGTGGTTAGTGATAATTAATAATATATCAAAGATTTTTAGGCCTGAGGTTGAAAAGTAAATTTCAGACTAATTGCTGAATGTTTCTGATGATTCTTATATCGTTTCACTCAATTACATCCTCCCTGCTAAACAGTGCTTTTTATTTGCATCTGGAGGTGTAATGAGTTATTTGAATGGACTTTCAGACTCAAATTGATCTATTCTATTCTGTTCTTCTTTTTGCTGTTTTGCTGCTATCCCTAGTTTGGAAAAAGTGATGGCTATATAAATCACTTCCCCCACTAGCTGTGTGGAGCTGTAGGGCTGCCATGAGGCCCCCTCCCCCCCAGAGTCCTCTCTGGGCTGAGCAAACCAAGGGACCTCAGCTGTTCTTCTACAGCTTGTCCTCCAGACCCTTCAGCGTCTTTGCAGCCCTGCTTAGGCTGCTCTCCTACAGCTTTATGTCCTTCTTACGTTGTGGTGCTCAGAATTGCACGTGACACTCAAGGTGAAGCCGCAGTCCCCTGATGAGTGTGAGCAGGCAGAGCATTGCCCTGCTGATAACCTTTAGGCTGTGCCTTGCTCCCTGGTGGCAGGTTAAGCGCTGCCCCGCCTCAGCAGGCGGCTGCATATTCCGGTGCATCCCCTAGCGCTTGTGCAATCTGGCCGTGTCCGTGTACCTGCATGACTGCGTCACCCTGCTGTCTGTCCTTACCCAGACCTGTGCTCCCAGAGCCGTTGGGGAGCTCAGGTTTCACAACCTGTGTGTCCCGGTTTACTCTGGCAGCGTCTGGTTGAGGAAAATCGATTGTTCGCGTACGTGGCTCTCTGCTGGTATGGCTGCTGGTCAAGGAGTGGGGAAGGGGCTCTTGGCTTAGCTATGCTCTTTCTGTCAGAGTGGCCTCTTGTCCGGAGAAGGAAGGTCTCAAGGAAGTCCTCAAACTACTGCCCTTAAATCAAATGTTCCTTCTGGAAGCATTGTTTAGGGGGTGGCCCATTGGGATGAGGGGTGTGGGTTCAGGCAGTTGCTCCAAAAGACCAAAGGTGCCGCATTCAGCACTGCCGAGGGCTGGTCTCCGGGAAACTGTCATGCACTTCTGTTCAGGAGTTCTGAAGCCTGTATTCCAAGGACTTTGCTTATGAAGGCTGGGGGGAAACTTGGAATGCTTCCAGTAAGGCTGTTTGACTTGTCTGCTTTGGTACAGTATTTTTAAGTAAATGCAATTTGTGTACCGTAGACGAGATCGGTCAGAAAGCTGCTTGTCCGGTGATATGTTCAGATCCTCTTCACTGGCTCTGACTTCGTTACTTTCCAAAGTTGTTTGGAGAAATTGTTTAAAAAAAAAACAAAAAACAAAAAAAAAACCACACCACAAAACAGAACAAATCCTGAAGTATGAAGGCTTACTCAGCTGTTCATCCTAGGATGTGTGAAAACTTTCAGGAAAATAAGTCCCATTTGAAGACAACAAATATAACCTTATGTTTGCCATGCTTAAAGATCAAGGTCTTTTTTTTTTTTTTTTTTTTTTTTTTTTTTTTTTTTTTTTTTATTTCAAATAAAAAATAAACACACGTCACCAGTCCTGGCCCATTGGGCTGGGAATGCGTGCTTCTGGGTCAGTGCAGATGTTTCTTTAACTGGCAGAAGACAGTGTCCCAGAGCTGGGCATGGCCCTATGTTACGTGTGAGAAAGTTTTGGCAGCTTATCTGCCCTCTGAAGCTGCCTGTATAGATGCATGGGTACCAGAGCACATGGAGGGGTGCCCCTGGTTCTATGACGATCATCCTTTGGTTGTTGAGGACTGCTCCTTTGTTGCTTGCCTGTCTGCTTGGCTTTAGGGTGGAGGAAGCTTTGTGGCATGTTTTGCTTTTCTGCTTTTGCTTTAAGTTTGTTTATCTTTAGGCACTAAGTCTTTCTTAAGTTAATATTTAAAAGCAAATATTGTCCAATAAGCGTTCCTTAAGGGTTGTATGAAGTTACTAAACGTTACTAGCTTGTCAAAATTCAGCACCAAACCTTTATAATAGCCCATCCTTTGTAAAACTCACCTAGTAGAACAGCATTTCTGCAGGATGAGCTCTGCAAGCCGTATAGAAGTTACCATACTCTTACTTCTGATTCACAGTAGGGAAACTGATTCATCTAAGTGGACTCAATTAGAATTTTTAAGTTCTTATTTTAATCTGAATTTGTGTAAACTACTGGAGGATGAATAAAGTAGAGGTTAGATGTGTCAACTTCAACTCAGTGTATGGAAGTAAATATTGGAAAAGATCCAGAGCTTTATGGCTGCTGCCAACTAATGACATAAGATAATGTTGCAATGAAACAATGTACTTGATTTAAATTTGTTTCCCAACTATCCTTTATGTTTCTTGAGACTTTGGAATTCAGGTTTTTTAAGATTTTACAGTAAGAAGTAGATAAGGTATTGAATTTTTTGACTGATCTGTGGTAATGACAACTTCAAACTGAACAAGCAGATCATAAGATAAAAGACTGTTACTCATTTCACATTAAACCCACGGGGGGAAGAAGCAAGAGGGTCGAGTGCTTTGGATGGATGTACAATTCTAAAAAGAGGGAAGAAATTGAAGGGGGCTGAATTATACTTAAGTATGAAGTGAAAAGACTGAATTGCTCATTTATTGTGGTTTTTTCTTGCTTTCTGAGACCAAAACTGCAGCCATTGTAGGTCTGCAAACGGTCCTGTGTTTTCTTCCTGACGTAAAGAAGAGTTAATTGTGTGCTGAAGGCTGCTAACTTCTTTGCTAAGTTTGTGTTAGCATTTCTGCTTGCATCAGTAATGTGCTTTTGGAGTGAGTCTTTCCGCTGCCTCTGTTTACTGTGGGGTGCCTGTGGAGTGAAAAAGGAGATGCTTCTTAGAAAGCAGAGCATGACAGAAGTGCTTTAGGAGTACCTGCAGTCCTCCAGTCTCTAATGGTTTTGGTCCATGGGAGCTCTTCAGAGCTGCCCTCAGGCCCAGTCCTAGGGACACGAGTAGTGTGGGTGGACAGTCCCCAGCCATCTCTCTCTTTACATCTCTGCACTGCACTGTACTGCCTGCTAATGCCAGTGCTGGCAGTGTGTTTATTGTAGTTTTCAGCTGTTAGCTCTAACGTTTGTAATTGAAAAAAGGGGAAGAAAAAAAAAAAAGGAATTACAGGCAGAAGAAATGATTCCTGAGAAGAACTGGAGGCACGACTTTGTGCACATGTATTTGTGTTTTTAAGCTATATCCAGAATTACCAGAGTACCTACTTAATCTTCCTTCACAGCACTCCAGAATTCTTGAAAACAAATGAGAGAAACCCTGGAAGCAGGATATGAGACTGAAGTGACAAATAGGCTGTATCCTGTTTTTTTTTTTTTTTTTTTGTTGTTGTTGTTGTTAATGAACTTAACTTCTTTTAAACTAGTTGGAAAATCTAGATAATGTTTGCCAATATTCTCATTTACAATAATACTGATCTGCAAAGAGAAACTGGATTGTTCTTTATTGCAGGCAGCTTAAAGAAGTGTTTCCAAACAGCTGTACCTTTTGTGAACTGATTTAATGACTTACAATTACGGTGTCAGATAAAAATACATCAAAACTACGTTTTTGTAAAGCAAACCTGTTGCTTTGCAGCTAATTATATGTTGCATATACCTGATGCATTTATTTTAATGTGATGCTAACCGAGTCAGATAGGTGATGTATTAATGGCTTGTAAATGGCCTACAGCCATTAACTCTATTTATGAAGACAGACATAAGAAAATGTGTTTTAAGCCTTCATCTGTGTTTTTTAATGACCGAGTACCATAACTTCAGGACCTAGATGAGTTCTGAGCTAGTTCACTGACTACTAAGTGGATCTTCCTCCTGTGTGTTTTTTTTTTTTTTTTTCTTCATACTTTTTACTGTGACGAATTCCTTGATGTCCTTCAGTGCTGATCCCTGTCTTCCATCCTCTGGTCTTAGCCCTTCCCTTGATCTAAAGATATTTCAGGTTCTAATTGCTTCAGCACATACACCTGCTGTTATGCTTATTAAGAGAAACTCCTAATAAGGCCACTCAGGTGGTGAGATGGGGTTGGTGGGTGTTCCTGGAGACTTCTCCCCACCAGCCCTATCAGTCTCTGTTGCGTGTCAGGCTTCCTGCTGACCGGGACAGGTATTAGCTTTTTTACATCACACGAGTACCCCAGGCTCTCAGGTGACACCAGGTTTAGTGTGGCTTAAATCAGTAAGTCAGTAGAAATGAATGCATTTTTCATGCTGAGCAGAAGGTATTTGGGACAGAACAGGAATGAACTTGAGATCACGAATGCGGGATTGTAAGAAATACGATTTAATGAAAGAGTGAGATTATAGCAGCTAGGAAAAGAGCAGGCATTGGTATTGGATGATGTAAGCTTAATGCAGTGCACCAGATCCTGGTAGAGGTTGTGGTTTTGTCCACCAGCACTAAAAATGGAGAATATTCAACATGTCTCTGCTTCAGCCTAAATGAATTAATTTGATCAATTTTACAGATGTATTTCATGTAACTAAGTTGAAGAACAGTAGTAAATACAGAAATATCGCACATTGAGAAGCATCTAGCCTTTGTCTGACGTTTTACATGGACTGGTTGAGTGCCCCTGCACTAGATATGAGGGTTGATGATGGAATACATTAAAATACCCAGTGTTCAAAGGACAGAAATGTAACAGTCTTCTGTTATTTGTAGGAAACTTCATATTAATGTTTGTGGGTTTTTTTTTTTTTTTTTTCCCCCCATTAAGTATGCACAACAATGAACAGCAGAGCAGAACTTTTTGTTTTTCTCTGATTCCTTGTCTGTACTGCATGGAACATCTCCAAAATACAGGTTCTGCAAATGCAAGGTAACTACATATCCTCATCTTAATTATGTACTATATTGTGTTAGGGCTGTGGATTAGGTAAGTGAGATGGCAAGAGTAAATTTAGGTTGGGAATTCTCCGCCAAGTCCTCAGTGCTTCCACCGGTAGCAGTATGAATTGAGGTAAATATTGAATGGAGTTTCCTAGCAACAATTGTAAGGTTAAGTAAAAATCAAATTTGCCAGGTATTGCTTCTAGAGCTCTCTTCTGAATTTTGTTTCAGAATTTATACTTTTAATACCTTACCTGCAATATGAAGTGCTCAACAAAATCTGAAAACATTGTGAAGAATTTCACAGAGACATAAGTAATTAGAAGTATTGTTATTAATTTGGGACATAGATTTTCTTTTGTTGTCTATTTGTACTGTTCCCTAACTAATAGGGATTAAACTGACATGAATTCTGCAAGTATTAGCTGTGTATATGCGTGTATAAATAAAATAGTATAAATAAATGCCACTTGCACTGCTCAAGTCTACTGAAAAAAGTCATTTGTCGTGGGCTTTGTCAAAGTAAACACACAATGTACAGGCCCAAACTGGAGTTAAAATGACAAGAGAGAAGGTCGGCATGAATGCTTCCTCATGTGACGTCGTAGTGGAGGATTCACATTCTTTCAGCCTGTTCAGTAAATTGCATGCAAGGATCTCTAGAGGTGCTCTCAGTTTTTAAGATGTGTACTCACCTAAGGTAGACCTATTCTGGATAGAATAATTTCCCCTGGAGATGCATGCAGGCCTGGAATTTAGGTTAGCCCAGGACAGATAGATAGATAGCAGAGGGGAGCAAGGAATGGAAAAATTTGGTTGGCTGCTTCCAGTCCTAAGTTTTTGAGTCTATAAATAGAGTCTATCAGAATATTTCTAGTTAGTTCTGGGGAAAGTCAGCTGCTGTGCTGGGGATTGGCTGTGCTCCCAGAATAAGGAGGGGAAAAAAAAAGTATGATAGGAGGCCTATTGAAAATCTACCAACTGACAGCAGTGAAATCAAGAAATTGAAAGACTCCCACATTTAGGCTTCAGGCTTTTTTTTGTTTGTTTGTTTTTTTGGCCAGGGTCAGCCTGTTTGTAACCAGCTCACCTCCTTGCCCATAGCCACTGGCCAAGGGAATGCAGAGGGTCTGCACCACATGCGGCCAAGTGGGGTCTGGGGTGCAGGAGCTGAGATCTCAGTAGTAGGTGGTATGTTAGACTTGGCCCTTGTGCTGTGCTGGTTGACCTGGGAAGTCCTGTCTCTGTGTTAGGTGTGTTCACAGAATCGTAGAACAGCCTGGGTTGAAAGGCAGCACAATGTGGTTTCAACCTCCTGCTATGTGTAGGGTCACCAGCCATGAGACCAGGCTGCCCAGAGCCACATCCAGCCTGGCCTTGAATGCCCCCAGGGATGGGGCATCCACAATCTCCTTGGGCAACCTGTTCTGCGCGTCACCATATTCAGTGTGAAAAACTTCCTCTTAATATTGAATCTAAATTTCCCGTCTCAGTTTAAGATTGTTCCCCCTTGTCCTATCATTATCCACCCATGTGAACAGCCATTCCCCCTCCTGTTTATACACTTCCTTCAAGTACTGGAAGGCCACAATGAGGTCTCCCCAGAGCCTTCTGTTCTCCAAGCCCAACGAGGCCAATTAAAGTCCAGTGTTGCATCAAGGGAAACAGTGAAATGCAAGCAAAAGTTGAATTTTAAGTTAATAAGGTTATAATGTCAGTTGTGATTTTTTTTTTTTTTAATAAAAGAGAAATGTCTTGCTGATGATTTTATGTGCAAACTAATTAAATACATTATGATACCAGAAATAGGTGTTTAAGGGAGTCATGATGAGCTTTTCAAACACTTAAGGCGTTTTCTAGGAAACATAAATTATATACTTGAAAAATACTGTGAATTGAGGTTAAATTGTATGACTAGAGATTAAATAACTAGTAAGTTTTGTATTTTAGAAAGATCTTGCTTTTACAGGAAAAAAAAAAGACTTTTCAGCAGAACTTTTTCTTTTTTCCCCACCCAATAACTACAGAAGGATGATTCTTCATACTGTAAGTAGTCAAATGAATAGCTTTGTGCATGTGAATTGAACCAGAGTACTCAGATGAGCATCTATTCATGTCAGAGTTCATGGGAGCTGAAATTGTGTTAAGTGAGCTTTTTTAGTACTGACCTAACACCAGAAGAAAATAACTTGGAAGTAAATGCATTTATGACAACTTTTAGGCTTTCCTGGCAACTCAGATTTAGTTTATCATTTTTCAGATACTGTAAAAAGTGGTTCTATTGAATGTTGATGTCAAGAGAAGAAGGGATAGAATATTGTCAGCACTTGTTAGGCTTTCCAGCTGTCTGTAGACATGGCATACCAGAGAGTTGCTTAATTGCTTCTATGAGATTTCCATAAATATTTGATTAAAAAAAAAATCAAACTAGTGTTAACGTTTTGTTTGTTTGTTTTAAGAGTAGGATCTTGCTGTAACTGATGTCCTCAGCTGTCCAATTTTTTTATTGATTAAATATTAATAACAGTAGAATAATTTCAGACATTCGTGAGTGAGTTAAATGAGTAAGCAACAGGTAGAACTTTTTTCAGACACAACAAAAGAAGCATTTTGTTTTTAAGCAAATACTAAAAAATATCTTGTTATTAACAGTCTTTGAAGACAACTGGGTGAAATGTTGGAGAATCATAGGCTGATAGAATGGTTTGTGTTGGAAAGGACCTTTAAGATCACCTAGTTACAACCTCCTGCTGTGGACAGGGTTGCCCCTCATCAGATCAGGCTGCCCAGGACCCCATCCAACCTGGCTTTGATCTCCTCTAGGGATGGGAAATTCACAGCCTCTCTGAGCAGTCTGTTCCATCATCTCACCACCCTCTGAGTAAAGAATTCTTTCCTAATGCCTGATTTTAATATCACCTCCTTTAGTTTGAAAACCATTTCCCGTTGTCCTATCACTGTCTTTCTGTGAAAAAAGCCATCTATTTTATCTCATTAACATGTGGGAAAACATCTTCCCTCCACTCCCCCCCCCACCCCCTCCCACCCCCCCCCCCAAAAAAAAAAAAACCCAAAAAAAACACCAACAAGAAGAAAACAAAAAAGAACCATTTGAATTAAAAAGGAGAAAAATTTGTCGTAGGGTTGAAATTCACCTCCATTAGAGTTGATGACCATTCTCCACTTGCTTTCCATGGGCCATCATTTCACTAGGCATTTCACCAGAGGATGGCTGTGAGATCTAAAACTGTAATTCATTCTGGCTGTGTATGTTGCCTTGGAGAAATGGTGAGGATCAGCTCATCTGTAGCAGGAAGAGGGGAAAATAAACTTATCTACAGCCTAGGTAGATTTAACTTGGAACAATGCACCAAGTTTGGGGGAGGAAAAAAAAAAATACAAAAAACAAACAAACAAAAAAAAAACAAAACAAACAAACAAAAAAACAAAAACAAACAAACAAAAAAAACAGTAAAAAAGGCTTCAAAACAGTATCAACTATGTGTGTCAGTAAGGCTTCAGGAATATTTCAACAAATCCATTTGTCGAAACACAAAGTATTGGAAAAGGAAGATAACTAACTTGTTAGTTTTTTATTACTTTTTCAGATCATTTTATATTTCAGATCATTACTGAAATATTGGTTTTGTTTGCGGACGCAGCTAAAAATTCATGTTAAATGTTCACTGTGCCACTTTGACTTAGATTATGCAAAGCCATTTGTTAATTGGGTCTTGAGTGAGCTCAGAACAGAATTCTAAAGTGGTTCTAAATTCATGATTGTAACTAAGTTCCATGGCAATGGATGTTTTGCTTCTTTTCAAAGTAGTACATACAAAATATGTCGTATACCACTACCTGCCCTAGCCTTCTCAAAAGCACTGGCTCTGAATTGAACAGCTTTATAATCCATAATCTGAAGTAGCATCTGCTCAAAGTTTCAGAATTGTACCTTTAGTCTGAGGATTTCATCTTCCATCAGTCGGAGCCCTGTTGGCTTTTTGATAGCGGTCCTGTTAGGGTCAGTGGGACTGACGATATAGAAATGTTTTGCTTAAACCTCTGCAGGTTGGAAGTTTTCAATTTTTCTAATGTGCATCAACCTCAGCTGTTTTATATTACATTCTCTTTCCTGTCTTGTTCTGACACTTTGATTCGTGTCATGCAGAGCATGCATCTTTTCACACTTCCAAATGCTGACTGTGATGGCTTGAATCCTTCGTTATTATGTGATTAATTGTAGAGATGCAAACATTATCAAATCAAAATCCCCGAAAGGCCTCTTTTAAAGTATCTGCCTAGCTTTTGATTTAGCTGCCCCACAAATTACTTATCTGGTGGCTGTGTGGTTTTTAACATCCTCCTAAATTTGGAACAAATCCATGAAATACTTTCTGCACTGTCTGGGGAATAGAAAGCTTGATAAGTTATTTTGTCCGTTGCTCGGGTCAAACATTTCAAGAGGCAGCAGCTCTGTGTGTTGAATCCATTAAGTACAAATCAGTGGGTGTGCAGGATCATAGCTTGTATTGTCTGTTATTATATTAGGGTGTTCCATACGGGTTTTCTATTGCTGGAAGTCCAATTTTTGTCTTTGAGATGCATGTAAATTCATAAACTACAAGTGTTGCTATATAGGAGAAAATTGTGATTCAGGGGAGAAATAGCATAGCAAGGAAAGCACTTTGCATTAGCTGTTTTATGCGTAGCTACGTGCAGTGTTGTTTTTTTTTTTTAAACAGATTTTGTCCCTTGGGATGTAATAAAAGGCTAGCAACTTAAAAACCAAATAAGTCTGTGCGGTATATTATTTAGGTATCCAGAGAAAAAAGGTCAGAGAAGTCTCCTGTGTTGTCAATTCCTCAATGGGAGACTATATTAAAAACTAGAAAATATAATACTGTATAATTTGGAAACATAATATATAATGTAGGTTGAGAGACAATTACTGTATTTTATGTCTCTATATTTTCCATTTTACTGAATGCATTTCAGCAACAATTGAGTTTTGGCTGTAATGCTATTTGTAGCAGTTTCCTGAAGCTGCGCAGCAAATTACTGTGGTGTACCAGATCAAATCAGCTCTTTACTTCACTTGTGAAAGCTACATTATGAAAAACTCCTACTACTGGCTTCTGTGGGTAACAGTATTTTTGTCCGTATTTATATGATTTTGTGAATGTTAACAGAAAGTTTTAAAGCAGTTTTAAGATGCCGTAGCTTATATAGCTTGTTTGTTGTTTTTCAGCATTTGTTCATTTAAAACTGTTGCAGCAGTTAGGTGGGTATGCAGAAAGATTTCATTTCTCACGAAGTCCTGCCGCCTGTAATGCAGATATTGAAGGTCTCGTGTATCTACCTCTTCAGCAGCTAAGCCTGACAAGAAATTAAAAGCCTGGTGGTTAGTGATTAACAACAAAAATAAGTGTACTGTCAGTGGTATTTTTAGCATCGGCATTAGCCCTGTACCTAATTCAGTAAATATTTTCCTGCTTTCAGTGACCTATTCTGGAGTGTTAAATGGCTTTAAACACCAACATACATGTAAGGCAAGTTTGGTAGACTGCAAAAAAGCAAGTTCTGTATGGCTGTCAGTTTTCAGTTTATCTTGGGAGCTTGGAGAGCCGTCACTGCTTGTACAAGTCCTGAAGATCCAGCTTAGCAGTTACGTGAGGTTTGCCACAAAGTCAGTTGCAGAGAGGAAGCTAAAAGATAAGGTGTGAATAATTGAAGTTTGCTTCAAAGAAGTAAAAGTCTTCCTTTTGGGGAAATGAGGAAGAGGTGTTAAAATTGCACTGTGATGGAAGTCTGTTTCCTGGTTCCATTTTCAAATGCCTACCACTTAGCAGTCCTGCAGGAAATTTAGAAGTAGATGGTGCGTTCTCACTAGCAAGTTCATAATCTATACCCTGGAAATCTACTTTTTATTCCTGTCTCTTTGTGTGGGTTTCACTCTTCCTCCCCTGTATTAAAAGCAATTGTGACTTGACTGCCATTTGATTTTTGACACTGCTGTATAGTTCCTGTGCCCAGGTATTCTTGCATTCTTCAACCCGGGGGGATCAGAATTTCAGAAATTGGGCAGCCATTGAGTGCCAACTCTGCTGCCATTTTGTGCGGTTTGGGCAAGGAGCCATTCACTGCCTCTGTATTTGGAAGAAGAGCATTTGCTGGAGGGACTCTATATGGGCTCTATCAGGCATCTTGAATGAGAAGCGCACCTGAAATAAGCCAGCAGGAACTACTTTAAAAATTATTTCTAATATAGGGGAGCTGGTCTCTTTCAGAACAGTAGAGGAAAGGAGAAGAAGAGGGCTGTTTGGAGCAGAATTTTAATTGTGATGAGAATTGCTCTCAGGAGGAGCCTGCGTCTTCTACTGTGTGAAGGAGGAATGCAAAGGGACTCTTGATCAAGTGCAATCTTTGTGAATGCTGTCCCCGTGTTGTCATCTCCAGTTAAGATTGTATGTGTTCCTGCATGCGTTTCTTCAAGTTTTACTGTTGGATTAACATCCTGATGGCCTTTTAATAAAACCAACAAAGAACAGGTCTGTCCGGATTTTCTGGTCTCATCAGGAAGGCTTTGAAATACTTTCTCTGCAGCAAAGCTTCTGTACATTTAATTGTTTTAGCAGCAGCATGGGCAGAGCACACCAATTCACCAAAAAGTCTATGTGATCTCCTTGGGGCATTTGCTGGATTTTGTGTCCTCAGTGTTCTCAGTGTCCCATCTACTGTCACCCTTTAGAAAGGAGGATGAAATGCTATTGAATAGTTTTGGCATGATCAAACTACAGCTGATTTCTGCACGCTTCTGCAGTGTGTTTCAGACCTAGCATGTTCTCTGGTGGTAAAGCAAACTAAGTGTACAGAAGTCTCCCACCAGCCTTAAATCTGAAGTTTCTCCAAGCCTTTATAGTCAACAAGAGGTTCTGTATGCAAAAATGTGATTATTTAGCAAGAGGTTCCACTCTGAAATGTGTGTATGTCTTTGAGAGACATTCCTATCTATCTTCTTGGCAGGGTTGGTCTGGGAGTTCATCCCCTTTCTGCAGAGGAGCTCCGGGGTTAGCACTCCATTTCTGTCCCTGTCAGCCTGGCGTTCTCCCAGACGTGGCAAATGGAAGTTTTAAGGTGGTAACAACAACCTCAGTGTCCAAATAAGGAGACTTAGATCACAAAAACCAAAATTTGTTTAATCCTAAGACTTAGTTGCAACTTAGAATTGGATAAATTTGTTTTCACGTTCAGCTTTATTTATATGAAGTTAGTCTAGTAATATTTGCAAATAATTTTTTCCATTATATAAACAGTTCTACTTGGGCCTTTCCTGGCAATAGTGAAAGTGTCGCAAAATGAAGCTGAAGTGATAGTAGAAAGTTTTTTGCATTATAATTGTGATCTTTTCCTTGGTGGTCAAAGTGTGTTTTCTCTCCTATCAAGGTCTGTTAGAGAGCTGTGTTGTCTTTTAGGAGTTGCTAGATTTGATTTAGCCAAATCATAACTACTGAAAGTAAAAGAGTTTGACTATTCGTGATACGAAAATGCATGTTCATTTTGATTATTTTTTTTCCAAATTGCTTAGTATTGTGAACTCAAAGTACATGAAAATTAACATGCATTTTCAATACATAGTCTATTCCTCCTTGTCTCATTGCTGCCATAAAGTCTTCTGTTTTTTTCTATTTTTTGTCTAAGTCTTGGCATTGTGGGTAACGCACTGTTATTGATAACTAGAGTGTGTTTTTGAAAGATGGAGGACAAAGGTGGAAAGATAGTTAACTTCAATTTCCATGACATTTTCCATTTTTACTCTTCCAAAATGGCTTTATATAGAGCAAAAATTAGATCTTTTTAGATCTGTTGTTCTGTGTTATTCCTTTTCTTTTCCACCATTTCAATACGGTTCACATACGTACTTCCACTAGGGAAATTTTAAATGTGGAATCTATCTCAAGTTGTTGACCGAAGATAATAAAGGAGCCTAAATGAATTATGCTAGGTAACTTCTCTTGTGTTTGCTGCAAGTACACAGCAAGACATAAATGTACGTGATCCTATAGAAGGATAAATTAAGAACTGTAGATAATACCAATCTAAGCTTGTCTTTATGACTCCATGCTTCTCCGTTAAACCTCAGGAATGATTTTATTTACTTGTTAGGGATTCAGGAAGTGTAATTAAATGCCAGTTACAGCATAGAAGTTATTTCATGGTGCTATCTCCTTAATTGAACCCTGTGAGTTTATTTAAGGAAATACTCTGCTAGAGTGAATCGCTACTGCAAATGAGGTGGGAATAAAAATTGCTCTGGTTGGCTAAGAAGGGGATGCAGTGGGTCAAAATCTTGTGTGTGCTGGAGCAGATGAATGTAGATAGAGATGATGGGTGGCGTCCCAGGATAAAGATGGCATGAACAGAATTGAAAATAATATGTATGACAGAGCCATTAGTTCATGAACATAATTTGTATTTTGGAAAACACAAACAGAAGTCCAAGTTTAGATGAGATTTGTCCTTGAGTTGATAATAGCATTCAAATGGAAATCCTAACAATGTGAGTTGGCTGTATGGAGCATAAGAGAGCTCCAATGAATAATTTAACAAGTGATGTCTAATAAAATATACAGCACATTGCTTCAAACTTAGAAATTGTAACTCTGCCTAAGGGATGAATGTTTTTCATTACTTTTTAATTGTTGCCAGTGTTGACCTTCAAGGTCTTTTTCTGGCACATAATTTGTTATGGTAAGGATGAGATCATTAAGCATTTTAGCACAAGCCACATGATGCAAATAGTTTCCTAATATTATAGAATGCTGATGTAGTAAGAGTTTGTTTTCTTAGGAGTTTGTTCTCTGTATTTAGTGATTATTATTATTTTTAGATTGTATCTTTAAAGAGCAATTCTGTAATCTTGCAGACAGTGCCATAGGTAGTACAGTAGCAAATGTCAGCTGTTTTTTCTGTGAGATGTTTGTGGCAGGTTTTGATTTGTAATTAAAAAAAAGAGTATTACTGTGAAGTCTTGGTATGGTTTTTTTGGCTCATGGTAATATTTGTATATACCAAGAACAAACAACGGCTTTTCTCGTTGACTCGGTTCATGAAAACATCCACGTAGGAGCCTGTAGGCTTCCCCCCTGCTGAAGGGAACCTCTGTGGTGTGTGAGGCTCTGGGACCTCTATTTGAGGCAATAAGTGTTACTAAATTTTGGTGGTTTTATATTGTAACTCTGTTGTAATATTTTAGTGTTTGCATAGGAAGGCACTAAAAATACGTATTGGGCAAATAGCAAATACGGTTAGGATTTAAGTTTGGAAGTCTTAGTTGATATTTTCTCCAGGTGGATGTATTATTATTCAGCTCTTTGTCAGACAGTAGATACGCCTGCTCAGATTTGAATGGTGGTGCAGAGGAGCAAGCCAGAGTACTGCTTCTTTCCCTTGAGCTTACTTGCCATTGTTATTTGTCTGGTTTAAGATGCATGTGATCAGTTGTTTGTACAAATTGCTGATAGAAATGTTTATTGCTCACATGGTTGCTTACGGCAGATGAGCAAAGCTATTGTCTTGTGCTAATCTGTGCTATAGGCAGTCACTCACAGGAAGTCTATAAATAATTCTTAGGGTAAATTCTACCTTGCACTGCTTACAATCCAAAGAGAAAAGCCTGCAGATGCGTGGATGCAGAGTAGAGGCTCCGAGATGCAGCTCACCTCTCTGCTAGCAGTCTGCAAAGTGACTCCCGGATCTGGCCAGCAAGTTCCTAAGGAAAGGGTGGAAGGAGATGAGGAAGGGCCATGAGCAGAGCGTGTACTCTGATGGACAGATAAGAGGGATGAGAGCCAGAAGCTAGCAGAGGAGGGAGAGAGAGGGCTGCAGGATGGGGAGGCAGCTGCAGAAGATGCATCGTGGACTCTGTGCAATGTTTCCCTTGGTGGGCCTTCACCAGGCACGTGCTTGTGTTTGGGCTACTGCACCTCAGGGAAGAGCCCTGGTAGGAGCAGAGTGTGCTGGCCTAGCTGATCCAATTTGTTAGGGTCTGGTGTGTCCTCTTATTGAGCTGCATGGACAGCTCTAGTTTGTGGAACTGATATTAAAAAAAAAAAGTCATTTCTTTTGAATTACATTCATTTGTCCTTGATTAATCTGTAGATCCAATAATTTTCACTAAAAAATATTTTTCCTTTACTCTTCTATGATTGAAAATCCAGCCTGTCATTTTCTGCTTCCTTGCAAAGAGATACCAGCATCAAATCTGTCACTCATGCTTGTGAGTGAGTGCTGCATTCTGTGGGGAGCTCCCTGTTCCCAAGTCGATATATGACAGAGCAGTAGATAATATAAGAAAGCATCCATGTGGTTTTTTAGTATCTCCAGACAAAGAAATTCCATAACCTCGCTGGGCAGCTTGTTCCAGTGTGATGTAACTCTCACAGTAAAATACTTTTTTTTCTGTCCGTATGTCACTTTCTGTGTTCTAGCTTATTTCCATTGCCCTTTGTTCTGTCACTGAATATTGTTGAAAAGTGTCTGGCAACATTCACTTGACTCCTGTCCTTTAGATATTTGTAAGTGTTGATAAAAGATCCCTTTTCAGCCATCTTTTCTTCAGGCTGAGCAATTCCAGGTCTCTCCCTTTCCTTGCAAGGGATGCTCCAGGCCCCTAATCATCTTTGTCACCCTCTGCTGGATTCCTTATAGTACTCTTCCCTGTCTTTTTTTGACTGAGGAGCCCAGAACTGGACGCGGTATTCTAAATGTGCCCTGCCCAGGGCACAGTACAGGTGGAGGATCCTCCCTCTACCTTATGGCTACACTCTTTTTAATGCATCCCAGAATACAATTGGCCTTATTTGCCATGAGGGCACATTGCTGACTCAACCTGTAATCCACCAGAACACCCTTGTTTTCACAGAGTTCTTTTCCAGCAGGTCATTCCCTAACCTGTACTGAGGTATGCAGTTATTCCTCCCTAGTGTAAGACTATGCTTGCACTCCATTAACCTTATAATGTTCTTTTCTGCCCAGCTCTGCAGCTTGCCCTGGTCTGAGTGAAAGAAAAGTTATAACTTTTTCCCTCAAATATTACTTCAGACCAATCCAAAAGCCTTGTGATGGTACCCATCACATATGTTTTAACATTAGTTTGTTATCTTCGGAATAATATTGAAAGCCTCTGAGGTGACTGAGGGAACAATGCAGCTTGGTGGCGTGGTGTTTTTCAGGGGGACCTAGAGTGGTCTGTCATTGTGGCTGTTGCTCCACAGATGTGTATTCAGCAGCATGAACATGGAGAAAATAAACACTCAAGCTTGCCAGTGATTCCCTTGGCAGTGGTGGGCCTCTCTGCTTACCCAAAGATGGAGTAGCTACTCCTGCCCTGTCCCTTTTTAAATCTTGTTGGAGCAAGCAGTGTTCGAGTGAGTGTATGGGGCATGGGCCACAGGTGAGAATCGGAGCTGGAGTTTTCCAGTGTAGCAGTAAAAGAAATTGATCTGAACATGTACATTTTATTAAGCTGCCTTTTGTTTAGTTATTTCTCACTTAGGTGTATGTCAGAAAGGTTAAATAGACATTTTGAACTTTTTTCTGTCCAGAAGGAAAACTAGAATGCTTTGGACAATCAAAATTATTGACAGGATTTGAAGAGGAAATAATACTTATCAAAATGAGCGCAGTTAATTGAAGGGGTCTTTGACAAAGGAGGGATTAACACTGGCGATGCTATCGATATGCTCTATCTGCTATTGGTTGTTATGCTCAAACAAGGATGTCGGAGTCCATCAAAAATGCTCTTTTGAGAGCATTTACATTAAAAGAAGCCAAATGCTGACTTTGATGAAACTTGTGACTTTGAACACCAATTAATCATATGTTTGAATAATGTATTCTGGAAACGTACTTTCTCAAATCAAGTGAGAAAGATACTGCATTGCACAGCATCCATAACAATGATGAACTGAAGGAATCATCAGTAATGTGGTTTCAGAGTGTGGGTAAAATTAGGCATTGTCTTACCATGTTATATTCCCTGCAAAACAGTAGATTAGAACTAATGATAATAATTATCGAAACTATCGTTGGATTAAAAATAGTATTAACTCCTTAAGAGGAAGTGCTGTTAATCAAGTTGTACTAGAACAGGGAATACACTGCCAGATACTTTATTACTTGCAGGAAATATATTACTGAAATAATCCAGCAGCATAAAGATAATAATTCATTATGAGTTCTTATGTAGTAGAGAACTTGGATGGCTCTAATTGTTGCTTAACTTCAAGCTCACTTTATAGCTATGAAATTCCATGTTGCTGAATTTATTCAGAGGCAAAAGTAAAATGATTATTAAAAAAAAAAAAAAAAAAAAAAAACCTTAAAAAATTAAGCCCAAAGTACAATAAATGAGATCTGAGACAAATTCAGGAAGTAGTTAACAATTGCAAATATGTCCTACTGACATGTACAGTATGCCCTTTACATGTGAAATTGTTCACGGTTATTGCATTGACATTCTCTTCTGTTTTGCATTTATTTCTCAAGCGCTGCAAAAAATATTGCTAAATTAGAACTGTGATTTAGCTCAGTACAATTAATTTGCATTAAAGTATTCATATAAAGAGGAGAAATTTGTCAGTTGGGCCTGTTACACACTATCTGGTTTACTAAATGTAATTTAGAAAATGTTCTCTGCCAGTGGCATTGTAGGACAGTTGTCCCTTATATTTGTCTTGAAAGCTTTGCGCTTCCTTACCACCCACCCTTGGAGCTCTGTCCCCACGTTCCCTTAATGAGGAATTAGCTTAATTTGTGGCTGCAATCTAACAAGGGAATAGAAATTTAGGGAGGATGTAGCCATAATCCCCTTTTACTGGTTTTTGCAAACAGTTTATTTCTTGTGCTTGTTAAGTGGAATTAACTATCTCAGTGTTTACTTAAATACATACGTGCAGACATGTGTATATGTATATATATATATATCCAGTGTCTGTGTGTGTCTATGAACTGTAGCATTTTAAACTTTTTTCAGTATGTATTTGTTCCTTGTTTGTGTAATCCAATAGTGCTTTCTTCTAATAAAGACAAAATGCAGCATGACAAGGGAAGGAACCTCTGCTTCTCTGGAGCGCAGAGCGCGTACTTGAATTTCTCCAGTGTGCAAGTAGCCTGCACAGCAAATTCTTCATGAAATTGCCGATGCCGATTCCCCATTCCTTGCATTCCCTTTTTTTTTTTTTTTTTTTTTTTTTTTTTTTTTTTGAACCTAGGGTGTTTGCACAAGGTGAATGATTGAATGATTTTTTTTTATTATTTTTTTTTTTCCCCTGCCTTGCTTGTAGTGGTGAAGTGTTCATAGGTACAGCAAATGCCCTAAGTATCAGGAATTGAAATGGGATGTCTGAAGGCTGGCTTGATGCCAAGATGAAATACATCTCGCTTGGCAGCAGGGGTGCTTGAGAGAGCCCTGTGATATGGGATAGCTTATTTTTTTTAATCGGTTGGGCTCATTCCTACCTTGACTGACCTCCTTTAGCTGGGCAGTGGTCAGGCCTGCATCCCACGCTTTAGCCACAGGTCCCCGAGCATCTTCACCACCATCGCAGAAGAGACGTGCAGGGGGATGGCACTGTCTCTGCCTTAAGAAGCATTTGCCTCCCATGGCTGGAATAATGCCCACATGCTCCAGGAGAAGCCGGCCTGGTGAGGAGACCACACAGAGCTTCCTGTAGTCAGAAGTTGCTCCTGCTGGAAATGGCGCCTGCTGGCTTTGAGATGCCGACTCTGGTTGGCGTCCTGTGGGGTCCCCCAGTTCTGCAGTCTCCCACACTGCTGAGCCCCGTGCCCAGCCAGCTGGGTGTCCTGGTGTCAGCGCCTCGACCTCTCCTCAGGATGGAAGTACGTTCCGCTCGATTGGCAACGCGTTTCCAACATGTTTCGCTTTCCGTGCCAGAGACGATCAGTGAGAAATATGGTTGGGGTCAGTATTTTCTTAGGGGCCTTTCCAGACAGAGAAATGCAGCACATGGCTGCTGGCCCAGAAGAGCTTCACAGTCTGTGTGAGCTTTGCAGATGTGGGGAGCAGTGTCAGGTCCAGGAGGATACTCCTTGGAAAGGGGATAGTGAGGAGGAGACGAGTTGCAAGGATCTCTGAGAATAAATGGCTGCAAGAGATATTTGAATTGTTTTGTTTTTTTTTTTTTCATAGCAGTGGAGCAAGGTCCAGGTGAGAGCAGGAGCTCTCTCCTTTCCCACGGGGAGATGGGTGGCTTTGGGCAGGCTTGCTTTTCTCCACAGACCTGGCTGGAGGTTGACCTCCATTTGGCAAGGGCAGTTTGCTTTTGTGTCTTCAGTGACGAGAACATGTGGCAACTATTGGATTATCAACATTTTAATTCACCGATTTTTATTTATATATATATATATATATATATATATATATATATATATATATATGTATATATATGTATATATATGTATATGTATATATATATATTTTTTTTTTTTAAAGAGTTTTTAAATAACAGAAATACTTCAAGTAGTTGCTGCAGATACTGTGCAACATGTTCACGGACTTAAATTAGATTGAGAACCTGGTGAGTATGTTTAACTAAAAATGTGTAAACTCTTCAAAAGGGCTGACGACAGCAGGACTAGGGGAAATGGTTTTAAGTTGAAGGAGGGAAGATTTAGGTTGGATGTTAGGGGGAAGTTCTTTACTAGGAGAGTGGTTAGGCCCTGGAACGGGCTGCCCAGGGAGGTTGTGGATGCCCCGTCCTTGAACGTGTTTAAGGCCAGGTTGGACGGGGTCCTGGGCAACCTGATCTGAATGTGTATGTTTGGTGGCCCTGCTAGGCAGGGGGGTTGGAACTACATGATCCTTGGGGTCCCTTCCAACCCGGGTGATTCTGTGATTCTGTGATTCTGTGATTACCTAAAATGAAATAAATGGCATTTCAAAGATTTCCTAATGAATGGAAATATTTGGTGATGTAGTAAAAGATACAGTGTTTCAAGGAATGTATTTTTGTTGTTTAAAAGTTGTCTGTAGAATAATTCAGCTGCTCTATGGTAGCAACTGTGCTGTGCAATAACAGTTTTGTGATAGTGTGCAAATTTTGTAGGTTTTACAGATCCTATTTTTGAAATGAATTCAAACATTTCTTTTTGGAATGCTGTGAACAAAGATTATCAGGTTAGAGGAACTTTCTTAAAAACCAGCTTTTGTAACACAGGTTGTTTGTTTTTTTTATGTTTCAAAGTATAGACGGAAAGCTTAAGAAATTGAAGTCTGCTTTCATAGAGAATAGAGTGCTGGTAGAACAAAAATCTTCAGGTGCTTTGTCTGTTAAAATAATGTTTTACTTTCACTTAATTGGCAAAAGACTTTGGCAAAAAGAGAGGTGCTTAACCTGTTGCACGTTAATGAAAATTGCAGGTTTTCAAGATTAGGCATGCGTTTTATAGGTCATTTGTTGGTTTAAACAATAATGTGTTACTCCAGCTGGTGGCACTTTAAAGAATCTTGTCCTTGAGAAGACTAGCAAGAGTGAAAATAAAAACTAAAAAAAATCCCAGTTCCATGTGTTTCCATGAATTAGTGCACAGTTCTCAAGGCTACGCAGGGCAGCTTTCTGACAGCCTGGTCAGAAGTGCACTGAAGCTAACTTGAAGTAGATTGTTAACTTCTGCTGTGTATTGAATCAGAGCTCCAGTGAATTCCTTTCTTTGTTGAAGATGCTGAAGTGCTGTGTGAGAGTAATTAATTTTTAAAAAGAAGTCTCTGCAAGATTTATTTTATTTTTCATTTCAGCAGTGAAGGAAATTTGTAATTGGATACGATAATCAAAATATGTAAAAATTCTGCCTAGAAATATGTTCCAATTTCCTGTAATTGCTTTATAATTGTTAGGGAGGAGAATCAGATTAGGAAAGATAAATATTTCCAATGCTGAAGTTAACACTTTTTTTGCAAATGGTAGCCATGTATCTGCATTCCTTCAAGCTGGTGGGTGCTTGAGAGTTTTGCAGTTGGAGCTAGCTGTTGCAAACTCTTAATGTGTGTGCTTTTTATTTTTGATGTTTTCACTTTTTTTAGGAATAATCAGAGCTTCTAATCAGAGCTTCCGTTATGTTTAGAATTTAAGTACTAAGTGTAACTTTTACTTTTGATTTTTCTTTCTCTCCTACGCTCCATTATCTCATTTAAAAAGTAAATACAGGAGTGCTTCTGCTGAGCTTAACAATTTGTTAATTCTCTTCATAGGTTGACAATTTTTTTCCCTCTCATATCTTGTGAAAGCAACCATGGCTTGCTGTGTTTTGTACCTGAAGTTAAAATATTTGTGGGACCTTAGGAAAACATGAGACAGATTTAGGGAGTAGTGCTTTTTAAAGTAATTACTACATCTTGATTTTTATTTTCAATAAACTTATTATCATAGTGTCGAAAACTTTGTTTTGAAGAGAAATTCTCCCAAGAGTGTGTGAGCGAGCCCAAATTTGTGCTGTAAGCTATGGAATAGATGACGATCAGAAAGGCGATAACTGACTTCCTCTGAAAGCTGTGCTTGTAAATTGGTATGGGACATCTGAAAAATGTACCTCAGGTATTTTGTTTACATGATACTTCCAGGAAGGAAGCGATATTGTTTTTTCCCGTTTAGTGAACACAGACATGGAGACGGGAATGGTTTTGCTGGGCTGAGCTGCAGACTAGAGGCAGAAATGAACCCGCAGCTCATGCGCACCCGCGTCTGATCTCACTGTATCTGCCCCAGGACAATGCAGAGCCAGGCGGGTCTGGTTCTCCACTCAGAAATCCTTTTGGGGAAAGCGGTGCTTGGACTTCACCCTTGCCAGGGATTGTTTGTTCTGGAATATTTCTGAATTATTGTCTGCCTGTGCGGTCCGGGAGGGAATTGGGCATATGATATGCTCCGTATTAAAGCAGTTTTCCTGTTAGTTTCCTAATTTATTTTTTTGTGTGAAAAGGAAGTGTGCTAGATTTGCCAAAGTGAAGTACTTTGTAAAGCAAGATGCATGTCAGTGATCTTAGAATCTTGTTGAGTCTAGTCAAGCTGCGTGTATAAGCACAGCCTTCACTGGTTTCACTCAAAGCTGAGATCCAGCATGAAAAGTTCAGACAGATGCGAAGGTCATTTAAACATGGCTGTTACTGACTTGTGGTAGTTACTCTGGACAATTTTACTTACTTAAGGGAGGGAAAATTGATGTTTCAAGTACTTCCAGGACTGGAAGCAAAAGCTGCCTGTTTAGTGGAAAGATACAGATCCCACTGTTGTCTTCCATGTAAGTTGAAAATACAGTTTTAGACTCGAGTGGCTGCTGTGTATCAAAGTCTGACTGCTTGAATGCTGTCAAATATAAAACTGAAAGTGTTGTATTTTTGGAAATTGGATGTAAAGTATAAGAAGTCCAAGAGCACAGTAGTTTGGGGGAAAAAAAAAATAAAAAGAAAAGCTTTTTCTGAAAGAATAATTATTTGAGAAGGTCTTCTGAAGCCTCTGCAGTTAATAGCTAGCTTGCAACGTAACCTAGGCAGGGTAGAAACAGTCAAAAGTCCACAGTATGTTGCGTGACCACATAATAAAATGAAAGCACAGCATCTGGATGTTTGTTTTATGTTGATATGTTGGCATTCCTTTTATTTTTGTTTTTATTTTAGTGTTGCTTTTATTTATTTTCATTTTGTTTTCTATCAATTATGGAAGAATCACTCAGGCAGAACTTAGTTGCTGATCCCTGACTCTTCTCCATATTCTCTATTTAAATATGCGTGCTATTTTCTTTGTCCTTTAACAACTTGTTTCCTCTTCATTCATGCTTTCTTTCACTTCCTTTTGGCTCTATGTTAACTCCAGCTTATTCTGTTTCTCTCTTGTTGCTTTCTTTTACTCTGCCCTTCCTTTTCTCCCTAGTGCTTAATTCCCCCCTCCTCCTGCTCCTCCTTCCTTCCTGCCTCCTACTGCTGGGTTAGATGGCTTTGAGCGATGAAGGTGTGGGAATTTTGCACAACACCCATCTGTAGTGTGCAGTGCAGAAATGCACAAAGAAACGTAGCCTTAGTCAGTATAGATTTCAGATTTTCTCATTGCAACTTGCTGACATAGCACTGCCTCCATATAGTATTAAGCCTTAAAATGAGCCCCCGGAAGACATGGGGCGAGGAGTACAAATCCCCATGCTCTTGTTGAAGGCTTCCTGTATAAGTGGGTGCTAGCTTCCCTACAGCTCTAACCAGTGAGAAACAGGGTGTGTGCAGTCGTGTCATGAGCAAATAGAAATATGAACTGAAGTACTTAACCTAATACCTTATATTTCTGCCGGAGCAACTTGATTTAATAAGTTAAAATGTTAACGCTGTGACTCTAACACGTCCATTTCCCCTTTGTGCCTTCTTTCTGAACACGCTCGAGGGCTTTTAAAAACATCCACGGAAAGAAACCATGAGAAATACCGTCTTAATTGCACGCAGTTTAATATTCCTGTGCTCTGTTTTGAAGGGTACGCTTGACACAGAGAAAAGCAGCAGCCCCACACTGAATCCTTTGTCCTTCCTGCCGGGTGAAACAGTAGATAGCTTACTGTAAATATGGCCGGCTGCCAAGCCGCGGCGCAGATTCTTTTTTTAATACTGTAAACTGGCAAGAAATCAAGAATTGCTGTTCTTCCCTTTATTTACTTTCCCTTCTGTGCTAAAGAGTTCAGTAAATAAGAGAAAGTTAAATGTTGAGTGAAGGTTTCATATTGATTAATCGTTGAATAACAAAGAGTTATCAGCTTGTTTTTCTTTTGCCTCCTTTTCCCATTTCTTTTTGGTGGAACTAGAAATATTAGTTGCTTCATCTGGAACAGATTATAGCAGTGAAAAGTCTGTGCAGAGTTTGAAATGAGGACAGAGCAGAATGCATCCATCATGCGCAGTTTAAAATAATCCACAGGGCTGCTGCTGATTTGATCCTTAGATGTACTTCCTCCCCATTTCTTCCAAACTCCTGTTAATAATGAGTACTTTGTCTCTAGAAAATACTTTTTTGTAAAGTGCACCCCAGCCTCTGCTTGTAAGTATTTTCTTATTCGTATAACTAAGCTTCTTGAAGTAGCTGCTGAGTTTTTTGTTTTGCTCTTATGTGTAAAAGTGGTAGAGGAGTGTGGAGTTCCTTCTGCTGCTTTTCAAATGCAAGATGTGACTTAAAAGCTGCTTTGCTTTCATGTTGGAAAGAGAATTAACGTTATTGCTTTTCTGACAGTCGCGTTGCTAAATTATTGGCAAAGTTACCCTTGCTTAAGATTAGTTATGGAGATGTATAGATTGTGCACATTTTAATGACTTATATGGGGAAAAATACTCTTCTACAAAGATACACAGGTCAAATGAAACTTATAAGTGGCTGTTGTTGTTAAATACAGATTAAATATGAAAATGCAGCCTGCCGTGGATTGTTTTAAACCCCCAAATGTACAGTGGTTCATTCAAAAGTCTGTCTGTCTTCCTTAAAATCTATCAAACATTTGGTAATATCAACATATATCTGTTTCTGACTTGATGAAGTCTAGAGCGTACCATCTAGGTCATGTATGCACAGCTCTGCTCGACGCATTTTTGGAAAGAAAACATGGATTTATGTTCTTTACCTTCTATAGTTTATGGCTAATTGGAAGTTAAGGCTTCTGGAAATTAAAAGGAATATTTTTGTTTTTCAAGTGAAGGATTGTGACTGGAAAAATCCGGATTTGGTTTCGAGATCTGCCAGGTTTCTTGAAATAATTTGCTTAAGTTGTTATTTTTATTTTCCTGAGTTCCTCATCCATAAAATGGAGATAAGCTCGTTCCCTTAAAAGATGGCAGTATGGTAAGGATAAATTTGTGAATGTTTGAGAGACAGTGTAGTGATCCTTAATGGTTTTGGTACAATTATTCACATTAACGATTCATGTGAAAGAAAGATTGAAAAACTAAAAATTAACTTGAATGTTTGGAACGTGTTCTGGTGGAAGCAGAACACATCTGAGGCTTAATTCCCAGTTAGCAATGCCCAAATGAGGGATACAGAAAGTATTTATGCAGGAAATTTAGTAGTTTACAAAGTTTCCTTCCTTTAGTTCCTTCCTTTCTTTAGTTATGATTGTTTTTCTCAGACTCTGTGGGACAAGTCTTGATTCCTGAAGTAAGTTCTTTACAAATACAAAAGCAATGACACATTTTTATAGGTATTTGCAAAGGTAACTTGTAAATAAAAAAAAAATGAATCATGGAACTGTTCTAAGATTACTAAATTTGAGAGATGATCCAAATAGTAGAGGCATTTTTTTTTTCTCAGCAATTCAGTATTATTTGTACGTACAATAATGTAAAAGGCTCCCTTGCGAAAGCATGGGTCAGAAAATAGCCCCCTATCTCAGTGTTAGCTACCAGAGATCTTCCCCTCATGCTGACTTTTTATTTTAGTCTTTAACTACAGTCTTAGAACTGTGAAACTATCACAAATTTGCTGCCATTTGAAGATTGCTGGATGAGACGCACAATTATCCAGAGTACTGCTTTGGATTTGCTGCCCTTTCAGTGGAGCGTCCTGCATGGAAAACTATTGAAAGAATTCATCCTTTGAGCATCTCTGACATTAGAAGGAGAACAACTTTCTGATGATTTTGTTTTCACTCATGTTTTACAAGCTGATTTTGTCTTTGGTAAATGTGATTGTTTATTTTAAGTGGAAGTGACAATAATTTCATTCTTTTTTGGGAGAAAATAAAGAAATATCTCTATAGAGTTTGAGTTGCAGTGTGGCTGTGTCACCTAAGAACATTTTCTTCTTCGATACTTTGAGCAGATTATCTTAATTAGTTAGCGAGTTTCAGTATGCATTTTTAAACCCAGGAATAAGTGCTTGATATAAATATTACAGTGACTTGCTTAACAAAGAACAGTGTGTTGCACTCTTAGCACATGCAGGGATTTCTTACGGGGATCTGAAAAGCTAGATTTCTTAGTTGCTTTAAATACATATTTGGAAGAAGCAGAGGATGGCTTTATCAGTTGCTTCTTACTGACAGTCTCAGTCCTTCCAGTAACAACTTTCCTTTGCTCTTGCAGTGTGTGCCAGGAGCTTGCAGGTTCTGTGCCTGAATGCAGCCCTAGTGCCTCAGAGTCTGCCCTTTATCCAATATGCCAGTAAGGCAATTATCATGAGTCAGATGAACCCTCTACCCGAGGATCCTCGTTATGGGTCAGACCAGAGCAGGACCTTTTCTGATCAGGGAGCCAGTCTGTGAATTAATGTCAGTGAGAATTACTAGTAAAATCCCCAGCAATGGCTTGTGTCCAGATTGGTAGCAAGACTGACCATTTAAGTGTCTGCCTCTTGTGAAAAGAAAAAGCACTGCTGGTATCTTGCTCTTTCTCTCATCCTAGCAAGGATTATTTCTGATTTATAAAACCAAGTTATGTTGAAGGAAGAGTGGAGAAAAAAGGTGCTTCTTCGTTCCCTTCAGTGAACGCATTTGTCCTTCCCAGCAGGTCTTCCCCCTTTGTTCCGCAGCTCCTTGGCCTGACAAGGCATGTCCTTTTCTTTCTTTCTCCCCACTGGTCACAGCATAAGCTGCTGCCTGCTTTATCCCCCTGGCAAGGCCGTGTAGCATTGCATTCACTCTTTTGCTTCTTTTGCCAGGTCACATCCCCTTTTCTCCTTTGTAACAGGACTCAGAACAGCCACAGTTCTAGATGGCTCCTTCTTCCCTTTCCTGAGCTTGGCTCTGCCTTGGGCAGAGATGAGCTGAGGACCTCTTCAGCTCCTTCACTTCTCTCTCCTTGGCCCTGCCACCACACCTGTGGCGTAACGGTGGCTAAGGGATTTTCTTTATTGCATTAAGGTTTAGTAGGTGTGCTGCAGTGCTGTTAGCCTCTGATGACCTAGTGTCTTAACAAATCCTTCCCTGGCTATGAAGAATTTGGTTTGGGTTGAGTTATTTTGAACTACTAGAGCCATCCCAGGGAGACTTTTCAGTACACTAAGTGCTATTCTGTGCTTAATTCTGAGTGGGGAAACCTGCTAGTTTCTGCATCATTTTGCCAGGATTAGGAAACATCCCATCTGACAATTGGTATCAAATACCATTAACTAAGTTTATTTAAATCATATAAGGGTAAACATTTTTCTGACATTTCTCTTTTGCATAGAAACAGAAATGTGTTGTTGCTTGTAATGTCGTTCGTAAAAAATGCTTCAGTGTTTTTAGTGCCAAGTAATATTACTACTTTTGGAGGATAATCACAAAATTTATTTAATAAAATGGTGCCAGATACATTGACTAAAGAAGTCTATCAAAGCTCAGTGATGTTTGCTTGTGATGCAAACAACAATTTTTTTTCCTTGCAAAAAGGAGCAGCATGTATGGTTGCAACGGCTGGAAGTCTTTGAATAATTTAGGAGTTCTTTTCTTCAATGTGATGTTCACTTTCTGACACTTAAGTGGCAAAGATATTAGTTGATTATTATGTTTATTATAGGTGTGGCTATGTTTAAATATGTGTAAAACCCTCTTTTTTGTAGTATACTAACGCTGTTCAAGTGTATGCATCAAGCACAGGTACTGGTTGTGCATGAGCTGCCTTCAGAGCAGGTGAGCTCATAATAAATGTCAGGGAGTCTTTGCTGTCCCTTATGTCCTAGCTCTGAAACTGTGTATAAATGTCATGGAAAAAGAGTGAAGACTGCAAGCCTAGGTGGAAAACATATAAACAGAATGGGAGTTTCATGTGGAACGCAGGTAGGACTTGAGGGCAGAAGGATAAAAATGACATCTAAAATGATGGGTTAGTTTCCTGGCAGATTCTAGATGACACAATACGCAGAGGTAGTTCTGTTTTCTGGGCTTTTGTTGTCATTGTGTAAATCCATGTTCCTTCTGTCTGCTAATGGTTATTTTTCGTTTTTGTTTTTCTGAGAGTTGCTTGTGTCCAATTATTGTGTTCGTTGGGTTGGATTCCTCACAAACATGCAGGAGTGGTTGGATGTCAATATGTTACTTATCTGCAATATGGTAAGAACTGTTGCAGAGTAATTGGGACCCAAGGTCCAGTTATACAGTCAAGCTTTTGCTTTACAGTATTCAAACATGTTTTCATAGGTGAGTGTCCAGAGTCAATACTAAAGCAAGTGTACACTCAGAACACTTTATATGAATCCTTTTGGACCTGGTCAACTTTTGTTTATCTCCGGCAAAGACGGAGCTCACTCCATCCGTGCTGTGAGGAAGGTGACTCACGAATTCCAGTTCCTGTTCTAAAGACCATTCATATATTTGACAGGCATTAGCTGTTGGATAAAACGTGGACCCTAAGTGGAAGGATGTACTGTCAAGATGAGCTTTATTGCCAGATACAGGAAAGACAAGATCGATTCTCAGCGTTTTTCTATTGGCAAACATAAAACTCTTTCCACTTAGCTTGGTAAACTTGGGGTGGATCTTACAGTGAAGTTTTCATTTTCCTTCTGTTGTTTTGGAAGACTATACACATGACTTTGCACTATGGATGATTGTTGATGGAATGTAATGCTTTTTAATTACAGTAATCAAAAAGTCAACTAATAATGAATTAGTATTTATTGTTTCATCTTCAGTAAATATAGTCAACAGGGTTGAAGAATGGTGATTATTACATTTCTTTTACTGTCTGACACTGACGAAATTACCTGTTCTTTCTCTAGCATGATGAAAAATGGATGAATAAATAGGATCTATGTGTTTTCTTTACAAGGCTTTTCTGTGGGGCAGTTGATTTTATTTTAGTCTGTACAAGACAGACCAAGATGAGGAAAAATTTTCTTTCTTTCCCAGATCCAGTTTAAATGAAGCAAGACTGATCTGTATTTACAGGTCTTTTTTAAAGTACCTTAACAGTTGTTTGGTTTTCTGAAGGGAAAATTTTGGTCCTGTATTGTTAGTTTCTGACACAGGGGAAAAAAAAAAAAAAGAACAGTTCTCCTGCCATTGGGTCCTGTTATGCAGAACTTTACTTAATACATCGTAATAAGCACCCTGTTTTTTGGGATGGGAGTCCCTCTTTTGAATTAGGTTGCAGGTATTCAGCTCTTTTATGTTAATCTTTTGGAAGCTTCTGTAGTGACTTTTGCTTTCAATTTTGCATTCTCTGTCAAGGTCAAAAGTGCCACTGAACTTCAAAAACAAACTCATAACCTTTCATTTAAGGAAATAGTGGTCTACTTTGGGTGGTGGAATTACGAATTCACGGTAAATCAAAAGGCTTTTCATACATGTGAAGACATTTCATTCTATGCTCTGTTGAGGTTTTCCACGTTACATAATTCGACATGGAAAATTAAGTAACAAAAGTCAGGATCAGCTGCATTTTGATGGCTCTTGGTGGCTTTTTTTACTTGTTTGTTTGCTTAGTGTGTTCATTCCAGGAGAATATGCTTTGAGCAGGTATCAAGCCTGCAAAATCAGTTTATCATCTTATTTATAAGGTGCCTTTATATTAGAGTATGCTGTCAAGGAAGTAGCATTTGCCATGAAGAAAATATGCTATGTTAATACTACTATTTAACTATAATACTGACTAAGTATGTTCTAAAAAATCATGCTGTTGTGATGGGAGAATTTCAGTGAAGTTTCTAATATACCTCTGCTGCAGCAGGCCTGCTCATTGCCGCAGCTTCCTGCTGATGTGCATGCCTTGCAGAGTGAACTCTCAGTGCAGAAACAGACTGCTTCTGGGGTGATGCTACAACAAAAGATGTTTTCACCTTGGTAATACCCATACTGGCTTGAACTGAAGGTGAAAATATCTCAGCGAAATGTGGATTCTGGGCCGGCCCTCAAGACCTTGTGTTTTTCCCTCAGCATTGACTCCTAGAGCACCGTGCTGCTGTTGTCCCAGCCCATCCAATCTCTGCCAGTAACCAGCAGCGTATGTCTAGGGAAATATGTAAAAAGCATGCACTTGGTAGTGCTTTCCCAGTATATTTTCCCAGCTTTCAGCAGTCTGCATTTCACAAACTTCCGGAAACAGAGATGGTATCTTGGGTTTTATAGCCTTTGATAGATTTTTTTTTCTTCCATTAGTTTGTCTGATTGCTTTAAAATCCATATGCGCTTTTGTCGTTCACTATCATTCAATATCCTGTGCAGCAAGATCTGCAGCAGAACAATGTATGTGTTAGAAGTGCTTGCTTTTGTTTTGAACTTGCTACCTGATAATTTCATTTGATGCTTCTTTGTTCTTGTATGAGACAAATGATTCCTTATCCACTGCTGTTACACTGTTCTGTTTATCACAGATTGCTTTGGTACAACCTTGATCACTTGTCTTCCAGGTTTGAAATATCCATGTCTACTTAGTTCGTCGTGCAGGAGCCGTTTCATGCCTTTGATCATCCTTGCTCCTCTCTGCCATTCCTAGTTCTGTAATATCTTAGTTTGAGTCCAGAGTACTACATGCAAAATAAATAATGTAGCATACAATGTCTGTTGGTTACATGCTATCACTGCACTGTGTTTTGTGTTGTTCTGTGGTCCTGATGATTTTAAACAGTTTTTGATATTTCCACTTCTGTTGAAACGCTGATGTTTTCACAAATATGGCCCTTTAAAGCGCATACAGTTCTCTAGTGGTGAAAGCTCATCCACAGCCTGTATTGTAAACAGAGCATTAGGGTTGTTTTCCTTCCCACCCATCCTGACCACCACTCCCTGCAGTTCTGTTACCTGTCAACACTGATTTGTCTTCTACTTTTACTATCTAGTCCCTTCTTATCTGAGATTGTTCACGGTTATCTCCATCAGCTTTTGTTTATATTACTCTGAGTAACTTTAGTATCAGCAGCAGAATTTTTCTGTCCAGCATTCTTCCATCATTTCCAATTTATTCAACTGTGTGCCATCAAAACTCCTGCGGAACACCAACGTTGACCAACTTTAAGAAACTTGAATGCATGATACTGTCTTTTATTTCCGCTCTGTTATTTGCTTGTTTGATGACCAGACTTGTTTATTGATCATGCTTGTCCTCACATACATTGATTAGCCAGCTATGCTGATAGATTTATGAGGCAATTCTACAAATGCCGCTTTGACTCCGGCTCATATAACATCTTGCTCATTGTTTAAAGAATTCAGTTCTTCTTAGCTATCAATTCCTATCAATTTGCTCAACATGTACACCAAATTAATTGTTGTGTAGTTCTCTGGATCCCCCTGGGAGACTTATTAAGAAATTGATATTGTTTGCTATCTCTCATTTTTCCTGCTGCAGAGATTGGTTTAAATAGGATTAACATGAACTGTAATAGCTCATCTATGTGTACGTGAGTTCCTGCAGAGCTTGAGGGAACATCATCGCATACTTGCAATTACCTTTCATTTTGCCTGTTTATCTCCTGTGACCTCTGTCACTGATGTTTCCAGCCAGAGGATCACCTACCTAACCTTTTCTATGGCGAGTACATAAGCAAAAATATACGTGTAGGTAGGAATTGATTTATTTATTGTCGTTATTGATATGTTTTTTTGTTTTGTTTGTGGTGGTTCCCCCCCCCCCCTTTTTTTTTTTTTTTTTTTTAATTCTTTTTTATTTTTTACTACTTATTCCCTGCAACAACTTTTCTGCTCTCCACAAATTCTGGGCCAGAATTCTCTGCCATATTTTCTTTTCAAACAGAAGAGATTGGTTTATTCCAGGAAAACCTGGATAGACTTGGATACTTCAGGTCGTTTGATCAACTTTCTGTGCTATTGAACCCCAGGTAGCAAGAAGGATCAAGACGGACCTCAGGGAAGTCTGCGAGTGAACCTCCTTTCAGAAGTCACTGATGAGTTGAAGGAACATGCAAAACCTGAATTGCATGTTCTGGTCATTATTGTTTTTATTGCTGTAGCTATTTTGTGTGTGTGTGTGTGTGTTGTTTTGTAGTCTCCTTAATATTTCCTTTAAAGACAACTAGGAAACTAAACATGGTAGTTATCTTACTGTAACATTAGCATTTCATAATTATAGTCACAATGGCAGGAAGTGCAGAAGTATAGGCTTCAGTAGCAATATTAGCTACATATGGACTGTTTTCACTTCCTGCTTTTCATAATCAATTCTTATTTACGTATTTTGTGACCTACATTAATATCTGAGTGACCTGGCCAAAAAAGTGATTTTTTTTTTTTTTTTTTAAATTATCATATGTATTCCTTGGAAATGGAGAAAAAAAAAACTAGGCTTTGTAGGCTAAGAATTGTGGTGCAAGAAGTTGCAGTAACTTGTTCCATTTTGTGTATGAAGCTTACCATGTTTGGAAATGAACTCGGGCTGTCTTAGTCCTATTTCCAGTGTTAACACTTCTCTTATTTTCTATAATATTGGTAATGTGCCCTTTGCTGAGAGGCTTGGTAATAGACCTCCCTGTAAGCAGTGGTGAATTAAGAGGAGAGTAAGGGTGTTTGGATTGTGAATGTCCATCCAAGGAAGAGTCCTAGAAGTTGCAGGAAGAGGGGGATATTGTGAACTCGTGAACTCCTCTGTCTGAAGGTGAAGTGGTGAAGGTCGTGGTTGAAGGATAAGGTTGTGTTGTCTGTAAGGAGACAGCAGCTGATTTATAGATATCTGCAAGTGTTGTTTCTCAAAGGGATGAGGTAAAATGAGTTGTCATGTACCATAATTGCACACACTGCTGCTAAGTTAGTGACCATAAACTGCAGGAAAGCAGGATGCAGTCAAAGTCCTTGGCTCTGAGTCATCTCCAACTAACAGGTACCAGCAGAAAGGCAAGGAGGAATGTCTTATGGGAGCCTGGGGCAAGCCCTTGCAGAACTGCAGTCCTAATATGTCCTTTATGTTAAAGCAATGGATGTGGACAGAAAGGTAGGGAAAATAAATGATTTTGAAGCGCTTATTAGTTCAGGTAGAGGAGGCTACTGAGGAAACTGTGAGCTGAAAAAGAGGGAGGTTTGTGACCAACCTAGATCAGAAGAGTGTAGCAGAAGTTTTCTAAATTGAAATCTCAGTGAAAGGACTAGGCAAGACATAGAGTGAACTTCAGCAAAGCCACTAGAATTTGTCAGGCAACGCCATCTGTTCCCAATCAGTGTGCGTGGAGATAGGCACTGCGTGGAGCTGCCATGAGTCACAGGGAATTAGATGTCTCAATAAAAGAGCAGGGAGCTTACAGAAACAGTGGTTCTCCATTGTATCTGATAAACTCCATAAACGTGGCATTTAGAGTGAAAGAGAAGAGCTGTTAAGGTTTTAGAATTTTCAAGCGCCCTGAGTGGAAGAGGATGGTAAGTGCATCATTATCTGTAAAATTATTAATGGGAATAGTGAAAAGGAGTTGACACTGTTCCTGGTATGATCTTCCTGATGAATAAAGGAGCAGTGGAGAAGTTCTTTGACATGAAGGGCAGTTGGGGGAACAATAGGCACCCAACCTAGTCACCTGGGAAAGGATGAGGACTGGACTCAAGATACAACTGTTCCAGAAACTGAAGTTATCTGTTACACTGCTGGGGTCATTTGGCATAGGACAGCACATTACTCATCAGTGGATCTAAGGGAGAGTATTTGTGTGCTGCACATGAATGAACATATTTACCAGCCTTCACAAGAGTAGTGCTGGTCTTTAAGGAGATGCTTGCAGGTCTGCACAGCTATTTGAAGTCTCAGAGACTAATTGAATGTTTTATATTTTGTTTAGTTAGTAGGTACTTGTAATTTCTGTACTGTATCGATGTTAACGGTTAATTACTTGTATGTTCCATTAGAAAGGCAAAATGAGACTGTGGCCATGGTGTGATCTGTTTGGCGCTGGCTGTTGTGCTGTGTAGAATTTACTGTTAGTCATGGAAAAAAATCAGACATGAAATGAAGCCAAAGCATGCAAGACTGCAGCACTTTGAATGATTCTAAACTGTTCCATGCTACCTTCAGTCTTAATATTTTGTTAATTCTGTATGTGATATTTTTGGTGGCTGGGGTACTTAAATTGTGATGGGATTATTACTATTTTTTTTTTTAAATTGTCTCATATTCATAACTCAGCAGTGAGCAAATGGTCCATAGATCCATTCTTTTTCTGTCTTCTGTCATTTTCAAGTAATCTCAAGTGCAGCTCCTTTATATTACGAATGGTATATATTTCCAGTTGGGACTTAATGGTTTGAATAGTGGCAAAGGTAATGAGCTGAGGAACTGAAGTTGATGATCTCATCTTTCAGCCCAGCAGCCTGTTTGAAACTCTTAGGTAATCGCTGCTTACAGATGAATACTCACCTAGAATGTTTCTTGGTACAGCAAAATTTTTAGTATCAAACACAGGGTGAATTTGATAATTAACCAAATGAGACCTTCGTTTATTTGAAAAAATTTGCTTTTTCTAAGGGAATTGAATTTTTAAATTTCACTGTGATTATACGTTCATTGTTCATTTCCTAACTTCAGACATTCTCTGAGCAGCGAAGCTCAGGCACAGCATTTAATCAAAGGGGGAAAAAAAGTTTATGTGAGTGATGTTAGATGTTCTGCATAATCAGATACAAACGGTGCACTGTAACTGTTGTATGTATATTTCATGAAAGTAGCATTCTAGTAAAAGAGCATCTTGCATGACACTGTTTTCCATCACTGCTGAGATACAGTATTACTTGTTTGAGTCTGAGCTTAGCAAAAAGTGAATCACAACGTACGGATTTGTGGATTGAATGTTGACAGACTCAGACGAATTTTCAGGTACCCATGAGCTTTTTGTTTGGGGCGGGAGGGATTTGCTTGGTCTTGTCCCCGTACCAGAATGGTGCAGAATGGACAGAGATTGGTTTAACCCTGTGTATAACACATATATGTTCATGTTGATATGTTGAAGGTTAGTGTTTGTTGCACCGATGGGGTTTTGAACTGAAGGCATGCTAGTTAGCAGTCAGTTGTTGCTGACTCTATCTGTAACACACAGAAGTAGAGAGGTGCTGCCAGAGGGTACTTTGCTGGTGCCTCCATTTCTCTTTTCAGTGCAGGCATTATCAAGAGCAAATCCCTTCTCTTTCTTTTTAGTTTCTAAGTACCATAATCTCCTCAGCAACGGGGCTTGGCATCCTACCTCCAGAGAGGTTTGTTCAGTCACTGCCTGGTCTGTGTAGGATGTGGTTCTCATCCTGTTGTTTTTCCTTAGCGCTTTAATGGTGTGACTGTCGGGTTGGCATCTTGCTCTGTTTTGTATCTGCAACCAGCACAGCTTCACTTGTGCATCCTTGTCATGTACTAATGAACTGAGTTTGGAGTTCTGCTGCTGCTCCTTGGAAACTAAGCGCCAAATTTGTTTCCACACAGAGCTTCTTCACTCAAGATGTGAAGTAGATTCAGATGTGCTAGTATACAGTTTGTACAGACTATATTTTGCTGCTCTTAGGCAACTGATGTAAAGATTTGATTGTGATCCATTTTCTTACTGTCCAGTCTTCCTCCACACAGTTTATAAGACCAGTAGGATTTCTCTTCAGAAAGATGCCAATGCATTGGCAGATGGCAATATAAGGTGAGATGTCTCTCCCAGTTGCTTTGTTGGCAATGTACTCTACTAACCTGACTATATGAAACTGGTAATATGACTACTGTAATTTTGCCGCTCTTTCTGAAAATGAGTAGTGTTTTTCAGTGTTCTTTTTGTAACGTGTTTTACAAGAGTCTGTAAGTAATGCTCTCCTTATGCTGCCTGTTATGTATTGTAGCAGTCTCAGTACCCAGGTTTCTATCTGACTACATTTCTGTAATTAAAATTTGATCAAAGGAAGCAGCAAGAGGGGGCCGTTCTCAGGTGATGCAGTTTGACAACTGAGCAGTGGAGCCTGTCATACGATAAACTACAAAGCTGTTGGGCAGAAGTCTGCAGTTTCTCATATGACTTCTTAAGGTTGATGGTAAGGGTGGGAAGGGCTGTTGTGTAATGGAAGAGCAAAAGTTTGTCAGTTGTCTTGTAACTGTTGAGGCTTTAATGTAGCCTCTTGGTAGGCAAGGAGGCAGAAGACTTTATGCTTTTGAAGGTAGAGTTTGATCTGGTTTTATAGAAGGACGGACAGGTCAGGGTTGATAACCTGAAAGGTCCCATCTGGTCTTATTGTTCCTAGCTAGGGGAGAAAGGTAGCCCACCTTTGTGAAGCAAGTTTGTGTTGTCAGTAGCAAGTGTTATAACTGGGGAAAGGACATCAGAAAGGTTTTGATTTGGAAAGGAAAATAGCAGAGTTTTGGGACTATTGCCTATCTGCCACCCTGTTGGTGTACACTTGGCATTAATGAAAGAATTTTCATGACTTGATTGGAAAAATGATATTTTCAAATATGTAGGAAGGCCGTTTTCCATCTGTTTGTCCAAATATTCTGCCCACGTTAGTTTGAAACTCACTGTCCCAGTAAATATCCGATGAAGACTTGCCAGTGAGAGAAGGGTGACTTAAAAGATTAAAAAAGAGATTTAAATTAGATAACAGCCAGTAGAAACAAAGCTTAATTGCACCTTACATTACACAGTAAGAGGTTTGTAACTTTTAAAATATGGTTTTCTATTCTACTCATTTTCCAGGAATGTGTATTTGTTCCTATATTTTATTCTTTGACGGGTCAGTGAAAGACAAGATGCACAGAACTCTGAAAGTTTGTTGGATGTGTTTCTGTTAGGTATGCTGTACTTAAAGATGTAAATTTCAAAGACAAAAATGAATCTTCTGCTATAAAAGTGGTACTTCCCATAAATACAAGTTTTGTTTTTTACCTTAGGGACTTTGATTTTTATCTTCATGCATTCATTTTTCATTTCATTTATGGAGAGCAGTGAGGAGCTGTGGTTTGCCTCGAAGTTTTCAAAAACAAAAACAGAAACAAAAAAACAAAAAAACTATTTTAAATGCTATAGGTGGGAGGTTTTTTATGCTGTTCTTAAACTTTTTTTTTAGTGTGATTCATATTCTATATATTCATACATATTTTTGTTGCAATTTTGATAATTTCTGCAATAAGGCATAATGCACATTTTAAATGATGTAAGCATGGAATCATAGGGTGGCTTGAGTTGGAAGGGACATTAAGGATAATCACGTTCCAGCCCCCCTGCTGCAGTTGGACTTGCCAGCCACTAAGTCGTACTACACTGAGTTGCCCAGGGGCCCATGCGAACTTGAATGCTTCTAGGGACAGCATCCACAGTATTTCAGAGCAGCCTGTTCCAACACTTCACCACTCTCTCAGTGAAAACTTTTTTTGTCATCTAATCTAAATTTTCCTTTTTTCAGTTTAGAACTACTCCCCCTTGTCCTGTTGTTATCTACCCACATAAAAAGTTGGTTTCCTCCTGTTGATAATCTCACTTAAAATAATTTAAGGCAGTAATCAGGTCTTTCCTCAGCCTGTTCTACAGATTGAACAAGCACAGTTCTTCCTGTCTTCACAGGAGCAGTGCTCCAGCCCTCTGAGCATCTTTGTGGTCCTTTTCTGGAACCCCATCCAAAAGTTCAACATCTTTCCTCTATTGAAAGGCTCCAGATCTGGACACAATATTCCAGGTGGGATCTCACGAGGGGAGAGTAAAGAGGGACGATCACCTCCCTTGCTCTGTTGGCCACCTCTCTTATATTGCAGCCAGGATACTTTGGCCTTCCAGGCTGCAGAAGCACACTGCTGGCTTGTGTTAAGTTTTTCATCTTCTGGGAGCCCTAAGTCGTTTTCAACAAGGCTTCTCTCAAGGACTTCTCCCAGTTTGTGTGCATACCTGGGATTTCCCTGACTCAAGTACAAAATCTTGCACTTTGCTTTGTTGAACCTCGTTAGGCTCACCTTTTGAGTTTATCAAGTCCCACTGGATGTCATCCCTTCCTTCTGCTGCATCAACTGCACCACTCACCTTGATGTTATCCGCAAACTTGCTGAGAGTGTATTCAATCTCATCTTCTATGCACCTGATTAGGATGTTAAAGAGTTCCAGTCCCAAGACGGACTCTTGTGGGACACCAGTCATCATCAGCCTGCACCTGGACACAGAGCCATGAACTGCAGTGGCTTTGACTGTGACCTTTCAAGCAATTCCTTATCTACTGAGTAGTGTATCCTTCAAATCCATCTTTCTACAATTTGGAGATAAGGATGTGGTGGAGAGCATATCGAAGGCCTTGGCAGAAGTCCAGGTAGATGACATCATTTGCCTTCCCTTTGTCATTGATACTGTCACTCCATCATAGAAGGCCACCAGATTGGTCAGGCCTGACCCTTGGTGATCTTGCTGTTTGTCTTGGATCACTTGCTCATCCCTCATGTCTTTCAAGAAGATCTGGTCTGCAATCTTCCCACGTGCAGAGGTTAAGGCTCACTGTCCCTGGGCTCTCTCCCCTCCCTTTCTTGTAAATGGGAGTGCTGTTTCTCTTTTCCATTCCCCAGGGACTTTGACAGCCATGACTTTTCAAATATGATGGAGAGCAGCTCAACAATCATGTTAGCCATCTCCCTAGGGACCTTGCGTTGTATATTGTTCGGCCCAACACTTTTGTATACGTTCAGACTCTTGAGGCGGTCTGAAACTTGCTCTGCAGTTAGAGCGAGGGGGAGTTTGCTCCCCTAGTTCTCACCAGGAGGTTCAAGGATGTGAGAAATAGGAGAATCCTGGCTGCCAGCGAAGAGTAAAGCAAAGAAGCAAAGTACTCATTGAACTCATTGAGTACCTTAGCCCTCTCCAGAACTGTTGTAGCCAGTTCTCCTTTCTCATTTAGCAGAGGAGGTGCACTCTCTTTGGCCTGTCTCTTCCAACTCAGGTACCTATGAATCCTTTCTTGTTTTTAGCATCCCTTGCAGAGTTCAGTCTCATCTGTGCCTTTGCTTTCCTAATCCCATCCCTGTGTGTCTGGACAGTAATGCATTTCACAGTAAAGAATAAACAATCTAGGTTCATCAAATATATGATGTAATACTGCCATGCACAAAAAATAGGTATCTTAAAACTTTTAAGCAACATTGGCACAATTTTTTGTTTCAGTGGAATCAGAATTAAGTTTTAAAAGTCCATAATATTGACAAAAATGTTGATCTGAATAATGAATTCATTTTGCATTAGCTTATCGTATTCGTTCTTTATCCTGTTAAACATTAAAATTACAAAATAAAAATGCATAAAAATGGTGCACAGTCAAAATTATCAGAAATACTGCTGTTTTGAGTAACATAAGAAAGTATTTGTGTTCTTCAGTTGTGAACTATCACCTTTTTACAACAAAATATTGAAAACTATTATTTTAGCTGTTGTATTTTAGTTGCCAAATTAACAAATTTTCAACTAAAATGACAATAAGAACTGTGAATGTAAGAACTGTTAAAGTTTTTATTGAGAAAAAGAACAGCAAGTAATGATTAGTGAAGTTATTGAATTCAGTCGTTAATTCTTTTGTGCTTGAAGATATAACATGTTGGTTCATGGGTTGTTTTTACATTATATGATCTCAGATATCCTTTGAGAATGACAAAAAAATAATGAAAAGAGCCAGTCTTGAACTTAATATGAAGAAAAATGCAGCTTTACTCTTTCTGACTTCAGTAGAAGCCTTTTCAATAGAATCTGACCTTTTTTTTTTTCTTCTTCTCCCTATAGCAGAGGGTATATAAGATTTACTTGGAGACTGATCTTTTCATGGCAGAAGCTTATGTTGAAAAAATGTTTTGACAAATAAAGGACCAACCACCATTTTTAGGTTTCATATGAGTTATTTCAGCGTACGTCCGCTTATTTGTAGTTGAGGTTTTGCTATAGTTGAGGCTTCACCTCTTCTAAATCATATTCAGTGGTACTTAGTAGCTGTGATGAAAGCCATAAAAGTTCAATATACCTTCGCAGGAGAAGGTGCTGGCAAAGTAATAATGCTCTTTGGCTAAAGCTGAGTTCCAGCTGTTAAGTTCTATGCAAACTCATAGTAGGGAGAAATTTTGATGTCAGTCTTCAAAATCTGAAACAACAGCCCCCAAAAACAAAACCAACATGTGTTAGCTTAGTTTTTAGCTGTTTTATTTTAATCTTTTCAAAGGAGGCATGCATTTTGGAAGGGTGAGCTTAAGATATGCTCTTCATGTGTATTTATCAATAGAAATGTGTAGAAAGAAAGACAATGCGTTTTGGTTTATGCTGTGTTAAATACTTAATTCAAAAATATGATCATGGAGATAAAGTACAGAATAGTATGGCATTTGATAGGCATATGGATAGTTCTACTCTGAATACTCTTGCTAATTTGTTTTTTAAAATGTGATTCAAATACTCCTGAAGTATTTTCATTTTTTGTGCTGTTTCCTCTGCCTAATCCCTTGAGATGTGATGTAGAATTGCTAGTAAAGTTTGTTTGTTCTTCAAGGCTTGATGGGAGGCAGGTGGGGGCATCCACATTTTCTTAGACACTGTTAACCATGTATTTAAATATTGAAAATGGGCCAAGAAATTCCAACTCATAATTAAGGTTAGCGGCAGAATATAATACCACCGCCTTCAACAGCGAGTATGTGAGAATGCACACGCCAAAAATTATAGTAAATCTATTTGTAAAGCACATACCTCACCAATAAAGACTTGTGTTTGAATATGAAGATCACAATCCTGAATTTATTTTCATGGCTTAAGTAGATAATGGAACAAATTGTTGATTAATAAATTAATTGTATGAAAGATTTTTTTTTTAATACCATAAATCAGAATTACAAAGCAATCTATTAATAATAACGAGAAAGAGGACTTGTTATAGTAGGTCAAGTTGCTGACTTTGAGAGTAGTTCTTTTATATTTAGATAAAAATTTGCATTTATAAGAGTAACAGAACATGCATATTCATAGCAGTGTTCCTGAAACTCCGCTACTAACATTCTATATTGAAACAAGGATTCTTTTCTCTTCAATATCTTCACAGTATATTCCATTACAAGCCTCTAGTACAGCAGATGTAGGGAACACAAAATGGCAAGTCACCATGAGAAGGTGTTTTCCTTCATTTGAAGTATGCCACTGCCATGATGCATTTAGTAGGAGCCTCTTAACTTTGAAATTAAGGACTGCAGTTTTGGGCTCATGGCAGCCTTCAGGAAGGTGCTGTACGCAGGCTCCCAGAAAACACTGTGATCTGCCTCACGTTGGTCATAATTCTTCCTTTGCTTTTTCTGGGGCCAGAAAAAGTGATAGCTACGTTGCAAAATACAGAGAGTTAGACAAACCAATAAATGAGATAATCTGCTATTACATGGTGGTTGCACAATTCAAGCAGTAATGGATGGGGCAGCTCCTCTGTGCCAGGATGAGGGAATAAGTAGCTGCTCTATTCCTGGTTGTATATACCCAAACCAGAGGAAAGCGACTTACAGGCATGTAGAGTGGTTTTGTCCTGGTGTGTTCTTGGACCACGAGGAAGACACAGTGCTAGTTTCAGTGTGAGCCAAGTGTCATAGAGCAAAAGATGAGTCACATTCGCAGACTGTCCTGGGAGTGTCTGATGAGTTAATCACAGGTAGGACAGTTCCCTCTGCTGCACCACATATTAGAAAGTATCAATTAAGAACTTTTAAAGCACTAGCTGTGAAATATGTTTTGATGTGGGCATGCTAACTATTTTTGTTAATGTGATTGAGCAAATTTTTTTCACATGAGAAGGAAAAAGTTAAGACAATAACAATTTTTTTTTTGGAGTGTGTTGCTCAGTATGTGCCCAATTCAGGCAGCTGAACTTCTTCACTTTGCCATTCCATGTTGCTTCTGCAGCCATCTTCATGACCACAGGATGAAACCACAGCATGTAGATTTTCAAGGTCAGCACCTGCAGATCACAGTAATCTCCTGGTGAAACTTTTTATAACTACATATGCAGAGTAGATGGGCTTATTAATAACTAGGCATCTGATCTGCTTAAAAGTTCTTATTAATCTAGCTAATGCTATATATAACATAAAGGCTGAAAATACAGCCTAAGAGGCCTTGCATTGTAGGACCATGTTAAAGCGTCTAACCAATATGTACTCGATTATGCATTTCCCATGAGGAGCTGCATCAGTCTGTGTGCCTGTGGCTTTGTTTACAACGATGGCTAGATAAATCTCTGTATGAAATAGGTATTTTCATATCAACATTAGTTTAGTTGGGAAACCATGAGTTGCTGTTGAATTTGAAGCATAGTTTACCTCAGTCTGAACTTAATTCGATATGTAATTAAACACATTTGTTAACTTTAAGCATGTGAATAATTCTTATTCAATTAATGGGGTCTAAGTGCAGTTGCCTGTCTGAAATGAACTGTAGGGACTTTAACGTAAAGATTATGCTTCACAGAATGCCCAACTTCATCTGTGTCCTTATTGGAAGCGTTAACCATTGGTAACATTTTAGAATTAGTTAATATTGATGTTTTAGAAACAGATAAATACCAGCTTGTTTTAGTTTTGGAGGACTTTTACCTATTTGTTTTTATAAACATTTAGGAAAACAGCTCTGATGAGTCATAACGCATGTATTTTTGTGGTTTCAAGTCTGCCACATCAGTGTTTCCAAGTGAATTTGGTTTGCAGTAGACGCTGAATGCTGTAAACCTTTTCTGAGGCAATATTTAAATGCATTTCTCTGGCAGCATAGAAATATAAATAAACATTCAGTGTTAACTTCAACTATTATTAATCTTAGTGAACTTCAGAAGTAGCTTAAAAAATCTGTGGAGTTATTTTCGGTGGATTTCAAAGTAGATCTGCTGTACAGATAGCAGTGTTTTATCAATCACACAATGAAAATAAAAGTAGAAAGTATGTTTGCTAAAAGCCTCATAGGTTTTTATGCTGATGTGCTAATCCATTCAAATTTTATTGTTAACATCTGTACTGAGTGATTGGAAGGCTGATTACATTAGGAACCCTTGAGACAAATAATATTTGCGTTTGTGTAAATAAATTTGGTAAATACAGATTAGAATGTAGAGAATTAGGCAGTTAAGCTATTGATAAAAGTAAAATAACTTTGTGATATATTAGTGTTCATTAATATTATGACAATATTTCAGATAAATATCATGTTGCTTAGTTAGAGCTTCTCCATTTATTCAATGGCAATCTGTAAAGAGAAAGTAAGAGTTCAAGATAAATGAATGAGCTTATTATGACCTTCATCTTTCCTCCATTTCAACCAGCTGCGTAAATTTGAGATTGACATCTATAAACACTGCTTTCACTGCTGATAAAATCTTGCTTGAGTGTCAATGAGTTTATGGCAAACTAATTTAATGGAATTTCCCTACATATTATGGCAGTGTGCAAGATTTCATCAAACAAAAACAATATTTTCTCTATTTTCTGTTTGTTTGATACATCACAGTAGGAAGAAGCAACAGTAAGGTGGCTGTTATTGGTATTATATTTGCAGCATCCAAATATAACTCTTTGGTCACAGTTAATAGGATTTTGTTGTTGGGATGCTTTTTGTTAGTGATGTTGTCTGACCAAATACGTTAGAGTAAAGGTGATCAGTTTGGTAAATACTTCAAGTGTGTGCTGTGTTTGTTTTTCTTTCTTTCTTTCTTGTTTTCTTTTTTTGTGACAACTGTATAAAATCCTCGAGTCTCTATAGCAGTTGCATAGTACTGACAATCACACATTTGGTGGAATTTAGAATTTCAGCTTTACTGTTTTGCAGATAGGTCACTGAGTTGACAATATTTGCAGAGATATATATTTTTAAAGGGCTAAACTGAATTAAATTCATTTCAAAAGCTGTAAAAATTACTCTTTCTACTGAGACCAAATATCTTCATGTCTTTGCCCACTACTTTTGACTGAGAGCTACTGTATTTTTACCAACATTTCTAAAATAAAGCCTAAGTCTCCAACTAGAAGTATCCAGCTGGTGGAAAAATGGAAATTTATGCTTCATTTGTATAAAAGAGTGTGTCTCTTCAAAAGATTACCTTTTACCAAATGTTTCTGGATCGTGATGTCTGTGTCCTGTGACAGGGCAAGAGGGATGGTAGGGGTGTGTGACCAGCTTCAGGGCTAGGGTCACACTGCTGCTTGCAGTGCTAGAGCAGGGAGGGAGCTGTGCACCCATCAGTCCCATGCCAGCAAATCAGAGCCTGAACTGCAGTAAGCACCTGTAACACCACAGAACCTGAATGGATTTCATTAGCAGCTCTAACACTTACAGTGGTGTTTTTGTGTTTTATATCGATTACGAGAAGTCTATTTATGGAACAGTTGATGCATACTTTAAAAAATAAAATCTATTAAGAGAAAATGACCTTGGCACAATTAAACCACCAGGCTTGTACTGTGAGAGAAGCTCAGCCTTCTGATTTTATCTAACTCCTCTCTTTAACAGATGTATTCCAACAACAGCCATGCAGCCAAGAATTGTTGCTGTTCTTGTGGTATGACTGTTGTTTTGCTTTTCTTTGATAGTTTTATACAGAAATGAATGTATTTGTGCGTATATCTATGTAAAGGTGAGCACCTATATGTGCCTTTTTGCAGAAGTCTTTGTTGTGACGGTGTGAGAGGGCTGTCGGCATCATGCTACTATACAGAAATACATTTTAACAGTTGATTCTTGGTCTCAGTGTCAGCAGGGAGACTCAGTTTTGCTGCCTACAACATATTTCTTGTTGTCTGTTCTTTTGGTCTCTGTCGCGTTGTTTGGAAGTACCAATTGCTTTCATATACTAATATGGAAAAAAGTTGTATTTGAACGAAATGCTTCTTTGTTATTTACTTTTGAAAATGCATGATTCTACAGTTCCCGAGGAAGTTTGAGATATGTTCCTAGATGTTTTGGTTTTCCTCCTTTTCTGCACCATCGATTCCCTCAGTAACTTCCTGCTTGCACACCTTCCTTTTTATAGTGCTGAGGATCCTTTCTTGTTCCACTCTCAGTTGTGCTTCCCGTTCTCTGAAGAACATCCCAACATTGGGAACCCACAGAGCGGTATCAGCAAAGAGCCTTGAAAGCGTTAACAAGGACTTCCACATGGAGCCATTACTGGAGGGTATTTGGAATTGGGAGCCTTTCTTCTCAGAAGCTTAGAGCATATGTGTCCATCTACTTTGAGGCAGAAGCTGGACAGAAGAGGAGCCCCAGTTTGTAGAGGAATACAAGGGAGCGTGGCTTTTTTCCCTTTCCTCAGAAGATTGAGAACTGCATTCTCATTAAGGTTGAGGAGAAGAGCTATGTAGCTTGCTTTCTTGAAAGTACATTATTTTCCTTTGTACTTCTCTTAGTTCAGTTAACCAAATTATAGCTATCGTAGGTATCTTCTTAAAGACTGAGCCTCTTGAAAGTAGGACTTAGTGTCTTCTGAACAGAACCCTTCCTGTATGTTAAGGATCATTGCAACTAAATCATGCTCTAAGCTTAGTACTGAGAATTACTGGAACAGCCAGTACTGACTGAGTTATTGTGTGTCTTTGAGTTGCAGGAGTTCATCAGGCTACTGTTCTTGGCTACTAGTAGCCTTTAAATCATTAGCCCTAAGATCTTTATCATATTGCAGAAAATTATTCTGTCATCATTTGGTTCCTTTGTTTGTTCACAGGGATTGCATAAGTTTTCCGTGGTTGGTCAAACATAAATAACATAAGAGATACTTAGCTGCCTAAAATCTTACAGAGGGTTTAATAAACTACCAAAAATTGAACAGCAGGATGGATAACTGGAAACATTACACTTCTGTTCATCTGCTTTAGCTGAGCATAAGCTGCTGTTTTGAAGAGTGCATCAGTAACTTAAATGCAATATATAAAACGGTCTTCTATTGAAACTGTACATGCTCCCAAATTGTGCATGTTACACCAGAACCTTGAATAAGTCATAATTCACAGTTATCCTTAATAACTGCGTCACAAGAAGTCATAGAAGGTATCCTACAAAAGTTAAATTTGGCAAGCAGAAGTAGCTCAGCTAGATTGTTTTGCTTTTAAGTTGTTATTAAAATGCATGTATATTTCTGTGTGTTTGAGGCATATGCTGTAGTTCAACTGTGTTTTTAATAGCTGCGTAACTGTTTTTCTTTATACTTTGCCAGATGAATTCTTTTCAGTTTGAAAACTGTTATTCTTGCATTCATCCCAAGAAATAATTATTTGGGGAAGGTTGAAAAAAATGTGTTTAAGCATTCTGTAAATAAGTAATCGATTTTATTTTCTAACAATGTTAGTGAAAACTTCAAGGGAAAAGCTGGGATGGAGATGGAGCACGGTAGTGGTGTTTCGTTATACACTATGGAGTCTCTCTGGAAGCTGTTTTAGGAAAAACGATCATCCCATCCCATTTCCAGTCTTTAGAACAGGCCAGGATTGGATATAGCATTTTGCCTAGCGTGGATTTAAAATGAACTTAGCCTGCCTTGTTTGGCCTGAGTGTAATGAGGGAAGACCATTCACTATGAGCATTTCTTTTTTTGTGTGCTGCCATGAGAGAATGCAGGAAAACTTAAAGGAACCTAAAGGAAAGCAAGTAATTTATTGGACACGAATATGCATATTTTGTTGTTTTGCTTTTTGTGTTTTGTTGTTGTTTGTTAATGAGTTTGTGTGAACCAGCTTTAGGTTTTAGGACTTGGTTTTAAGACCCTCTGTGATCAAGAAGAGTGCCATTAATTTCCATGGGACTTAGTCTCTTTGGAAAACAGATGTTTTTGATAGTTCCCCAGGCCTAGCCACACCACATCAGTGCCCCGAGTAATGGACAGAATATGAATAGAATCATGGAACCGTCTATGCTGGAAAAGACCTTCAAGGTCATCAGTGCAACCATCAGCCTGACCTACTAAATCCCTTCAGTAAGCCATGTCACTTAGTGCTGCATCCACGCATCTCAGAAACACCTGTGGGTACAGTGACTCCACTCTTTCCCCAGACAGCCGGGAGCGCATGTTTTGGGGTTAATTAGGCTAACGGAAAGGAAGTTGAGGATACACACAGTGATGAAAGGACTTGTTGTTACATCTGATGGCTTTAGCTCAGGTCTGATGTCAGGCTATTTTTATTTGATGCTGTCAGTGTACTTAGAAAAGGAGAGGGAAAAAAAGCGTGGCTAACTGAAAATAGACCGCACAGGGGAGGCACTGTATTGCAGGAGTGATTGCTTTCTAAATAAAGAATTTCTGTATCTCTTGAGAAAAATTAGGAAAAGAACCATGAAGTTTCTGTTGGCCAACAGTGGAGAACCATCTGCTGGGGCTGCAAACAATTGGCTACGTTTAACAACCAGTGGTTGATGGTTTCTGTTCCAACAGGAGGAATTAGTTTACTCAGTGCAGGTGATTGAAACTGGAAAAAAAAGCACACTATTGTTAAAGGAAGAGGCAAAAGAAAAGTGGGAAAAAAACTGTTTAAAAAATGAAGTTTTGGTTCCATCATGGCAGTATTTTTCTATTTCAAGTTTTTATCGTAAATTTTTCAAACTAATAAAATGCAAATACATGCCATATAATGATGTTGGTGATTCATTAGCTTCATTGGTAGAGAAAAATACAACTTTTTGGCACTTCCTTTTCTTTTTCCTTTCTTTCTTTTTGTGGTTTTCCATTTCTCTTCTGCAAACAGTTAAGATGAACTAAAGCATTCTCTGTTTTCCATTAGGTCTCATTTGCTACAGCTTTCTGCCTTTAAATTACTTCTGAACCACAGAATCTGGCAGGACTCATTGGAAGTCATTTGAGGACAACTACTTGATCTGGAGTACAGCCATGTACGGTACTTGAAGGCATAGAACAAAGCAGTATAAATTGAGATTATTTTACTAAATGTTTATGGCTCTTCCAGGGCAGCCAATAGAAATAAAGAAAAAAAAATCTTAATTAGGGTGTAGTATGTAAATACTCACTTTTTATTGCATCAAGGAATGCTTTTACCTTTTCTGTCTGAAAACAAAGACCTTTTTAATGGCTTTTACTTCATAGTGTCCCTAATCTAACATTCCTTATCTAATTGCTGGGGATTAGGTACATGTAAGAAACAAAAAAAAAGAAAAACCAACCCAAAAAACCTGCTAACATCAGATAAATTGAAGAAGCAATTTAAGGAGGACTGACTAGGTTAATAGAGTAATCAAGCTTATGCAACTTTTTGGCTCAGGTTAAGCTCCGTACCAGAAAAAATGCAAATGGTAATTTTAATGATATCTCACAGGCACAAGTTAAACATTTTGGATCAATTCTGTCCTTGCATATATTCTTGCAACCTCGTTAGGTCCTGTAAACTACTGTTACGGATGCAAGCACAAAGCAAATTCTTCCAGTCCACTTTAATGTATCTGAAAATGAGGTAGGTTAGTAAAAGGAATGATGATGTAAGTAGTCTACCAATATAATAATTATCATCAGGATATTTTACAGTGTACAATAAAAGAATGCTGTCATTGGAGAAACGGAGACAGCGTGAAGAAAGAAAGTAAGGTAATAAAAGTTCCAAGGAAGTCTGGGGTCAGGAGATGTGAGTTGTGCTCCCAGTTCTTGTCTGCTCCTCTAGATTCCTCTAGGCTATGCCATCCTTCCCCAGCATTTGACAGTCCTGGAGGCACTGTGTTCAATGTAATATTGGAAGTGTGGCTCAGACAGGGAGAAAGAGCACAGTAAGTAGCTTAGTGTAATGTAGAATAACGTTCCTGATAACTCATTTAGCTGTTACACAGTAAGTGTAAGAGGAGTTCAAGCCATGTAAACTGTATTGCAAGGTGTTAGGTCGCAGTTTTTTTCTGTTACCCATTACAGTTTATACTCTTTGCAGCAGTCTCTTTGTCCGTTCGAGAACCTGAAGTGTTTTCAAAACTTCACCAGTTACTTGAATTGAAATTAGGGTGAACAAAACTTTCCTGCAGTCTTCCATTGGAAAAAGAGAGCGTCTGTGCAAATTGAATAAAAGGGTTATTTCTACTTGAGTTCTCATTTCCTTATATGTTATAAGTTAGAAATCGTGTGTACAAATGGACGGTAGCTTGGACTCGTTGGAGAACTTTGATAAATAGGCAGTGATGAATTTTCTGTATGCAACTAGTATTTCTTTTAATACAAGGAGCAAATTCAAAGTTAAGGATATTTAAGGTAGATGAAACATTTTGATTTTTAGTATGAAGATGCATGTATAGGTGGAAGCAGTGTGTTTACATTTAAAGCATGCAGTGATTTTAGGACTTAGCAAACAGTGCAGTTATTTAGGATTTCAAATTCATAGTACTTATTCTGTAGTTTTGTGGCTTCCTTAACTTTGGTAATAATGCAGTAATGAAAGATAGGTAGTGTTTGAAAGATTAAAGTTCCTGGTTTGATGAAAATACAGCAATAACACCCTTAGGACAGATGCCAGCCATGTATTTTCCCTGCCTTTTTGTCAAGTTTACCATGCTCCAGCTAAGGAGATGCTTGGGAGATGTCATCGGTATCTGGTCATCCCCATCCTTCTAGGCTCAATGTGCCATACAGGCTGGTGTGTTTGTACATTTGTCCCAAGTTGCAACAGAGGCCTTTCGTAGCACACGAATCCCTTCGCTTAGTCTGATTTTTAGTGCAGACATAGCAGTGCACAGGAAATAATGTAAGCATTTGATAGACTCTGAGAGGGGGTCCCAGATTGTAAGAGGGTAGTTTGAAGAATTCTGTCAGCGAAACCATAATGATACTTTTCATATATCCCTATAGTCATGTGTAATTTGTGGAAGACCCTTAATGAATATTTTTTGTTTTCTTTACATTATGAGGGCATACAGAAGGCAAATGATATATTGATTAAAATAAACAGAACAAAACACTAATGAGCAAGTATGAAGAAATATTGCTGATTTTATTACACAGCCATGCTCTCTGACTTTAGTGTTTGCATGTCATGTAACTGTTTCTCTTACACATCTTATAAATTAAGATAATATTCCATGGAGAAGTAAGTTTTATTTATCTGGTAGCTATCTAAGGCTTAATTTGCCTAAGGAAAGTTACTGTTGTGTGAAGTATAGCAAGGGGTCACAGCAAAGGGAATCTGTTTTTGTCTATTACTTCAATAGTATATAGAATGCTGTTTTCCTTCCTCTCCTAGTACATGTTCAAATCTTGCCTCCCTTACTTCATTGGGCTGAAGGTGGGATTTATTTAGATCTCAATCAGGTACAATAGTAACGTTCGCTTTAGCTGTATGAAATTTCCCTGACCACTTTAAGCGATGCCAATTAAGCTCACAGCTACAGGAGTCACTTCAAATAAAAAGAGAGGAAAATGACCAAAAAAGCACAGAGTGTGCTGAAGGTTTAGGAGTTATAGAAGAAATGAATTCAACATTTTTCATTTTATTCACTAATGTGCCTATTCAATATGCACTAATGAAAAGCAGCAGCTTGATTTTTGAAAGGTTATTCAGTCTTGTAAAGACAAATACCAAAATTCATTATGTTCTAACAGTAATAAAAAGAGGACACTAAGTTGCTTCAATCTTGGTTTCATGAAACAGAAGGAGCAATAGCTAAAGGAATGGTTCTTTCTTTTGAGTGTAGAGTTCAATGAGGTATATGTGAAAAGAATTCATAATAAGCATATAAGAAGCCAGGGAAGGTTCATCTCCTGTCACAAGCACTCTATAGAAAACTGTAAACATTAAATTCTAAGTAAGTTGTGTAGTGAAGAAAATTCAAGCAAAGAACAGCTTCCTTTCTCTTCCAGTCAGAGATTCACCTTGTATGCCTCTGAGAGTGACTGCAGGCTTTTCTTTGTTCTGCTTTGTATCTAGCTGCCCTTGTCTGCTTACTATGGAGTTGCAGTGTTTTGCAGAATGTAGTAGTTCTTGGGGGGGGGGGGAAAAAAAGTCTGAAAGTGGTTTTGGCAAATCCTTTAGGTTGGGTTGGTGGGGTTTTTTTTCTTCTTCTTCTTCTTTTTTTTTTTTTTTTTTTGTAAAAGTAGAGAGCTAAGTAGCAAGGACAATTTAGCAGCATTCAGTACTCTTCTCATTTGGGCTCAGCAGCAGAAGAATTAGAGTGAGAATGGAGCAATACAGTGGTATTATTAATAGCATCATTGTCCTACCATTGTTGTATGATATCAGAGTGTCTGATTCAGTGTTAGGGGAATATGTTTGAAATTACTGAATTTGATATGGTATACAGTCTTGCAAAATGTGGACATCAGGTTAATGTAAGTATAATATAGAGAGATGTACAAAAACTACCTTGGAGGCAAAAATAAATAAATAAATAAACCAGCATAAAGGGATAAAGGAAAATAGAAATGAAAAGCAAAAGTGAAAAAGTTCATTGTAGTCAGTGATAATTTCATTATGTGCGCGATAGAAACCAATAGATAATAAAACTAGTGGATAATGGAAAAAGAAAAGGTCCGTGGAATTTAAGGGTGACTGTAAACTCACACATAGAAGTAAGAATTGAAAAGAGAAGCAGGCTGGAGAAAGGGAATTCCAGACAGATGAGGCAGCACAGGCTGAAGGGCAACCCCAGCTGCGTGATCATGAGGATGGGATGGTGAGGAATGCATGAGTGGGCAGTAATTGGATGATGGACACGAGATTAGAGTCAGGGTGGAGTGGGGCCAAGAGCAGTTTTTGAAAAAACAGGATGCTAAATATAAATGGGATTCAGACATTTACTGTGTCAAAGTGACATAATTATGGTAGTTACATTGTATTATTCTCTGGAAGGATGAAAGCTCAGTCCTTAAGGTTTTAAGTCACTGGGGTTGAGGGACAAACTGAAAGAAATAAATTGTATGAATGGAGGCAGGAAATAAAAATCTCAGTGCTGATGAAGGCAGAGAGAAAGTAAATACAGCTGTACTTATTTAGTTTTAAACTTAGAATAATTTGGAAACATTCCAAAATAAATTTTTACTTTCCTATTTTTTCTTGTAAATAAAGCTGAAGACATTTTTTTTTTTATTATTTTTTTTTTAAGATCATCATAGTCACTAACTCATTTTCAACCTATCTGCTAACTTAACTGGGTTATCTCAACGTTTATTAATTCATTTTTAAAAACTGTCGTTCATATTCTCTGATGTGAGTGTATTTTATATCCCCAGACAGCTTTATGATGAGAAATTGTATTTCAGTGGTTGGACAACTTCAGGGTTAATGTGCTTCAATCTTTGTATTGATTAAGTGGAAAAGAAAAAAAGAAAAGGTCTCAAAATAACAGATGACTGCTGGTTGAAAAATGTGATGTCTAATGATCAGGTGGTAAATACATACTCATAATTAGAAATTAAGCCTAATTTAGGCTTTTAATTACTGTCTTTTTCCATTTATATGCAACATTGTGCAACTAATGAAACCGCTTAACTGTAATATTTTGTGATTTTAGCCTACATCTAGTCTCCATCAGATAACTTTTTCCTCGACCATGTTCATGGGTATCCTTCAGTTCTCCACACTGGGCTTTTCCTTCAACCTGAAGGCACTGCAGGCACATCCTCAATGCAATCCTGCAGTGCCTGTGTGCCCTGGGGGGGATGGGCTGACACTGCATGATTGCCCACTGCAGCTGGGAGGAGGATGGCCATGAGGTCTGTTAATTGAGCTCCTGAGGAAGGAGCAGCATTCCCAGGGCCTTGGAGTGAAACAGGTATCTGTGGAGTTGCAGAGTGATGGAGAGCTGGGAATCAGGTTAGTGGCTTGATTTCTGAAAGAAAACGTTGAGATGATTTGGGATTTTTAGTCAGAGTTTGGCATGCTGAGCACAGTTGTTGAAGCACCTGGTCTGTGTGGAGGGAGAATAACAGCAAGCCCACCGTCGCTGAGGTGGCTGTTGTTTCCCTGAGGTGGCAGGTAGTGTGGTCTCCTTTCGGAAGGAAACTTCCAGCATTACATTGCCTTTATGTTATTTTTTGGTTTTCAGCACTTTAAGAAATGAGTACATTCATGCACTGATCAATCCAGTGAATGCTATGGGGAAGCTAAGCAAAAGTGCCCCTGGGTCTGCAGTGCTAGTGTGAGGCTTGCTCCCTGCCTGCTGAACTGCTTTGTACTTCTGTACTTTCTTTTATGCTAGGATTTTATTTTGGTTGGGAGTTCAAGATACAGAGTGGTAAGAGAACTTTTTTTTTATAAATAAGCTCTTAGATAGAAAATCAAAATCAAATGTGGCATAATATAGCATTGAATTCACTTGGGGGCCTCAGGCTGTACTGTATTACAAATAGCACTTGAAAGCCAGTGTATTCTGGTAACTTGACAGAAAAAAAAAAAAACAAAAACCTTTATTATTCTCTACCAGCTTTTTCAATAACTAAATTTTTAACTTGTATTTTTTGAATTAGAGATACCTTATGATTTTCTGTTAAAATCTGTTGAAAGTTTGAACTGATGAGACATAAGCATACTTAATTGTTAGCATGAACACTTCATGTAGCAAAAAAACTTTCATCTATCTGTGTAAAAATTTTCCAAATCACTTCAGGTTTTTCAAGCTGTGATTAAATAGTGGAAACAGCTGCAGCTATTGCGTTCTGTCTGTGCTGCTGTGCTCTTTCCTCCATTTTGTGTCGTTCCCGCCATTACATCAGCCCCAGGCTGCCTGAGGGCAGTGGGTTTGGGCTAAGAACAGTCCTGGTCCTCCTGGTTCACTCACAGGTGTACCGGGAGAAGTTCTTGGTTACTGATGTTTCAGAAGAAAAGATGCTTGAATTGTGATGTTGAGGCCTCTGTGACACCTCTATGATGGTGTCTTTTTTTTCCCAGCTTTCATACCATGTGTGTGTGCTTCTGCCTCCCTTTAATTTTCAATCCTTTGCAGCTGTGTATGACCACTAACGAGATGCATCTGCCATCCCCCACACCTGTCAGTCTTTGTATTTCATAGAATGGTTTGAGTTGGAAGACACCTTTAAGGTTGTCTCATTAGCCCCACTGCTACAGGCAGAGACACCTCCCACTGGACCAAGTTGTTCAAAGTCTGTCCTTGAATGCTTCCAGGGAGGGAGCATCTGCAACCTATTCCAATATCTCACCACCTTCACAGTAAAGAATTTCTTCCTAGCACCGAGTGTAAATCTACCTTCTTCCAGTTTAAAGACATTTCCCTTTGTCCTATCACTATGTGCTCTTACATAAAGTCCCTCCCCAGCTTTCCTCCCTTCAGGATCTGGAAGGCTACTAAAAGGTACTCCTAGAGCTTTCTTTGCTCCAGACTGAAGAGCCTTGACTTTTCAGCCTGTCTCTATAGGGGAGGTGCTCCATCCTTCTGATCATTTTTGTAGCCCTTTCTGGACTGGCTCCAACAGCTCCATGTCCTCCTTGTATTGGGGGCTCCAGAACTGATCACAGTACTCCAGGTAGGGTCTCATGAGGGCAGAGTAGAGGGGCAGAATCACCTCCCTCAGTCTGCTGGCCACACTTCACTTGCTGAAAACCAGGATACGGTTGGTCTTCCAGGCTGCAAGTGCACAGTGCTGGCTCACGTTGAGTCTTTCAATGATCGATATCCTCATGTCCTTCTCCTCATGCCTGTGGTCAAGCCATTTTCCTCCTAGCCTGTACTTGTGCTTGAGATTGCCCTGACCCGGGTGCAGTATCTTGCACTTGGCCTTGATGAACTTCATGAGGTTGGCATGGGCCCACCTCTCAAGCCTGTCTAGGTCCATCTGGACGGCATCCCTTCTCTCTAACATGTCATCTGTGCCACTCAGCTTGGTGAATTTTGATTTGTTACATCCCCAGTGCTAAAATGTTAAACACTGCTCATCATCTGCATCTTAAATTTTCCTTCTCAATTTCTTCCTTTTACCTGTTTTGCATGCTGGTGGGGAGCAGCTCAGTAATCATATGTGCCTTGCTGGCAAGAGCCATTCTGTAGCTGGATCTACTGCAGTGAGCTGATACTGGGCAAGAAATGTGGGTCTGGCTTGGTTTAGAGCAGGTCACTGCAAGCTGAGCTGCCTGGGGAGTGCAGGTGGCCTCAGGGCAGTACCAGCAGAGAGTGCAAATTCTTTTTCAAGCCAGTATTTTCGTTGAAGCTACTATTGCTTTGTGATCTGCACAGAGTAACCTTGAATCTTCTTTCCTCTTTCTGTTGGTGATGACAGTTTGGAGGTGCCATTTGATATCTTGTTGGTTTTTTGGTTTTTTTTTTTAAAAAAAATTTTTTTTTTTTTTATTCACGTGTTCCTTGCATGCGTCCTTACACAAAGAATGTGTGAATCAAAAAGCATGATCTTTATGCAAGGAAATTAATCTCACACTGCTCAGGCTGCTCACATCTGTGTGTAGCATCCCTCCTACAGTACCACTGCTTCAGTGGTTGAGGCAGCTGTGAATTTAGTGTTTGTTGATTTTTTTTTTTTTTTTTTTTTTTTTAACTGTATCCTGGCATGTTGAAAAAAGGGAGATTGAAAACATAGGAAAAGCTACTAATGTGGAGATGAATGCGAATATCTGCTCTGTATGTCCAGCACTTAAAACGGAAATAAAGAGAAATATGCTCTTTGGAATGTTATCTGTCTCTTTGAATTTCTTACTGAGAGCTGAGACACTTAATGACATACTTTAAAAAACACAAATATGTTAAGTATCTGTAAATCATTACGGTGTGACATGTGAGACTACTCCCATCTTTCAGTTTGTAAATATGATTTATACTATGTTGCAAGAGATAGAAAAAGTTCTCCCTAAGCCAAAAGTGAGGAACCTGTTGGCATCTGCAGGTTTTTTGACTCATCAAAGCAGTTAATAATCCTCATCATTTGCAATATTACATTGAAAGCAGCACGCTAGCTTAAGAGATTTTTACACCAGGAATTTAGTTGATAGTTGCTTTTCTTCGTTGTTTGAAGGATGGTGTTGCTTCTCATGGGTTTAAATTGATAACTATTTGTTATCAATTCAGTTCAATAAATTGTGTCTGGGTTGTGAGTCAACCCATCCAGTTGTTGTCCGTGAGTCCATCCTGCGACAGCTGATGTGTCGTTGCAGCTATTGCAGAGCATCTCAGTAGACAGTCTAGATAGAACTGGAGTCATGAAGTAACATTTGCCTCTTGACGCAGTTTATAATAAAGGGCTTAAAAAGTGCGTGACACCTATTTAGGGCTTTAAATCACTGTGAAAACTTCCAAAGGCAACTTGGCTAGAACTGGTGGTGTTGCATGTGATATGTCTTACGTCTGGGTGAATGTTTAGTCCTGTCCTCCTGGTTAGAGGTCAGTTCTTAAAATGGCAAAAGATTTTTTTTCTCATTGCAGTATTTTTAGATTTAATAGTGGAAAAAATCATGTGTAAATGTACAGGAACACTTTGGGGTCTGTTAGTGTATATAACGTGTAGTATCTTCCATCTCTAATCTATTTTTCCTGGATTTGTGGTCCTAGCCTTGCTTCCCATAGTGGCATAGAGCTAACGGGTAAGTGTCTAACCTTGTAGTGGGAATCCTGCCTTGACTTTGTTGAAACAAAACTTGGTGTGCTCTGGAAAGCTGCCAGCCAGCCAGAAACTGGTATGAAAGCAGAAGGAGGAATGTTCGTAAGTGTAATTAGATGAGAAAGCCTGGTTGCTAATACAAGAGCATGGGACTTCCAGGAGCTTTTAGTCTTGTAGCCTAACCAGGAGGAACAAATGTATTTCTTTTAAGGGTCTGCAGGAGCTTGTACCATGAGGATACAGTGCGCTTTTCAGAAGCATGCTCCTCATTCTGACAAATCGATTATGATGAGGGCATTTGGGGGCTGCTTGGCTCATGAGATTCAGCTGCAGCTGCTGTCGCTTCATGGTAGTGCTTGTGGACTTCTCTGGCTGATGGAGCACGTGGAAGTAATATAGGTCACAGGACCTTATCACTGCTGTCCAAGAGTGGGGGGAAACAGGCGAGTATTACTAGGGTTGAAAAAGTAATTAAAGTGCCTGAGCATGTAATTCCACATATGATAGGATTTCCAGAAACACCCACTGTTTCAGATGCACAAACAAGTTACAGTTCATCAGCTATTTGTGGTAATTGTATGTGCGTTATTAGCCCCTGGCAAAAGCAGGGTCACTTAAGTTAAAGAGTTTGCATGTACAATTACCGTGTTTGTCAGTTGACTCATAGTATCTTAAGTAATTTTCTTTTTTTTTTTTTTTTTTTTTTTTCTACTTTTCTTTCTTAATTTTCAGCAGAGGCAATGGTATGTTAAAATTATGAGCTCGGTGTCTTTGGACAGTTGTAATCCTTAGGAAACCTGGCTCTACACAGGTGCTGAACTGGGGTTCGGGCTAGGAGTTGTAGTCTCATCTGCTGCCTACATCCTGCAAAATGATTTTGAGCAGAAAAGTCCATAATGCTGCAGAATGAGCATGGCTAAAAAAGATCTGATCACTGTATCTATTTTTGGGCTACTGGAAGCTAATCAAATATTGCTCGCTCCTTATGTTAACCTGCAGGGGTGGGTCTATATCTGCTGGAGATGTGAGAGCATCCAGGATGAGACCAGCTTTCTTGGATGTATTTCTGGATTACAACCACTTTTTATCATTTTTCTGCTCAAAGTTTGGAAAAATGTCTTTCATGTTCGTGTCTGGCTAACTGTGTCTGAATGGTTTGAGATGTCTGGTGCAGAGCTCCTGGGCTTCTTGATTACTTTTTGTTTTATACCTGGCATTTTAAATCCAATAGGACTTCAAATCCAATAGGAGAAACTGCAGGTGAAAGTAAGTTAAACTTTCATTTGGAGCTCTAAGGCTTTCTAAAAATTTAGATTTGAGTCGTTGCTTTAAGTGGATGTTGTAATGCCAAAGCCAGGGCCTAAGGTTTTTGCTGCTGCTCCTAAGTGGGAGCAGTGGAGCTCTGTTGGACAAGCCAGGTCTGCTGTGTCAGCATGGGGGTTGAAGGCTGCCAGAATGTCATTGGTGCACTCCTGTTGTGGGACACAGTGGTGGCATGGATTCAGTGTGGGTGCACGGGAAGAGCAGAGCTGGGATGCCGTGGTGCTGCCTCCTGGGCAGACTTGTTTGGTGCTGCTGCCAGTGTGTGCAAAGCCAGGCAGATGTGCTTGCATCTGGAGGCACTGAGCCTCCTGTTTCCCATATCTTGACTACCCTGTGGGGACTGTCCTGCTCTTGAGAGCTGTCAGGATATTGTGAGCCTACACTGCTTTGCTGTTCTGCTTCACAGACAGTGACCTTGGCAGGGCTTGCCAACAAGCAGCATTAATTTTTTGCTTCTTTCTCTGGCTTACCAGCACCACAACTCCCTTGGTGTGGGGTGGCTGAAATTTCTGAAGGACCCCGCCTTTCTGCTGAGGGAAGTTCATCTCGCTGCTGAGTCATTGAATTCAAAAAGGTTAAGTGAAAGCTGGAGTAACACATAAAGTCTTTGTCTGTGTTTTTACCATCCTTAGGGGATTCCAGTAGCAGTATCAGCAAAAAAAAAAAAAATAAAAAAAAAAATAAAAAAAAAAAAAAAAAAAAATAAAAGCCCAACACCACGTACAACAGCCTGGCATGAGAAGTGAAATTTTGTTATTACAATTGTGTAATAGGAGTGCATTATTATGCATGCAGGGTGTAGAAACGTGTTGCATAGGGATGTTTATACAGTGCTGAGGACCAGAGTTAAGCATTAAACTTTTGGATATTGCAGGAAGGTCATCTCTAAAGATGATGAATCAAAGCATAGTGTCACTACTTCCCCATGCTTCTGCAGTTCCTTGCAGTGTTTCAGTCCCCTCGGGACCTCCTGCTGCATCCCCTGCTGCTGCCTGGGCTCAGTGGAACCACAGGTGGGACCTGGCTGGGTTCAACCCATGTTTCCACCTATGGCTCCTTGTGCTTTGTACTGCCAGCTGCAAGGTGTAATTATGGTTGGGAGGCCAAGTGGGATAGCAATTAGAAGTGATACTTTTGTCCCTGCAGAGAGTGTATCTCCATGGCTTTCTGACTATGAGAGGTAGGATAACTGAGGTGGTAATTCAGTACTAATAAGGCTTATCACTTAATACTGGCTGAAGTTGGAAAGTGTTTGCATTTGTTCCATGTTGCAAAGGAAGTTTTGAAGAAAAAAAAGCATGAATTTTTGAGTAATGAATTCAGGACTGACTTTTTAAATTTACTTAATAAGCCAGCAGCAGTGCAGCAGTCTTCATCAAAGCCAAAACAAAGAGGAGGGATAAAAATGAAAACAAAACCTGTAATTCCTTTTATTGCCACATTGGAAGTTACTTTTGTTGTGACATCTCTGAAGTCACAGATACTTTATTCAAGCTTTTGTTTCATGTGACGGAAAGTCTGTGTTCCTTAGCATCACACAATCACCAAGGTTGGAAAAGACCTATGAGATCATCCAGTCATATCACCAGTAGTTCTCACTAAACCGTGCCTCTCAACACAACATCTAAAGGTTCCTTGAACACCTCCAGGGTTTGGTGGCTGCACTACCTCCCTTGGCAGCCCATTCTGGTGCCTGACCACTCTTTTGGATTCCTAACAGCCAGTCTCAATCTCCCCTGTTGCCTTATTGATACCAAAAAAAGGGGGGGAGGTTGCCTTCGCAAACAATTATTCTACAGCTTATCTCCAGTTTGTGCTTGGCGTTTTATTATTAATTTAAATAATTATTTATTAATTACTGTCAGCTTTTGTATCTTCAGAAAGTTTCTGCTTTCTGTGCTTGTTACCCCTGTATTTATTCTCTTATAATTACCAGTGCTGGAATTCTACTTTCTATAAGTTAGATTCTGTTTCCAAGGGCTGACCTTTGTATGTCCAGCTCCATTTAGCTTCTTTGCAAATTAATGGAAGGTATAAATAAGAGGATCTTAAATGGCGTAGTAACACGCGGAAGAACATAGCTTGTGAGATCTTGAAAAAAGGCAGTAACTTGGGGTAGCCATTGATGATTTGCTACTCTCATTTAACTTTTCAGCTTGCTCTCCTTCAAAAATAATTGCCTGTGCAAAAAACAAGTGCTTGTTGAAGTGGTAATGTCAATATGTTTCTATAGCACCTGTAGGTTTAGTCTAAGGATGTGAAGTTATAATTATTTTTGGCATTATGATTTAGTTTCACTTCCGCCCTGAAATAAAAGTGTGAGAAGGTTGAGTGGGCTTTACTGTATGCTATTCACTGTGCAGGAAAGAAAGAAATCTTTTATATTTCTACTTCCTGCAGTAGTTCACAAGATGACTTAAGAGTACTTAGACGTCTTTTTCCAAGGTTTCGTTTTGTGGTGGAAAAGTGTTATACACGGGATTGCTGTAAGTGTCATGAGCATACCTATGATGCATGGTTTTTTTAATGTATTGAAACCACTTCTGTTGTTATTTGAGATTTTTAACTTCAATAATATGCATAATGAGGAGGAATAATAAAGCAAAGTCTAAGGAGGTTGTGTGTTAGTGGGGGCTCTATTATACTGCTTAGAAACCCTGACAGTGTATTATTTGCTACTACTTGTGTTGGTATTTAGTTACTCTTTTGGTACTCAAAAAATGCAGAAAGACAAACATACACTTATGTACAAGGTAGTGGGCTTAGAGTTACAAAACCAGAGGGACTCATGTACTTTGTTTTAACCTCCATATATTAATTTAAATACAGGTTCCTTGATCTTCTTTTGAATCTTTGCCGTGTAATTTGTGCCTTAGTTCTGACCACTTCTTCTTTTCAGTTTCTGTTAGTTTTGCTTCAGTGTTTAATCTTCTTGGCTTATCGTCACCATCTTGCTGCTTGAAAATCACGAGTTAGGTAGACTGTGAAAGTCCATTTTTGGCTTTGTTTTTAGGTCTAGCTCCCCTATCCTCCAAGTTGTTCCGTTTGGGCTTTGATTTTACTTATTGAGGAAAAGGGCAGAGAAGAGATGGAAGCTTTACAACTGAAGAAATAGTATTTCTATTTCAAATGCTTGCTGAGGGAGAGAGGCCTTAAAATCATTGCAAGAGCAAGGTTGTAGGATGGTACTTTTTGCCATACTGGATACTAAACTGTAAGCAACTTTTATCCATTAGGAAAATTACTTCTCAGGCAGGGAGATGTGAAAGTCAAGATAAAATGAACAGGAAGTAGAATTTTCTTTAAGGTATCTTTCTGATGATCCAGTTGGGTACTTAATATTAAATTCAGGCAGTGCTTTCTTTTGAGGTATGCTGGGAGGATATTATGAAAACGAGAATAGCAGTTGCATGAGGTTGCAGAAGCAAAGAAGAATTTTCTTGTCTTTGGTTTTATATTTAGCTTTTTTTGTAAATTCAGTTTTTTAGGCAAAACTTGAGCATTGCAGTCAAGAATATGGAGAACAACAACAAAAAACCTGCAGAGAAAAGGCTCTGGTAGCTATGCTCTACTTGGTTACGATGATACGAGCATACAAGAGGCATCTTGTCACAAGCATTTTGAAAGAAAGCAAGAATTGGTTTAATTATTCTCTGCATCATTTCTCACTTTCAAGACGCTGATTTTTGCTTCGCATGTAAAAGCAGAAAACCTATGTAATCAAAGTTTGCCTCCTCTCATGGGTACATGGGGAAAGACAAAGCTACTCTGGTGCTGAGACAGACTGAGCACTGGGTGAAGAGCCTCATCCCTGTTATTCATTGTGCTTGTGGCCTCTTTCCGAATTACAGTTCTTTCCTTGGTAATGACTTGTTCAACCGTAAATACCATACCAAGGCTAGGTATTTAGGCTGTGATTCCAGTTGTTCTAGTTCTCAGGGCAAGTGAGAGTTCTCTGCTGTCTCATACTGTTGTTTCCTTTGTCCTGGTCTTCTGGTTTCTCTCTTTTCCTATTCCTTAAGTTGTACATTGCATTATATCCAAATGGAAAGCTCCAAGAAATGCCTGGATCTGTCTGAATAAAAGTTTCAGGTCACATGTACTGATTCAGTCTCTTAACAGGTAATGCCTCCCATTTCCTTGCTTAACTACTAGCTTAGGAATTAATTGTTTTTTTTTTTTATTCCTCTTTTGATTTCTTGCTTTAAGATTAGGCCAATGACCAGTTCTATAGCCCCTAGAAATAGGCCCACTCAAAGCTGGCCTCTTTGGCAGGCTCAGGCTCACCCATCACCTTTCGGTCTGCTTCCCACCCTGCTCTGTTTGTTAATGTTTCTTTCTAGTTTCTTAATCAAGATACTGTGCAGAACTGAGTCAAACTCTGTGCAGAAGTAGCAGATCTCATCAATGCTTATCTTAGCAGCTAAAAACAAATAAAAAAACAAAGCTCTGTCAAAAAAGCTAATTAGTTTGACAGACTTACTTTCCATGAAGCTTGTTTGATATTAATTGCTTTAAATTATTTGATGCTTATTAATTGAAGTCTGTATTAATAAAATTCTAAAACCTACTTCTCATTAGTTGTATGGGCTCAGTATCTAGGTGACAGGCTATCATAAAGTTAATCTCCCCAATTACTCATTTTATGTATTGCCACATCCCAGTTCTATTTCCAGGATTTTGGAGCTTCCTACAGGACTTAGGGAAAAGGAATTTTATTAACTTAATTAAAGCTCTTCAGTGTTTTTTGTTACTTTCAGTGGAAGTGATTTGGACCTAGCAATCTTAAGTAGTCAAATGTTAGTAAGTGTTATCTGACTTTTCATATACGAAACACAAATTTCTTCAGTGTTTCTCAGTTTTTTTTTTTTTTTTTTTTTTTCATTATTAGCAGCAATTTCACTATTTTAATGTTAATTGGTACTTTTTTTCTTGTTCCAATACAATTTAACATACCTTTTCGTTACTTTGTTTATAGCGATGATGATCAGTACTTTGCCTTTCTTATCTTTTACCACTTCTAATTAATCAAACTTTATTTCCTTCAATTTTTCCCATAGATTTGCCAGGGCAGATGGGCTTGAGGCATGTAATTTGGAGCTGCTTTTCTTGTTACGCTGAGTTAATATTTTTTCTTTTTTACCCAAGTTATCATCTGCATCTTTGTTTATTTTTTCAATTGGTTTGTCTCAGAAGGATTCTAAGATTTACAGAACTGGAACTGGAAAGGTATAATTGTGCACTTCTTTAGAATACCTAAGAATTAGGACATCCTGGTTAGTAGACTTGACAACCTGGTTAGTAAAGAATTTTGGTTGTGTGTGTGTGTATGTATATTCTGGTGCTTTTATTTTTTTCATGGGTTCATAGGTCGTTTTCTTTAAGTGTAGAAAGCAGTAAATCCCTGGATAATATTTTTTTACAGATATTGTTGTCTATCTGTATGTGGAAATAGATGTTGTAAATGATCCTTAACAGCTCTCAAACTTGTGAATTTTTATACTACTAAAAACAAAACTTTGAAGTAGGTTAGAAATTGATTGACTCCCTCATTTGATGCCTTTTAATTAGGTTTAAAAATGAAGAATTCCTAATTCCAAATGGAGAACCTAATGGAGAATTCCAGTGAGTTACAGACATAGCTGTTGTGTGTCTGTTGGGTGCCATTCGTAGTGGTGCAGTCACTCGCAATCCAGCTTCTGAGAAACCCTTGTAAGCTGCTGCAATTCTGCCACTAAACTACAGCAAAAATCCAAGAGGGTGCCACAAAGCAAAGGCTGACATTGTGCAATGTCTTGTTTCGTCATCCATTATTTGCAAGGTCTCTGTTCTGAAATCTGGGCAAGATTTTCTATATAAACTACCTGCTTCAGGTGAAAGGCAGTAGTGGGACCTGTACCATTGGGGTTGAAGGGCTGTGCAAGGAGTAGGTGCTCTGGGGAAAGGTTGAAGTGCTGGGGAAAGCTGATTGAGAAATGCTGTAAGACTGGGGAAGTGTCTTTTGCAATCTTGGTTAATGCTAATGTTAAGTATACTGAAGGAGTAGATAATATATTAATTATCTTAGTTAAGTGAGGATTTGTTTCCCATATCTGGCTGGCATAAGAGCTGTGTAACCACCCTGCTAAGCAGGCCATTTCTGCAAGCAGGCGGGCAGCTGCAACCTCTGAAGTTTTAGGGTGGTGCTTTGGGACGTGTCTGCTTCTGCTAACCGTGCATCTCTGGAGCATATTTGCTGGCACAGCTGAAACTTAGACTTGTTTTACTTAGAAGATTTTTATGGCTCTGAGGAGAGCGTCACTGGTGTCCTGAGCTTTCTCAGCTTCCCAAGGTGCTGTGTCAATATATCTCATGTGTACAGTGCTTAGGCAGAATACCAATCAATTGCATTTCTCATAAATAACAAAATGTATACCTACAGTAAATGTTTGAGACTGCTCATATTGTGCAATAAGGGATAACTTACGCTTGAAGCAGTATAAAGTTTAGTCCAGATCTCAAGAGGAGGATTTGAATGTAAATTATTTACAGTATATTTCAAAATAATAATTCTCTCATTTAATGATTGATCTCCTTAAATGCCTCTGTACTTTTGAGAGACATTTTCATCGTCTGATCTTTCCTACAGTAAGTTCTCCTTAAGCCATTAAGACATACCTAAGTGACATATTTCTCCTTTCCCAGACTCACTGGATGAAGATGACAAATGAAAAAGCACAACTAGTAACTTTTCAAAAAACTTTTTAAATTTGAAACAGTGGGAATGCTTACTGTATAAAAGACCACCTTCAAATAAAGTGTCCAAACTGAAACCATTTTGTGAAGGTTTATGCGTTTTCCTCTAAAATAACAAACAAAGACTCATACACAAAAAAAGAAACAGGCCTGTCTTCTTTTTCTGTTGCTGCTGTTACCTGAGATGACCTGTCAGCATCATGACTCGGAGCTCAGTGGTGATGTAACTCGCAGATTATTGAGCAAAGATGTAATTTAAGGTGAAGACCAGGGATTCTCACTGTTTCAAACCAGAATTTTTAGCATTTTAAACTCATGGGGACATTGTCCTCTGCACTGCACAAGATCAGAACAGAGGCCATTGCCCTGCTCAGCCCTCAATGGCACGGCTGGCTGCAAGTTCGTGGCCTGAGCCTCCCACCCTATGCCTTTTCTGCTGCAGTGCCAACTGTAGATCATGCTTTGTGCTCTCCAGCAGCTTTGTTGTTATGTCTTAGGCTACCTTTAACACCTAAGGGTCGTGGGGGTTTTTTTTTTTGGTTTTTTTTTTTCTGTTGTTGTTGTTGTTTTTGTTTTTAAGTCTTACTCTGATTTCATAAAATCCAGTGCAATCCATCTTCTGAAATGACCAGAAAAACTACACAATGTTTGTTGTTTCTTTCATTTTGCTTCCACTGACTTAAGCTAGTTGGTTGGTTTTTTTAAATTATTTTCCCCTATTTCATTTTTTCACTTGCTGTGATCTGATTTGGAGGTCAGAAAGTCAGGTTTCCTTCCTGCCATTTGTGCTGCTTCATTGGAAATGCAGGTTCTGGAGATGAACCTTGTCTGGAACCACGTCTGTGTAGCCCTCTGCTCTTTTGTCATACTGACCAAGCCCAGGTGTGCTTCCCTGCTACTTGATTTCTTTGCATTTCACCAGTAGCTGGGACAAGATGAACAAATTTCTTTGTGTGAAAGTCTTTCAGTGTCCTGGACTGGCATTGGTCAACCAGGAGACAAGGTAAGGTGTATCTGGGGGTGTTATTTTTCTCAATCTAGTAGTGCAGGCGTGTCTAACTTGCAGGCTGCATGTGGTCCAGCACAGCTCGTAACGTGGTCCCACACATCGTGGTGGCAGCTCAGCTCTGCCAAGCAGGCTGGCCCAGCTCAAGGTGCACACCCATCAGTCAGCAACAACCAAATGTCAGTGTACCAGTAAAGCTGTCTGTGGGACATGGGGTAAGTGCAGTGCCATGCCAAAAGAAGTAGTGACAATGAATTGTATGCATTTTGACACACTGGCTAAATGCAGTCATGAAGAGTGAAAAATAAGCATCCAGGCTTTCTGTTTTGATAAGGGAGTTTGAGAAGAGTTTTCAAGATTGCAAATAAAATCATCAGTGTTTTTTTTTTTGTATATTTGCGACTCCATTTTCAGTCAAATAAAATAAGTTACCTGTGAATTTTCAATGGAATGTGTATCAATCAGATATTCAACTCAGAATTTGGTTGTGTCTCTTAATGAGACTTTTATAAAACCTTTCTTACCTGAGAAAGATATGCCTTCACTTTTTGGCAGTGCGTATGTTTGTGAACAAGCATTTTTAAGGGTGAAGTACAGGAATAGAGAAGCTTCATGAAAAATCTCTGATGATCACCTTGAGAACTCACTAAGAATTGCAACTTGCTGTCAAACCAGACTGATGCATTGGTTTCACAAAAACAAAGTCAAATATCTCACTACTCTCACTGAATTCCTTCATGTGGGGAAAAAAAGCTCCCATTAACATTCATTGAGACTTTCAGAATGTTTATGGAGACCAAACTGAATGTGTGCACGGTGAGGTGGTGGCTGGTGCGTTTCCTTAGTGGTGACAGTGGTTACCTCCACTTGTGCACATTTTTACCTGCAGGGCATGAGGCTCTTGTTCATCAGTAGTAAAAATGCATAGCTAATGGTGGTGACTATGTTCAAAAGTAGTGTCTCATAGCTGAGGATTTACTAGATTATATAGAGTTATTATGCTCTTTGTGGTGGCTGTATTTTCCATGACAATAGCAGGAGGCATTTCTTTTGGAGCAACCTACATGTATGCAGCTCAAGCAATTCCTCTTTAGTCCTTGCAGCTGAGTCAAGTCAAAAGGCTTGTACACCTATGTAGAGTTGAGTGATGTCATTTGTGCTGCAATCAGGAAACTGAGTTCAAAGTGTTTTTTTCCTTAAGTGAAACTTTTGAGACTGTATTTCTTTTGAATGCATATGAATGTGCTTTATTTTGAGAAAGTGTTAGTTTTAAAATGAAGGTTAACAGTTGTATATTCCATCTACAGCAACAGCTATGCACTGGCTGCAAGTACCTTACTGATTCGCTAACATGAGCAGATCTCAAGCAGGCAGTGAAGGATATTAACCCACTGCATTTTGCAGCAGCTATTGACACGCTATGGAGGAAAGGAAAAGCTGTTGTGAAAAGCTTGGGGACTCCTGCTTAACGATCTATCCCTAATGGGATAATATTTGTCTATTGGTTGCCTTTTCTGTAAGGTGCTTACAAAGTGGGGATCTGCATGTGGATATGAGTGCTGACAGGCATGACTGCAAGCTGGTGACTGTTCTGAGCACAACTGCATGAAATGCCTGTTGTTCAGCAAGAAGAGCTGTTGCACGTATACCAAACATTTTTCAATGAAACAACTGCTTCAGCAGTTGCTGTAAAGCATAGTTGTGACAGTTTGGGGAATCAAGAAAAAATCATGAGGAGACAGTAGTACGGTGTGAACTTTTAAAGATATCCATTGCCACAGTGCTATAAGCCTATCAGAATTCAACTTTCTGAAGCAAGATGGTGAACTTCAAGTTGCCAGTAGAAGGCATTTGGAAGCAGGACAGTAGGTCTTAACTGAACTCAGTGCTGCGTGTTTGTGTGAAACGTAACTTCCTTATCTGAGGTATCTTCCGTGTGTGTATTGAAGGTTAGTTTGCTTTCAGTCACTTCATAACACAGTACTGAAAATGAATTCATTTAGGGTCATCTTGGTCTATGTTACTCCTGCAGTTTGTGGTGTGCTCTCATTGATCTGCACGTGTGCTTCATCCCAACGTAGCCACTCTGGAAAAAAACAGTAATAGCACTGCAGGAGAGATTGTGCCATGGGCTTGAAATCTCTTCCAGGTAGGCTTCAAAAGGCACTTAGTTTTTTTAAAAGGTGTTTGTTGAATGGGCTTACCAGTCCAAAGCACTGCCATACTAATGCTCAACCCTTTGCCAGTCTTGAAATTCATTGCTAATGAGGTCTTCAGGAGAGTATTAGTGATTTGAAAGTAAATACAGTATTTCAGGCATGGAGTTGACTGGTGCAGAGCCAGATGCAACACCACTTCCTCACCTGCAGCATCTTGCTGAGATGGCAGACTCTTTGTAGTCTGTTTTCTAGTGGTTTATATACATGTAGTCTGACTTAATATCTTCAAGAATAAGAGAAAAAAATGAACAGAAATTTTACCTCCATGTTGCACATGACCTTTTGTCAGTGCAGCTCAGCCTGTGTTGGTAATGGTTTGTGTGTATTTTGAGGCTAGTCTTCCCAACAGTCTGAAAGGGTTTCAATACATTTATTTGCTTTTAATGGCTTTTTCCAGAACTTCTGGCCTGAAGAACATAGTTTTTAAAGATCTCTCATTCAGTCAAATTCCTGAAAATGAGCTTGTTACAGCCTACTCAGACTTGCTAATCTAAATGTGCATATCCCTAATAGATGTAAATTAGAAGGATGTTTAAACAACCAATCGGCTGGAAATTATTAATCACCCTCCCATGAAGCAAGCCTCTCATTTTGAATCTAAGTAATCTGCTGCTTTTTGTTGAGCATTTCTTCTGTGCGAGGCTGTTAATAAAGTTATTGAGCAGATAACTTTGGTTCCCTGCTTTCAAGATTTTCTTGGGCTTAATCTTGTTGCCTGTATTGGTCGTAAACCATATCATGTGGGAAAATTGGCCAGCGTCTTTATTTTTCCTAATGAATTTCCAATTCATTATCCTGGATATCCTTCATTTTTCTGCGTGGCCTGTTGTTTATTTCCAGATGATGATGGGCTTTTACCCAAAGTCTAGCAGCTTTATTTTGCAGAGCAGAGATGTGGGTTGGAGTCCCTGTGTAGCTAATTTCAAGCTGGTTCTTCATCTCTCGCTTGAGCCCTGGCACTGCTGCCATGAGCATGGTGCTTGCTGGAGCAAGCCTCACAAGTTCTGGAGGATTTTCCTAGGCTACGCATTATAGCTACATTAAAGGGGGAAATGTGTTTTAGGAGAAGATTGTGTATGCATGTGTAGCTGCAGAACTACAAGTACTGAAGGGATGTTATCACCAGTGAGCTTTTTGGCAGCCTCTCCCCAACTTACCTCTCCCTGTAGTATCTTTATATGGGAGGCTACCAAGTTGTCAGTCAGATGAGTGTAATTTCACTCTCAGTACCCCCTCTTTGCTGCATGAAGTTAGTTAGCAGGCTGATCTGTATAAGTGTGAAATCAAGCAATTGACTCATTCACATCTGTTAAACAGAAATTCAAGTTTCACATCAAATATTGCACGAATCTCATGATCTGTTCAGGAAAGATAGAACCAGCAGCTTCACAAGTTCTTTGAGCATGTGAGTTGTCCCACTGTGTGTCAGTAATGTTGTTTGTATCAAAACTTCTCTAAAGCAAGGATTTTCATTTGGTTTTGTCTTTTAGTCACGTTCTTGCATATGGTGTGTAAATGATTTGGGAAGGTATGGGAAAGGGTGAGTTCTGACACTTCCTGCAGTGTTGGTTTGTGTGTCACATGCATTGGTGGTACCACAGTTGTTGTCTTCAGGATGTTGTCCTTCCAGCTAGGCAACTTACTGTGTACTTGAGAGACTTAGTGATATTGGAGGTGCATGCAGGAAATGCATGTTGTACTTCAACATGAACTGTTTGGCCATGGATTTCAGTTAAAAAAAGGCAGTAGACCTCTCTCCTTCTCTTAATCGATGAGCTATAAGTAAGCATTTGTACTGCTTTTTTCCATGCCTACACTTAAAGTTATTTGATATCCTCTGTTGCAGTTTTCATTTGTAATTTTTAAAAAAGAAACATGTTAATCACTTCCATGCGTGTGCAAACTTGAAAGGGTAAAATTATTGCATCAGCATTTTATAGCAGTTGGCAGAGATACTATTCTTACTAATTTTATCCCAAATCACACCGACTTAAAGCACTTCCCATGCAATCTTGGTTTTCAATACATTTTTCTTACACTTAAGACACAATTTATGTGCTCTCTGTAAAGATTCAGAAGTCTAAATGACATTGTCCCTGTTTGGATGACCTTCATTTTATCTGGTACAGATTTTCAAATGGTAATATTGTGTCTGTTATGATAGAGTAGTCCCCAAAGTGATGGCCTCTCATCACTATCAAGGTGGTAGTGGTGGATGATAGAAAGAAGGAGATGATTATAATATTTTATACTAAAAAATGCCAAACCATCCTGTTACAAATCTGGTCATAAAAACTAGTTGAAGAAGGGAAGAGGAATGAGCCTCTTCAGGAACTGTAGTTTATTTATTAATTCAGTTTTGGTTATTACTTTTTTTTTTTTTTTTTTTTTTCCAGATTATTGCAGAGACTTTCCCAAAGAAGCATAAATACTTGCTTTTAATAGTTTAGGAAATAGCTTTTGACTTTTACAAAGCAGGGTATAATATTGCTTGTCTGAATCTAGCAGATATCCTGACACTTCCAAGATACAGAGGTCACATGTATATAATTAGTCTGCTGTATGAGCTGTTTGCCTTGAAATGTATTATTGGCTATGGTCCTTTGCCTTGTTCAGAAAGGAACTTCCTTGCTGCTCTTCTCTTAAAACCTACTGCAAAGATGAAGCAGCTTGCATCCCATGCTGTTTGGGCTGCTCATTGACCAGGCAGACCTGGCTGGTTCACATCCATGCAGCTGGTGATGGATGTCCATGGTGGAAGTTCATTAACTTTGCTAAGCAAGGAGACTTGCTTTCTCTCAAATTTATTCTTGCTTTCATTGCTTCTGAATGAGGTAATGCAGCTTTTTATACACACCAGATCTATGGGCTTTCTTAGTTTTGATGGAGAATTGAATTATTTTGGCGAGGCTTTTGCAGTATGTTACTGCTTCCACATTTTTTTTCTTCGTATCTTGTGTTCCTGTTCATTTCTTACAATTGTTTTATCCAATTGCAAGTTTATTTTTAACATAAACATAACTTGAAGAATAAAAGTATCTGCCAAATAGGAAGTGAGAGTACTTATGTTTGAAGCAAAGAGGTGTTTCTGCTGCTGAGAGTTCCATCCTGTGTGGAAAACTAAAAATTCAGATAGTGCTGCTCATATACTGGCATTGTTAATTTTCAATTGTTAATAATGTTTGAGTGCTTGTAAACAAATCTCAGACATGAGTTAATTTAGTCAGTCAAGTGATAGGATTTTTTACTGCATCTTTTCCTGAGCATAATGTATAATGCTGCATATCTCTTAAGACATATGAGCACAGTTATTTGTATGAGCTAGAAAACCATCTGTTCAGAATTCACTGTCTGAAAACTTGTTTCCTGCAATGGTTTTTCATTCTGATTTCAAATCCTGGTATGTTATATATTTGCATCTGGCGGGGGGAGGCAGGAGGAAAAAAAATGCATCTAGCTGTGGAAGTAATTCCTGTGTGATTCACAGATATGTTTTTTTTATTCAGTGGAGAAGGGAATCAAAAAAATCCTTGCTTGGGTCAGTAACAGTTAAGAGTGAAACAGTTGCAAATGTATGCTTTTAGGTAATCTCCAAAAAAAAAAAAGAAAAGTCTTTTCTGCTAAGCTTATTTGGAAGCAGAAGTTCTAGGGGATGGAACTTTAATTTGAAGAAGTAACAAAATATTAACTGTGGTAATTCGTAGGACTGTTCTTTCATTACTGACAAAGCTTGAGGAGTTGTGGCTGGCCTTTGTGCCAAAATCTGTATGTGGTTCTTTGATTCAGTCCCAGAGTGAGGACAGAGCCTTCATGTTTCTTTGGAGGCTTATTTCACTTACAAATATAGGTAACCTTTACTGGGAAATATTAAAACCTGAGAAATAGTACATTTTGAGAATCATGTTTGTCAGAAAAGAAGGGAAATGCGAAGCAACTAAAATAAAATGTTTGCCTTTAAACTCTACCAGACTAAGGTTAAATTTCAGAGAAGCCACTGGTAGAATGGCAAGCAGAAAATACGATGCTGAAGTAGAGAGGAAAAAACAAGTAAAGGTGTTGAATTAGCACTGTCTCAAGGGGGACACAAATCAGTTGTGCTAGAGGATGCTTTTTAGCAGTTATGACTGCCCAAGCTTAAGGCAACAGCTAAAAGTCAAGAACATCTAAATGCATGATCTTATTTATCTGACAGCACAGTTAGGCATCGTCCCACTTCTGTAATTAGATATCTAGTGCCTACGCACGATTCTGAGCCTTTTGTATGGAGAGGATAATCCTCTACGCTGTACTAAAGAAGCATGTTTTAGAGGGTTATTACTATCTTAATGAAGATGTGAAAAACAAAGACTTGGGATGCTGTTACACCATACAAATACACCATTGTGAAAGCAGGGTTCCTCAGTGTAGACGGGGGGTTGCTGTATAAGCCAGAAGACCAATCAAACCGTGGAGTCTCATCCAGTCTTACAGCCAGGACTGCTGAGCGTGAAAGAACTTCAGTGCTGTCCCAAAAAGGCGGTCACTATTTCCTTTAGTTATGATACAAAAAAGGGAAAAGATGAAGCTCAGACTTCTCATTGAATCTCTTACTTCTCAGTGAGAGATATAGCTGCTTTGTTTATTAAAAACAAAAAACAAAAAAAAACTTCAGAGATACCTATTTTAAGACTGTTTGGACAATTCAGTTAATTGTAAAAAAAAAAAAACAAAAAAAAAACAAACAACAAAACAACAGAGTTTGTGTCCTATTATGTTTAAATGCAACTTGGAGACTATAGAACAAAGCATTTCACATGGCCATACTGGACAGCCTTACAGCCATCCCCCCCAAAAAGACGTTAGAGTTTTCAAGTGAACCAGTGCTTCAGACTTCTTTTCCTGGATTGCTGCGATGACCTAGCATAGATAGAGGAAAAAATGATGGATTCTTTTCATACATTTTACTTCTATTTGCTGTAGCAATAAATTCTGTGGTTTTGGCTGAGTGCAGGAACATGCAGAATTGTATTTCTGGGTAGATTATCAACTTATTTTTTCCAGTAGCAACTTGAATTATAAAGAGGAAACTTCTAAAGATATTTGAGGAGTAAGGTTGAATGTGTAGTATATGAGTCCTATTTTTCTGCAGTGCAGTTGAAGGGCTATACAGAGAGAGAATGTAGAAAACCTTTGGCAGAATTTTCAGAGCAGAGCACTCGTGTTGAATAAAAACTAAGCAGTCAAGGAGAAAAAAAAAAAAAAGGAGATCAAGAGAAGAAAAAAAAAATTACCTTCCAAATAGAGTCTGGAAAGCTAATGAGCGTATGACATCATTTAACTAGTTATAAAAAGATTACAGCTCCTCTGATCCAAGAAACAGACCCTCAAGATTTCTGCTGTGCCATAGATGAACGAAGTCCAGCTTTGTGCTGCTGGAGGCTGGCCTTTCTAGTTCTAGGCAGAGTGCTCAGGCTCTTGTGTGACCTGGCAGAGTTGGGTCTTATGGTGGCTGAGTTGGGCATGAAGCAGCATGGTGCCCCCTGTCGTTTGGAGCTGCACCATTTCCCAGGTGGTCCGCCAGCAGCCTGAACAAGCCATAAAGTGCCTTCTGCACATGGGCTGCCACCAGCTGTCATCAGCCACTGGCAGTTAGTGAGATGATGCCTTCCTTGGAGGGCAACTGGAAGAAACCTGACTGCTGGATTGGCATCGTCACCTTCTTGCACTTTATCTGGGGCCGTGTGCGCTGCTCACGCCAACCCAGGGAGGCTAAAACCTCCCACGGGGTGACTTCTATCCTAGCAGGATTTCATGTAGAGGTCAGAGTACTGGTTTGTATGTTTGTTGGCTCTTCTTGGTGGTACACTGCTGCTTGTGTTCCCTTCCTGCTTCCCAAGAGCAGCTTTCTTGTGAGAGCCTCCATGTTTCATAGAGCCATGGAAACATCACTTCAATTTTTCAGTCTTAATAATTATATTTCAAGCTAAGGATGTATTTTTAGGAGGAAAAAAACTTATGTAACTCTTGATTTATGGCACTGGCTTAAAGAGCTAGCAAACCTGGGATTTTCCTCTCCTGTAGCTTCACTCCAAGCATTTCCCTTTATGGCAGCAGGGAGGCCAGCATATGACTCTGTTCTTGAGAGCAATTCAAACCTTTTATAAATCTGCTGAATGTATTCTGCTTTACCGCGTTTAGATTGTGTAGTACAGAACAGCAGAAGTGAACCGTGGAGTGGAGACATACTTGACGTTAAGTGAGAATCGTGAAAGATGGGGAAAAACATGTCAGTCCTCTGTCTAGGGGGTGGAGGTGGTTTCAAGACAAGTGGGTAGGTTTGTTCTGAATTAAAGACTTTTGAAATTAGTTACATTGGAACGGGGCACTTCTCTGCAGTGCACGTGTGCATATGGAGATCATTAGTAGTGACTCTGCAGAGGAATCCTAAAGCTGGAAAACGTGGTGGAGCCAAGACCAAGAGAAGTGAACTATGATAATGCAGAATCAAAACTACAGGTTGAAGAGTGTGTGTCTGTGACTTGTTGGGAGTTATTTATGTAATAAAAACAAATTGAGAAAAGCAGCAGAGCAGCTAACATGCATTTTGCTCACATCATCTGAGATTTGCTTTTATTTTTGTCCAGCAACTACAAACGAAAGAGAAAACTTTCAGTGTTCAGATATGGGACGTGATGGGGGGGAGACTACAAAAGACAAATAAGTACTGGATATGATTCAGAAAAGGCACGCAATCAAACTGAACAGATTGCTCAGGAAAAGATATATTCTGTTGCTGAAATCCAAGAAAATGGGGGAAAAACAGGAAATAGTGAAATCTGTTATCAACCATCTGCTAAGCCTAGGAACTTGAGAATCATTCCCATGACAAAAATACTAGATTGTGAACTTAATTTTATATTTCATAATACTTAAGGTACAGATCCAGAGGTCCAGTGGAGAATCTTTTAAGTATTTAAAAGATTTTTAAAATTCTATATGTATAAAGTCTTGGCATTAACGCATAAGAGTCTTTTTTACAAGATCTGTATTGATGGATTTAACAGATAGAAGAGGCCGCCTTGTCCTTACAAAGCACTAAGTGTGCTTTTGAACTTTCAAGAGGATAGGGGAAATGAACAAGCTGAATTTTCTTTGGAAGGCAGTAGCAGTCTTTCTCCTCCCACTTCCATCGCCCTTCTGTATTTCTTTGTAGGGAATGTTGCCACATTTGTGGAAATGAACAACCACCTTGTAAGTGTGCCTGTTTGAGGGCAGATCGTATGGATGCAGAGTTTGTGCGCTGTGATGTTCAGGGGCCTAGCTCTGCCTCCATGGTAGGCAGCATATTTATTTTGGCCTGCTCTGTTTTTGCCCCTCCTTTAACATATGAGTAAGAACTAAAGAAACTGCAGCCCAGGATAATTTCAACCACGTGGGGTGTTGCGAGTAAGCTGTAAATCCTTTTAAACTCCACGTATTTTGAGAAAGCTTTGGCAAAAGTGTGGGTTTTTATGAAAAAAAAAATCTGATATATGGCTTGCAATAGGTTAAATTCAGTTCTACATACACTACTTTTTCAACTCAAATCAGTGTTTTTCTATCCAAACTAAGTGGCTCTGTTCAGGTTCCTGAAGTGAGGAAGGCATGGTCCCCTCCATAATTACGAATGTGTCAGTTGTAGAATAGACTTGAATTTGCTATTCCTCTTTTGCTGCTGCAGTTGGACTCGATGATCTTTTAAGTCCCCTCCAACTGTAATGGTTCTATTCCAATATTTTGCTCCTCCTGCGCAGGAGGCAGAGTTGTAGTAAAGAAAGATGCACACAGTTACAAAATATATACAAGTCACAAATGCTTCTGGGATCTCTTAAAAGGGTAGTAGAAATAAATTCCATTTCACAGAGCAGTGTTGACATGCATGTAGCTTGTTGAACCTTAGCAAAAGGAGCAAGGTCTATTTTTAAATGACTCACTGTAGAAATAAGTTTGAAGCAGTAAAGCACAAGAAGACATGCACTCTGTCCTGGAGTCCACCTCTGTGTCGAATTCCGTATTTGGGTCTAGGTAACCCTGTACTTTCTCCCACATTGCTGCAGCCCTTCTGTCTGGCCTTTGCCTCAGTTGGCATATTCTCACCTTGTCCTTGCAGCACTACTTTTGAGTAGCACTCCTTGCATCCTGATCCCTTTGTGTTTGGGTTGGGACCTGCCCTTCCTTTCTATTACTTGCAGCAGCGACACATGTTCTCGGTCTATAATCAGGTGCAAAAGTTCACAACAGAAGAATGAGCAACTGTACAGAGGGAGGAAGGGATAAGTATGAACTTTGTTCAACTCCCATCTACAGTTTGAACAGTGTAGATAAAATGTGAAGAAGAATGCTGCTGTGAATACCACAAACCTCTAGTGAGGGCACGCAAACAGTAGTGCTAGGGAGTTGGTTAGATGGATTTTCCCCAGGCTGAAGAAGCACCACCTTTGGCTCGAAGGCCAGTGGTATTCTGCAGTTGCAGCAGTATCCATCCTGAACACATACCAGATGTTAGTTTTCCTGGAGGTTGTTTCTTTCCCTTTGCAACCTTTTCAGTTGACTGCGGTGTATCGTACATTGGCCGCAGGAGGGCAGTCAGCTGCACAGGGCAACTGCTTATTCTGCAGGGGTGACTAATGCAATCTGTGTTGTTCCAAAATAGCATTACCTAATTCACAGGCAGTAGGGCTTCCTTGGTGAGTTGTTGGTGGCATCTGAGCACCTATTGCCTTTGCCTTTCAGTGATAGCAGCCTTTATGTTCAGTGACTATTTATTTGGTGATGCATCTCTGTGTGGATACATACATAGGTATAAAAACATACAACTGTTTACATGCAGTTCATGTCCAAACTTTGTCGTGCTGCAAGTGCTTGCTTTGCCACTGTCCTCTAATGCAAGCTGCCATGCCTTTGAGGGGTATGGAATAGATGGCGTAAAACATCCTCTGGCCTTTATTCGTTCACTGCCTAGATGTACAGTTATTACCACTCTTTGTACTTAAGTTCTTATCACAGCTTAACTATTCTCTAGCTTCAAGTTGCGTTGAATTTTGTGCTTTGGAGAAACTTATATCCTGAAGCTGATTCAGGCTTGATTTGGTGTTTTTTTTTTCTTTTTTTCATTTTCATTCTCCAAGTCTAGAACAGAAAAAAAGATCGCATGGAAGAGGGAGTGTAACTGAAATTTCAATTAAAACAAACCAAAGCAAGAAAAAACCCTAACCACATCATATTAATCTTTTCTTGTCTTCCCTTTATCTTGACAGCTTTGCATAGTTCACTAACATTTAATGTTTTGAAGCTTAATTTGTTGGGTTCTTTTTTATTGCAAAAACTTTGTTTTGTGTGGACACCCTGCAGTTGAGATTGTGCAAAGGGGTGGAGAAGCAGCCCTGTATTTGGTGGAGATGGCTTTCCTAGATAGCCAGAAGGTGTAGGGGAAGCTCCGTGCTTGGGTCACATAGAAAACTTCTGTCTGTAGTTCACGTACCTCCTAACTGCTTGACTGAACACCTGCTGAGGCTCGTTCTCTGGCTTTGCAGCTAAATGTTCTGTGAGTTGCCTTATATTATAGGATTCTTTGTAACTCGGGTCAGTAGCTGGTCTGGCTTACTAGAGGAATTTGAAGTGAATTTCCAGCCCATGTTAAAATCAATAGAAACTTTATAATTGATCTCAATGAGACTCAGATCTTACTTAAGACTATCAGAGCAAGATCTTAATGCTCACTGCTTGCCAAATTCAATGAAACTGATTTTTCATATTCCTGTTGTACTTTTTCTTCTTGTATCAAAAGTTTTTTGTATAAATTGTTAGCTTTTCATCATCTGCTTGCTTTCCTCTTGTAATAATCAGGCTTTGGGCTTGCTTGTGCCAATGGTTCCACAAATGTGAGATCTTCAGTGTTTTATGCTGTATGAAATATTCAGCTTAGTTGTAACCAAACTTTTATTGAATTATCTTTTATGAATTATTACAAGTAGCAAATGTTAGTGGGTACATATCAGATTGCCTTATCTGTCATCTCCTTTAGCTTCTGCTTAGAAATAAGAGTCCTTGTAAATAATTTCTAGCATGGTTATAGAATAAATGACTTGGGATTCTCTTTCTCTTCTTAATGACTTTTCTGACCAATGACTTCTCACATCTCAAAGGCAAGAATGATGCCTGTTTTGACACAGAAGAGCGTATTTCCTTCAGAATTCACAAGTACTTAATGAGGCAGAACCATTCTCCAACCTGCAATTGCTTTGGTTTTTCTGGTTTTACTTTCTGTCTGTCCAGGAACTTGTCAGGGAGGGGCCAAATGAGGTGGCTTTCTTTCAGCATCTGGGCTGTATGTGTTCTTTGTTTCAGGTTTTTCAAGAAATACGTTGACTGGGGCAGAATAATAGGTGGTAGAGAGTAAGTGTATGCTTTCTGTCTTTTTTTCTACTTTTTTTGAATGCGTTGGTCCTGAGAGTTGAGGGCTGACCCTGTGGGATCTCCTCTTGAATAGGAAATCTTCTTTGACTCCTGCAACATTCTTCCTTGTTGATTCCTCTCTTAATGCCATCATCTTTGAAACAGCCAATGCGAGACCCTATTGATTTTTTTACCAAATATTATTTTTTTTATTCTTCTTGTTTTAATATCTGGTGAGGTACTCCACCTCCCTGTCATGTGTCTTGGGAAGATTAATTCTTCTGGGCATAGTTGTTTCCATGCAAATAGATGTCTCCTGTCATGAAGTAACATTTTGGTGCTATCTCTGTGTTTGATGTCATGGCATTCCAGCTCAAGATGGAGGCTTAAGAAATAGAGGAAGGAAACAGATGTATATTTTATAGCCAATTAATGTGATGATTTTTTTTATATTATTCTGAAAGAGAATAATTAAATTTATAAATAGAGTAGAATTATGTTCTTGTTGATTGAGTCTGCTATCTGTCTCCAAGGAAATGAGTACTAGAAAGGAAACATTGCTGTGTCCCAACTGTCTCCATAAGTCCTTTTTTTGTAATATATTTTTCTAACTCAAAACCTAGGAATAAAACAGTGCTGTACAGTTACATATCTTTTCTGTACATATGTATTTATTGTGTTAATAATCATAATGGTATTTATTTCAATCATGCATTTTTAAGTCTGAGCATCATTCTTCAGCTTATGACCAGAGTACCCAGGGTAGCCCAGTCACTAGAACCATTTCACAACCCATGTGGCTGATAATACAAAGCCATCCTGGTGCCTCCTTGCAGCCTGGGCTCCTGTACTTCTGGGACAGTGTTATAAATTGCTGTATTTCACAGCAGGCTTGAGATTACTTCAATTTGTGATGAGAGATTACGTTAAAACTTACTTGTCTTCCTCATTACATATGAAAGGCACTTGGAAAATTTGTGTAACAATTCTCCAGAATGTTCAGTCTTTGCTGCAATGTGTGGTAATTATTCTAAGTGCTCTGTAGCCAATAAGCTGTATTTTAGTATGATGAAAACAAGGTTGTCGTGGTGACATCAGAACTCATTTATCTAGCTTTCTGAATCTGAGTACTGTTTTTTGGTATACGAGTGTGCAAAATTCTGACCTTGATTTGTGTCAAAAAACTGAGCTGTCATCCTTCATTCCCAAATAAAACAATGGCTGACTATCCAAGCTGCTCTTTTGAGGCATGCATACGTCAGCACATTTGCTTTTAACATTGAAAGATGTGAGTGGAGAAGAACTGACACTGTGTTGAATATTGTGTATTCACAGAAATACTGCTGCCTGATTTCATGACAAACAGTGCCCACCGTGGTGAGCAGATGAGTCTTTGGGGTACTCTGTTAGGAATTTAAAAAGATATGTATTTAGAAAAAGGAAAAAATAGTAGAGGGCAGGAGTTCATTCTCACTTTTCAGAAAACTGGTGTCGTAACTTTTCTGTGCCTATCTTTTATCTTTAACTTTTTGTTAGTCTGCCTCGAGAATCTTTTTTTTCTTTTCTTTTTAGTTGGAATCTTTTTTTTTTTTTTCTTTTTAATTGAAAACAAAAGTATTGGCATAATTGACTGAAACCAGTTTGAGTTCCATCAGTGTAGCACTTTGCAAGTACAAGACACTTCTGCCAGCTCTAGCTGTGAAGAGTTCTTTTTACTTAAGTATCAAGTTATTAACAGTAGCTCAACAGGTGCTAGTTCTGAATTATGGATGATTACACTGTCACTTTAGTTAGAATAAAGGTCCAGGATGAAATACTTCATGTTATTTTTTGGGTACCACATATACCCAAGACATTTTTTTTTGTTTTATTTTTTTCACTTTGGTGCAAGCATTGTGTGTATGATTTCTGACTGATGGGAAGAATTGGTGCCAGGTTACCTGTTGCGCATATTACACTAGGAAGAATTCTAGATTAAATCTGTGGAATTCTTCAGAAAAGAATGTGTGAGAATGTAGGATATTCAGACTTCTAGATGACTCACTATAGCAAAGCATTTTTTTTAATCCATTGAATCAATTAAAACAGTAGTTTTAATTTCACCCTATCTGACATGATCACATTGCCATTGCTAATGGAGGGGAAGAAAACTTGAAGGTGAGTCTCCACTACAAATCTTACATTTATCTTTGGAATAGACTAATGTGCCAATTCTGGTCTTAAAGGAAAAATAGTTTGCATACCTGACATCTGAGCAGTTTGAATCCGAAGGATGTGTTTAGCATGCAGAAAAGTGGGAGAAAAACCTCTGAATCTTAAGATAAAAGCTTGAGGAAATAAGGAAGGGAATACAAACTAAGGCAGTCACAAGGGAAAACTTCTTGAAGTAAAAGCTTAGAAGTAAAAACTGTGTGCAGTTCTTCTACTCTCTTTAACATAGTGAAGTAGAAAACTTGCATTATGGTACAACACTGCAGAAGGGACAGCTCAATATAAAGTAATTAATGAATGTTGACTGAAAAGTACAGACAGAAGATGCTTAAGACTTGGTGTATTCATTCTTAGCTACGAAGACAGGGAGAAGGAAAGAGAGCAAAAGATAATATGCAGTCTGAATTCTGCTCAAATGGCCTAAAAATTAGTTATAAAACTAGTAAAACTCCAGTAAAGAGAATGGCTTTTTTATGTCTTCCAATTCGTACACAGATTTACAATAAAATTTGCAAGCAGCAAATGAACTGCTTCTCAACTTTTGTGTGGGACATTTGGTCCCTTTCTCAGCTGAGCAGAGACGTTCAGGTTTTAGCACTTGCAGAAACACTGTGTGTGTCAGGGTAGCACCGTTGCTGATCTGTACACAGGGGTCTCAGTAGGGCACCAGTGGTCTCTCCCACTTCCTGTAGGCTATGAAGCCAACAGCCCCATCTGTGCACTTCCAACATGCATTTGGAATTGCACCAAATAAATTTAGTCCAAACTCAATAGGAGTTTTGCCATAAACTGTTATGAACTTTTACAGATTCAGTATTTAGCATCCTTGCAGATCTGTGAATCTCACTGTTAAGGAGGAAAAGAAAAAAAAAAGAAAAAGAGAGACCGTACAAATTTTGTGAAGTACTCATTGTATAAAGGATAAATGAGTATAAGCATATGTTACCTTTCCATGAACAGACTTGCATATGCACAAAACTTTCATTAGAAGTTGCCTTGGAAGCATGTAGAGCTTCCAGTATAGCATTCAGACCGCTAAATTAGACTTTCTCTTTTTCCCTTTCCCCTCCATGTTTTTGTGAAGTGACAAGCTGGGAGTAAATATGTTCCTGTCTTTCCCTTTCTACTGTTCCCCTTTCTCAAGAGTTTGGAGGGAGTCATTGTTACACAGTGATGCTCATTCTGCCTTTGTGGCAGATTGAAGGCAATTGCCTTCATCTGAAAGGCAAAAAGTTAGAAGGGGAGAAGTTATTGGAAAATAAAGGGAGAGAATAGCAATATAAATAAACCATCTGGTAACATGTTAGGGAGTTTATGGCACATCTTAGCACTAGTTTTGTTGTATTGAGAAAACCGTAAGAGAGTGAATTTTCTTTTAGTAGAAGTCTCTATTTCATTGTTCCTGTATTTCTTGGGCACTCCTCCTGAATTAGTGTGATTTGTGATGGGAGATGGAGGGGGCTTTTCCTTCTTTACACAGCTCAGCTGTCCTCTCATCAGTTACCTTGCCTTCGCAGGTTGGCAGCAGCCTTTCATGAAACCTCAGAGCTGTGTTTCTGCATCTAATCAGAGATAGGTTTGAAGCAGGTGACATTGGCCCCAACAGGACAGGAATGAGCAACAGGCATCAGCTAAAAATGTTATACATTTGTTCTTATACCAGGCAGAATCTTTGTGATTGTTGCATATTGATTCAGTTTTAGGTGGCGTTCTATGTGAAGGCATTGAGAAAATGAGGCAGGTAAAGAGAGAAAGAAGGGCTGCAGGACTGCCTGAATACGTGGAAGACAGGAGAAGAATTGGATCTTTATAGTCATATTCAAAGAGGTGGACATGTGAGTGGGAAAATGTAAAGGTCAAGTGTGACGGATAAACACGAATATCTGACTATTAGTGATTTTATAATAAGGTTTTGTGCTTATAAGGTTCTTGGTTAATCAATCCTCATGTAGATCATAATTAATCACGTGCTCTGTTGTAAAGAAAAGTTGTTCTGATGAAAACCCAGCAGGGGAGAACGCTGCGGAGTGAAGTGAGGGCTTGAGACAGGTAAGCATGCCAGACGGTGTTTCAGATGGGCTCCGTTGCGCTGTCTTCCAGGAACAAGTGTGTGGGATGCAGTAGTATTTTAAGCAACAGGCTCATTTGGACTAACAGAACTGTATGCATCTGAAACAAGAATTTAGAAGGTGAGGTTCAGTGACCATTTGACAGGTAGTGCTTTGTTGTTGCTCATCAATCTGATAAGTTTGTTATGAAATGTTTTTACGCTGTGTCCAAAACGTCGCCATCAGATAAGATAGTTTCTTAGGTGCTTCTCATAAAGAACACGTGCAAAACTGCTTCAAGGAAAAGTGATTGTTTAACTCACAGATGGAAATTTATTGAAATATTTGAGGGCTGCAAGTAATAGAAAATTAGTCTCTGTAATTTTTATACCATCAGTAAATAGCCAAGAACATCAGAGCGCTGACTCGCTAATAAAGATGGTTTAGTCTAGGCTTGCAACCTGCCCTCGTCACCCCCCTCCCCTCCCCCCCCCCCTCACTTAGCAATCTGCTTGGTGTAATCAGTGAAAAATCATTTTGTCTTAAATAATGTGATTTTTCCTTCATTCGGGAAAAGGGGGAAAAAAGGAAGAGGGGAGGTGGAATTCAAATTTGAAGTTCCAAGTTATTCCCCACAGTGTTACGGATGTAAAGGAGAGTTTTGGCAGATGTTCTGGCCCCTTGATGTGCAGTATCCAGTCGTGTTTTTCTCCCAGCCTGCGGATTGCACCCCATTACTGTAGGAAAATCAAGTGGAAAGGATATGCACGTGTTGGGTGCTTAATCACAGCAATAAGAGATTGAAAAGATCTACAGGACTGTTCTAGCTTCATTTCTGTCAATAAGGTTTTGTTTCCTATAATACAGTCTTAAATACTTTCTTCGTTAAAAATTTAGAACGCTCAACTCCAGAGTGAAACGCTTCTGTTCATTTTCTGCTTAAAAAATAATGTCTATCTACTGAAATTGCACTGTTAAATTTAAAAATACCGTAACGGGCTGGTTTCTAATGAGCAGTTCTTCTCTGATAGCAGTGTACTTTTCCTGTAGCAGTGGAACAATTCATAAATAGTTAACGAGGATAACCATACTTGTACACTTGAGTAACAGTCTTCATGGAGAGCTTCTCAATCGTGCCCACAGGTGCGTGGCAGCTTTATTAGGAACAACATGTCAGATTTGGAAGAAGGATGGGAGTTACCTACAGGCTTTCCAATCTTACTCTGATTAAGTATAAATCTAAGGATAATTTGCTTAAAACAGAAGTATCCAAAGTAATCCAGATTTCTGTAGGACGTGATAACGATTAAAATAAATGTTGTTTTAAATTACTGTGTTAAAGCGTTTGATTTGTATGTTTCTTTTGCCTTGTTTGTATTTCAGCTGTTCAGTTTATAGTTTATCCTGGTCATCTCTTCCGCAGCATTGGAACCGAAATACATTTATTGTGTTCTGTCAATTATGTGGTAGTGAATTGAATTACTCTGTTTTTAATTAAGACTCTTCAGGTTTAGTAAAGAAATAATGTGAACTACAATAGCCTGATCCTTAATATTTTCTTGATCACAAGTCAAGCCTTCTATATAATTTATTCAAGTAGCGTAATGTCCTTACATTTGAGGTTAATATTTTGCAGGCCTTGCAGAGATTTTTATGCATAAGGGAAAGATGAAACTTGAAAAATATTAATTCAGCAATTTCGTAATTTTGAATTGTGACCTCATGCTCTAAGAATAGCTATGGCACATCACCACCAGCAGTTTATCAATATTCATTCATAAACTTCTTAGGCTCTTTTCATATCATGATTTATTTTTTTTCATGCAATCATAGTAACTTAAAGTGCCTTAAGTAACTTAAGGCCTAACTAAAGTAACTTAAGTGCCTTAAGAAGGAACAGCCTGTCCAGAGAGATTGTGGATGCCTCATCCCTGGAGGTGTTCAAGGCCTGACTGGATAGGGCCCTGGGCAGCCTGGTCTAGTATTCAATGGGAAGGTTGGTGACCCTGAATGTGGCAGGGGAGTTGGAGATTCATGATCCTTGAGGTCCCTTCCAACCTGGGCCATTCTGTGGTTCTGTGAAAAGCTGAGCCTTAGCCAGTGGCATTATTTATTTGGGGAGATACTAACTAGTATCTACAGTATTTGTGATAGCCCTTTTTATACGATAGTTTTCCTGCATTTTTATTTAGCTGTTACACCCCCTGCTGCCACTTGGGACCGGTGGTTCTGGGAATTGTCCCAGTGGCTACGGGCAGCCCTTTGGGCTGATGTTTGTGGCTGCGTGGTAGGAGCTCGTCAGTTGTGCTTTGGCTGTGGCCACAATGAGTGTGCTGTGACTGCAAGACCAGTTCAGGCAGAAATGTGGGGAATGTGCCATCGGTTTAAACTGTCACTGATGGCAGAAAAGGCACAAGAACTTATTCAGGCTTCTGTGACAGCTTAGTACCAGTCTGTTGCTTTAAATTCTATGGTGGTGTTGCAGGGATCCACAGTCAAGATGGTGAAACATTGAGAGCCAACCACATCGAAATCCTAAATCATTAGCTTACACATCTCTCCAGTTTATTAAAATGCCCATCTGGCATCTCTGCCCAAGCATTAAATGAAGTTCTACAGCTGCCTGTACAAGAGCATCTGGCATGAAAACTTGTGTCTGTGCTGTAACTACCACAGAGAGGGGCAGTAGGCACTTGTGGTGCTTGTGCTGGCAGAGAACACTACCTGGCCTTACAAAGGCACAGCTGCTTATGGACATCAAGAAATTGAAGGATTCACACTTTCAACTCTACAGGAAGGTTGCAGCTCACACTTCGGAAGCTCATGCTTTGGAAGTCATCTGTTGCTTTTTGTAGGGGAAAAGGAATTCTTCTATCTTTGGACACAGGGCCAGAAGACCCAGTGGGTTGTTTTGTTTAAGGAACAGTTAATGCAATCTTATGGCGAAGGAAATCTGAATGAAGGCCTGTGTATCATTTTTGTTAAGTAAGCCAAAGCCTGTAATACATAATATTAAGGCTTTCTTTAAGCTTAAAAAAAAAAAATAAAAAAATTGAGCTGTTTGAGTTGTTTTCAGTTGAGGGAGAACATCAGCTTTCGGTGGTCAGAAGGCCACAGAGCAGGGCTTCATCTCCACCTTGATCAGCCTTGGTATCATGTAGCCAGAGTTGCTTCCTGGCATGTCTAGAGTCTGTGACAGGGGAAACTGCCTGTGATGTTGTGAGATTGGTGAAACTTTCATCTTTCAGCAGTTTTTGCATCAAATCCAAGGTCCAATAACCTGCAACTTGCTCTCTCCCAGGGCCTGTGTGTTGATTCCCCATTGCCTGAGAGCCAAGAGGGGATCCACTCCCCTCATCGTTCTGCTAAGCGGCTTGACATGAACACTTCTGTAAGGAAAACTGAGGCTCTACTTCAGCCTCTTCGAGGAAAACGTGAATGTGAGCAGCACGAGCTTGCTGTTTGTAGATCGTTTCTGCTACTTCTGCATGAAGTTGTCTAAATGCTGTGCTTGACAAGTCAGTCATGAAAAGGGATAACGAAAGGCAAAGCAGTGTTTCTGAGATTAAAGCAGTTTGTGGAATGAAAAAAAAAAAGCTGAACTTCAAACAAATGCTTGGTGTGCATTTACTTCTATTAACATTCTTCTGTGTGACTATGAAATTTGGGTGACAGCTTTGTTTCTTCCAAACATTACTCAGTTCCTCTTCTGCAGCCTTAGAGTGTTCTCTTGCTAGTATAAAAGGCCTGGAAAAGGTTTTGGGTTTATGGGATTCTTACAGGTGAAAAAAATACTCAGGTTAGAAATGTAGTTTCTGTAGGTGCAGAATCACTGATGCAGACTTTCACAGGGTGGACAATGTGATGCCTAATGCCACTTTGCATGGATTCATTTCCTGATGCAAGCTCAGGAGACGCTGCAAATGTGTCCTTAGTGACCATCCACATGTGGAGTCTAAAACCACCCGAAAGAAGACAGCTGTAGGAGGATATGCCGTTCACTGTGGTGAAGTTTTGCAGATTCAATAGTCAGACTTCTATAGATATACGCAAAACCAAAATGAATTACCCAGGGAAAACAACCAAATAAAAAATAAGTGAAATCAGATGGGCTATCTGTAACTGTTAATGTGCTGCAAAAATGGGATTAACATCTTGCCAACTGAAGTCATAAAATGCTAACTCTTCCTACACTGAATAATATGACTTAATTTGTCATTGAAATGGGAACTCCTCTTGCCAGAGGTATGCAAAAGACTTTCTAAGATGTGTAGAAGTAATTGATAGTGCCACTTCTAATGTACAGTGTGACTGGCCTGCTCTCTTGTGGATGCCCATTTTAGAGGAAATAGCTAGTTTGCTTCAGCTATTTTAATTTGAAATATATATTTGAAACTAAGCAGTGTTTGGCTTTGTACCTCATCCATTTGGACCACAGTCTTCTGCTGGCTTTGAAGAGAGGAGCACCAGTGCCTGCATGGGCAGCTCTAAAGGATGAGAGGCTTGAGGGACTTAAGGCTTTGGGTCTCTGCCTGTTATGGATGTGTGGAGGGCAGATGCTATGGGGCTGTGTACTTAAATGGCAGAGATAACACTTTTTGAATAAACAAGTATGTGTGAGGGACCAAAGCTTAAAAGGGATTATAGCTTTTTTGGCACTTTTTTCTTCCAGGAGTTGTTGGTCACATTAGTGCGTCCAGCAGAACCTGAGGCAGAGGTTAGCTTCCTAAGGAAATCCAGTTTTATGTAACTGGGCTGTCTACACATTCACCACCTAAAAAGCTTGGGCTGCCATCCAAGTTAATCCAAATTTGACAGTGGATAGCTACTACCTGTTCCAAGTTTGGGTGGTTGTCTTTTATATCTTCCATTGCAGTAAGTGTCCAGTTAAAAAATAAAAAGAAAAATGTATTACGTGCATTTTTCTCCTACTAAGCATTATAGATACTATGTGTGAAGAAGAAAGTTTTAGGAAACTGTTTCGCTACTCACTGATTTCACAAATAACAGCTAATCTTTTGTTAAAAACACATAGTATAACCTTTTTTGTACACTTCGTAGCTTAGTGCTGGCTGTCTTTCATGTCTGGTAATTGGGAATATGGAAAGCAGATATGTAAGCAAGGAAGCATTTTAAGTCTTGTAATGCTTTGCGAGCACTGCAGAGCTGTGGGCTCTTGCACCAGGAACTGTGTGGATGGGAAGGGGGTGCAGAGGGGTTGCAGTAGGGGATTTTGGGCTCCTTCAGCAGTGTTACGAAGTTCTCCTGTATTGTGATTGCTGCTGCGTTTGAAACTGTGAAGCTCTTTGTTGACTCGTCTTCTTTCTTTCCTATGTGCTTATTCTGCACGTTGTACACCTGTTCATAGCAGAAATTATTTCAGTGGCTGCAGGGGAAGGAGGAAAAGAAAAAAATATGATTGTTTGAGAACAGGCAAAAAATGCTTGATGAAGCAAAGAATGTGTGTTGTCAGGTTCTTTCTGTTTGGTTTTAATTGCACTCTGTGTGGAACCTGTTGTGTCTGTGTGATGCTGTAGTTTAGCAATGAATTTAATACTGCAGTCCTTGCTTAAGAAAATGGAAAGCCTGTGTCACAGGTAGGCTCTGTGAGTAGGATCTGAGGGGAGATGGCTTAGCGAGTAACACTGCTCCATCTGCTTTACACCTCGATTACTATGTAAATTTTGTAAATTCATGCATAAACACGTGATTACATGCACTCAACTGTCAGTTTGCCTCTACAGTAATGTGCCTCTGTACATAAATAGTTAAACATAGTTTTCTTGAGAAGGGAGGACTGGTGGTATTTTTAATTATTGTAGAAGCTATAATTCCCACTGAAGTTAAATGTAAGCTGCCTTCTAAAATCAAGACCTACTATGTACTAGTAGAGAGCTTTGGCAATATACAGCAGAGGATTTAAGAAACAAACTGCGGTTGTGTTTGTTGCAGAGCATAACTTCCTTAGTCTCTGTTTTGTTTAACACTCCCATTTTCTTTTAATCTTTGCTGTATGAGTTTCAGCTTTTCAGCCAGAGAGGTAGGTGGGTACAGTGTTGCGTATCGTTAGTATGGGAGCAGTGGAATGAATTTCAGTTGAATAAAAATGAATTCTTTGACTTGCAATTGGGAACATTTCTAGTTTGCCTTGACAATCCTGTCAAGACAAATTTGAACTTTGTCAGCATTTGCGATTGCTTGTGGGAGAATTACCAAGAGTCTTTGCTTTAGGTATCAGTCAGTGATTGCAACCCTCATCTGCTATTTGACCAAAATTTTCCATGGCACTCAGCAGGCTATTACTTGTCACTTTGACATATAATGGAGGGATATTTTAATTGATTTAAAAGTAAAAACTACAGTTATTTAATACAGTCTAACTGTATTACATGTCAGCAGTTACACTTGCTGTGAAAATGGGGAATTGAAAGCACTTCTACTGGGGAATATTTTAAAACTACGCTTGGAATTGATTATTTTTTTTTTCTGCTGCCTCTACTATCAATAGAATTCTTACTCGGTTTAATGGGAGCAGAGATTTCCTGTTGTGTAATTATTGAGGATATTAAAAGGATTCTTGAAAGTTAGCTGTGTACTTAGTAACTGTAACCTGTATCTTCCAATATCGAGTAGTACTTCTGCTCAAAAGTCGGAGCCCTGATGTCGTTTCTTGACCTGAGCCATTCCTGTGTCTAAAAAAGGTACAAGTCCATGTGAATCCGAGGTATGTAAAGTTAAACCTGAATCACTTTAAGGCTGTACAGCACGAGCACAGTTTGTGCATTTGCAGGCAGGTTACAAGCATGCTGGAATATGATGTCAGGTGCTTTAGCTTACTGTCCTCCTGGATGCCTTTCCAGCTGGTGATGGTGATAAGTTTAAAACATCTTTTTCTGTACATCCATTTCAAAACAAGCTCCTGAGCACAGTGAAGAGTGGATGGTTGTAGAAAGATGAGTGGCTCACAGCTTCTCTTTCTCTTGAAGTTGTTCAACTTACCTTTCGAGTTGGGAAGAAGAAAGAAGCTGACAGGTGTGAGTCCCCTACATGCCTGCCTTGTACTGCCTATGACGCAGGCATGTTCTTCTCCCCATCATGATTGTACTTTCCTCCAAATTCCTCGCACTGTGAAAAGGTAGCGAAAGCCTGCAGAAGTGTCAAGGGGGGCATAGTAGAGGAGGCAGAAGACGAAATCACCCTGGCTTTTCCACCTTTACATAGCAAGAGAAGATGCTTTATTGGGGTTATGGGACTAGGAAGGTAGAAACTACCCCTACAGCTGTGTCATTTCCTAACTGCAAGCCATTGTATTTCTTTTATCAAATAAGAATTATATGCATTCAAGCGTTGAAAAGCTTGAATTTCTTAAAATAGAAAAATAATTTGATAAAATGAAGCCTTCATTATTTCAAACAGTGTTTTTAGATACGGCAGAATCTATTTCAAAATAATATGACTTAAAGTACCTGTTAATCAGAGACAGTGGTAAAGTTGGAGTTCTGCTTTTTACTCTAGTGCCTGAAGCAGGTGCCATGCTGACTGCTTCCAGTAAAACATAAAGCATCGAGCTGAACCTTATTGAGAATTATTACCTTTCAATTAGTAAGATCGTCTTCAGAGGGCTTTATCTTTTCCCAGCCTTCCTTTGGCAAATCCACATAGGGCACCTGAAGGCTGGTCATCTCAGGAAGTCCTCTGGTACGGTTTTGGGCTTCGGTCCTTTTACTTGGTTCAGTGTGTTAATTCATAATAAACATTGCTGTGAGCTGTCTGGTGCTTTTCATTTCCCCCAGGTCATGTTATAAAATTTAGATTACCGTGTAGGATTTCTTACCTCTGTTTTCTGTTCCTGTGTGGAATTACACTATAACACAGGCACTGAATGCCAATACACCTTTGACATACGTACTAATTTTGTCTTGTTGGATGTGGGGGCAAAAGGGAGTTGAAAGGGCAAAATCCTCCCACCCCCCGTTAACGTCTTTCAGCTCCTGTAATAATTATACATGTTGCCTTTAGAAGCCTGCGGAATTGCTCTTATGAGTAAAGGTCTGCCATACTGGGGCTTTTATTTGACAAGTTGGAAAATAGCCTTTGTTCCCATGGTAACCCTTTTTGTGCTTTGGTGCATTTTTTCCCTATGGCTTCATGGTTGCTCTGGAGGTTTTTCTCTTGTGGTATTTTAATCCCTATTAGTCTGGGATGGCAGTTCAGTTTACTTTTTGCTATTCTGAAGTATTTTAATTTTTCTTTTTTATTTCAATATGAAACTCTTATAAACTTTATTTTTATTGTCTGGCTAGGGCATTAATGCTGTGGTGGCTCTCTTGGTAAATGTAGCTTGCACTTAGAAGGTAAAGCACATAGTTTCTAATAGGAAAGTTGGTCTGATTGGACCAAGCTGTTTTTGTTTTAGACTAATTTTTCTGATAAAATTTTTTAGGACTTGTGTTCTTTTAGGACTTACGATGCCAAGCCCTTGGCAGGCACATCAGTCAGATTTCTGGCTTGGTGACAGAATGACATTTCTTTAAGTTGAAAATGGTCAGTACTGTGCTCTTTGATGCCATTTCAGATTGCTTTAATAAGGATTTCATTTAATAAGGTTTCCAGGCCAAGGACAGCGTTTGTGGGAATTGCTTGGTTAGACTCTGAAGGAAGAATGTGCAAAAAAAGAAGTGAGCTTCATTTTGTAAATGGGAGACTTCACAAAGAGGGAGATGTTCTTGTTACTGGTAGCATCTCCCTGCATTTGACTCATAGGAGTACTCTACATTCTTTGTCTTAGAGTCCTCAGCAGCAGAGCTTAACTGTCATGTCTTACCTGTAATGCCTTACAGCAATGTTCTTCCAGTGGTGTGACCAAGAGCAGGAGGAACTCCCTCAAATCATTGCATTTTGTGCAGTTCACAAACTGTTGAGCCAAGAAGGCAGCAGTGCCTCACCAAGTAAACACTACTGTGCTCTCCTACAGGAGTGATCAGGATGCATAATGAACTTGAACATTTTTTTTCAGTGGTGCTAGGAAAAATGGGCTTCTCAAAGCTGCCCTTTTCTCTTCAGTCACAACAGGTGAGCTGGTGGAGGAAAAGAGAGAGTTAAATATCCCCTACATGCTCCCTCCTCCACCCTTCTCCCCCTAGATTTGCAATAATTAACTAGATTATGTTCCAGATAAAGTATTTCTCCCTTATCTTTCCATACAGCACATTGCAAGTTATTATCAACAGAAAAATAACCAACATTGCATGCATTTAAACTGCACTAATTCTGTAAGTGGGCCTAATATGGTAAGTTAAAGCAAATGTGTTGCTAAGCTTACTGTAGTAGTAAACTTCCTACATACATCAACCATTCATTTTCAGCTGATAACTATGCTTATATGATAAAAAAACCTGCAGAACTAGTGAATCTAAATTCTCTTTGGGACATAAGATTTTGTTACATTGCAGCAGTAGTTGTGGAGAAGTGCCTTTCAGAAGGCTACATGCAGGGCATGATGCTTCTCTGGGTCAGTGGGCTGGAAGCCCATTTATTCCCCTAGGAGATAAAGGCTACCAGTTTCAGGCCATCATAACACACCTTTGTTTATGCTTAAGTTTTTTTTATTTTTCTGTAGACAATGGATAACTTTAAGGTAAAAATGTGACAGCAGATTGTAGCCACTACCAAAAGATTCTGGTGGAGAAGGTCAAGGAAAAGTCAAGGCTTACAGCTGGATTCAGAAAAGTGCTGGATTCTGCTATCAACTTCCACTAAGGGAATGGAAGTTGAAGGAGCTTGGTACACTTGCTTCATTCTGTAAAATCAACACATGCCTCAAGGTTAAAATAAATGCAGGAACCTATTCACTGGTGGCTACTGCATAGAGAGCCCATCAGCTTCTATCTTCAGAATAAATACTGCAATTTAAATGTTTCTTTTTAAATAATAACTAACTTTTCTTAGACTTGGGGAGCTTGAGGGTGGAGCCTTTTCTTCTGTCACTGTACATCAGAACTCACTTCTTAGTGTAATTAATATCCAGGTATGAAAGTGCTGTGTATGACCCTTAATCATTACTAAATAAAGTAACTTGATGTGAAAGCTGGAGCTGCTGAGGAAAGAAACCACATGATCTCATACATCTTTCTTAACAGTATGTGCTTTCCTCTTTGTTTTCCTCTACGTGTTTCATCATAGTAAGTGAATGGGGAATAAAATTATAAATACTGGCTTAATTTTTTTTAAATCTATACTTTGGTGTTCGTGCTGCAGCATTTGAATTTCAAGCAGTTGAAAATTGAAGTAGTGGAGAGAAAGGAGATGGAAAATAACTATTAAATTAGATGTAGCATAACAACTACTGCATTTATCTGCTGAAGGTATTTTTAAAAATGTTTCTTAAAAAGACATCTTCCGGTCCATAAGTGACAAAATTAATTTATTTTGGTAAGATACTGATTACTTTTTTTGTTTTTATTTATTGCTAACAGCAAACAGCTGCCCAGGGAGGTTGTGGAGTCTCCTTCTCTGGAGATGTTCAAGACCTGCCTGGATGCCTACCTGTGCGACCTGGTGTAGGGATCCTGCTTTGGCAGGGGGGTTGGACTCAGTGATCTCTGGAAGTCCCTTCCAACCCCTACAGTTCTGTGATTCTTTGAAGGATAGCATGAGTTCTTTATCATTAACTAAACCAAAACAAATGTGAATAAATGATAATCCATACAAGAGCTCAAGATTCTGAATTCTGGGATTCAAAATTCAACAGATTTATGGGACTAGAAGGTACTAGATTACAGGTTGTTTTTTTGTTGTTGTTGTTGTTGTTGTTTTTTTTTTCATTAATTGCATTTCCTGAATACTTCACTGGAGTGGAGAAATATTTCTGTTATGTTCTGTTATTCTAGTAAAGAGAAAACATTTAAAGAAAAGTCTTTCCCTAATTGCTCACATTAATTATGGACTGGTAGGGTACTTCACATGGCAGAAAAAGCATAGACTGGCTCAGATATTGACTTGGTGCCTCTGTCATCCCTAAAATACACTGAAGTACAGTTAGCTTTCCTGAAATTTCTAGATCTCTGGCTCTCAAAGGATGTTTGTTTTTGTTTTAAAATCTAAGGCTTTAAGCTTAATTTTAAGCCTTTAGGTGTTGGGGTTGGTAGAGGTCATAGTGCAGGTCCGAGTGTTTTAGTCGAGGAAACATAATGGCTTCAGCGTTATCTGTCTTCATCTTTGCAGGAGTGGGATAAAGCCCCAGGAAACTCACTGGATAGAATGTGCTGCTAGGTTATTTGGCAATTCGTGTGCCCCTGTGCCACGTGTTAGAGGGTAAATGTTCCTCTGAGTTTTGTTTCTGAGGCTTTTTTTTGTTTCAGCATTGCTTCTTTAACTCTGCATTCAGGAGTCTCATGTGACAGCCTTCCCCTCCTAAAATCCAATCACTTCATCTCTCTACCTTTTCATATCTCTATGCCTTCTTGGTCTGCTGACAAGAAGATTGGTTTATGTAGACTGACATTTAAGAAATACCATTTTCCAGTCTGCTAATCTGCTTTATGCGTGTAGTTGGAGCAGAGAACCAGAGTGCATTCCTGCAGTGAAACTTTTTAAGAAAGTCAGGCTGCACAAGGCAGAGCTTACATGAGTAAGACCTCAGCATTGACAATAAAACTAGCGGTGTGGAGCGAGATCAGGGAAATGGTGCCTGCCACTGCTGGAGGTCATGACAGTTTGTGCATCTTGTGGCAGCTCCTGGTTATTCTTCCTCCCACTTTTTTACCAAACCAAATAGACCCTGTTGCCAATCTCAACTTTTTGCCTTTGTTTTCTCATAACATATTTATTGAGGAAACCAGACTCCTTCTGATCATTTTACTATGGGGAAACTTCTGCATGGAAAAGTCAATTATGTGGAATTTAAAGAGGACTCATCCAGCTCTCATATTAATGAAAGTATTTAGAACGAACGACTTTAGGATTCCTACTGTGCCTTGTGCTTCCTTGAAGTGTGTTGTTGTATCATCAGAAAGGTGCTCCTGTATGACATCTGGTTTGAGAAGCATAATAACCTATGTAATCAGCTTTTAAAATGCTGGATTATCTGTGGGTTTATTGACTCTTCTTTACAAAATCTGTTATTTCTAATTAATTCTCTGTATAACTATTACTAAAACCAACTTGTGGAAGCACAAATGAATTTGATGGCAGCGGCTGGTCAAGGTCAGTATTTAACTGCCAACATTTGCACTATTGAGGTTAATAAATCAGGCTTATTCCTTGTCATGTACCCTACAATGTGACAAATGTGAGTGGAGCCATCTAAGTGACCATTTTACGAATCATTTAGAAGATACATTTGACATTGTTAAATTGCTCCATGCTGTCCCTGGCTGTGATGTTGCTGTGATAAAATATGTGTGCTGTGTTAGATCATTTCTCTTTGCATCCTGTAGTATGGATGTTTTCCTGTTTATTTATTTTTCTTTACGTTGGGAAATGTGACAGAGGCATGAAAATGATAACCCTTAGTAAGACTGGAAACCACTGGCTTATAAAAGCAACCATGAGTAGCCAATCTCTGTGGCATCTCATGCTGTCTTTCTTGTACTTTCAGTTAAGAGGTTGTATTAAAAGCAAATTGCTGTCCACAAAAAAATTCCAGATCAGCAGTAACCACTGTAATACACTGTGTATAACAGAGCAGTACTTGTTGCTCTAGTTTGGACTTGTGCAAATGTGTAAAAGCAGTGTTTTCACTTGTGCTAAGCATTTTAAGACTCTGTCCTGCTGCTGTGGCCTACGGATATTGTTAGGCTTAGGGTGTCTTTGAAATAGATGTTTGGCACTGGGCAATTGGCTGTCTAGGGAGTGAGGTTTAACGAGGTCCACTGAATTTATAGCATCTTTTCTTATTGGGACCAACTGTTGTAATGTTTAAACAACAGAATAATATACTACCGGAGTGATCGTATTGTTGTAACTAAGCTTTTCATATGGTGCTGCGAATCAGACTGAGCACACTAAAAAAAAAATTAGAAATGAGTTAATTTGTGTATTTGTTACAATCGAAACGTAGATTTTATTGTTATTCCCAGTAACAGTATTTTTCCCAAATACCAATTCAGGTTAGGATTATTTAATAAAAATTTATGGGATGTTTCAGTGGCAAAAATAATGAATAGGGAAATGTTCATCTGAGAACAGCACGCATGAAAGAAGCATTTTCGAAGAGGGGGGTATTTTTACTGTGGTGTGTCCTCCTGTACATATAGGTTATGTAGTTATACTAATGAAGTAAGTAGTTGGTTTACTGCAAGTAGTGAAGAGATCAAGTGTGTTTGTGTCATACAAGCCGGATATTTGGCCTTGAATTGAGGACAGAGAAGAAGTTTGTTCATCAGACAGGCCTTGATGCAAATCTTACCACGGTCAAGTTTCTAAGAAAGGAATAGTGGTGTGAATGTAAATAAGATTTATGAAGAAAAGATGTAACCATCCATTCATCCCTTGTTGAGAGCAGAATAGCTTCAATGGAGGGAATGGCTTAATTTGAAGCTTAGCAATATGATTTGAGCATATTTTTGGAACTTGGCATTTTATTATTTGCAGGTGTGGACGAGAACCACTATAACTCCTGTATGAAGTAATGTAACAGCGTTTTAAATTAGAAAGTACTTTGGTGTAGTGTAGGTGAAAGAGAACATAGGTAATCTTAAAGCCAAACAAGCAAAACATTAAAAGGCAATCACAGCTTAAACTGACACATATTGGAGGAGATTTAAGTACCAACAGCTAATATCAGCGTTTCTTTGGAGTAGAGTATTTGAGAATTGTACCCTGTTGGATACTGCTATTAAAAATGAAAATATCTCATTTGTGTTTTAACCTGTTCCGCTTTTAATCTGATTAAAAGGATGTATGGGAATTAATTAAATTTTATTCTGGCATGTTACGCTTCCACCTGTGCTGCTGTGGCTGAAAAGCTGAATACATGCTTTGCATTCAAGCTCTACTTTTGCCATTTAGCTCTGTTCAAGCCCTTTATCTCGATAAGCACTGTATAAAATATGCTAAAGATAATGGTTTAGGTGGGCATTTAATAATAGTTATGGATCAAACAGTGTCTCTATGTGTCGTTACTGGCTTTTTTTTAACCCACTAATTCATGTAAGTGGAATTTTAAGGGGTAGTTAATACCTAAAAAAGGCTCTCCTACCTTCTGCAAATGCTGCATGACAATTTATTTTCAACTAAAAAGAGCATATCTCTGTGTATATACACAGCCGTGTCTGTATGCACACACTGCTGTGAGATCCTCTATTTCAGCACAGTAAGAGTTCTCTACCAGAATTACCTTTTTAGATATTAAAAAAGTGCACTGACCTTTTTCGGGGTAGAAAGATTGCAGTAGTTGTACAGTAGGAGAATTTCTGTGTCTTATGAAGAAATGGGGACATGCGGCACCGAAATTACAAATGCCCTGAGACATTTTTGGTGGTGTGTCAGAACTGAAATGTTTCCTTTTTCAGACAAAATACTGCAGTTTGCAGTGAGAAAGCAAAACATGAATTTTCAACTAGGTAGTTTTTCAGGTTGCTGACATTTTCTCTAGAAAGCAGACACCTTCTGAAGAAATTTGTTTAATGAGAAGCTTGATTTTATTTTTTAATTTTTTTTCACACGGTATGCAGTGTGCTGCAGGGAAAAAAGGGGTTTTTACCCTACTTGCATTCATTTCCTGAACATATCGAAATGCGGAGCTGAAATGCAGTGCTGAATAGCAGCATAATCTTGGTAAATCCCAAAGTAGCTGCCTTACAGCTCTGCTCACCCAGTGTGCATAACCGTGCCAGTGACTTGAGGAAATCAAACTTTCTTACTGTAGGTCTGGAGAGGCTTTCCTTTGTCTCACTGGCAGATGAGCTAATGCCATCACCCAGCAATTATCAAGTGGTGTTATGTTATGTAATGAAAGTATAAATAGCACAGGGAATAAAACTATTAAATCGAACAGACTAGCAAGTAGACAAGAACAGGAATATTATCAGGAACATTTTTGGTTAACTTCTGAATGTTGCCATTTAAAAAGATGTTTAGTTTGAATGTTGCAGCGAACCTGCAGGCAAGGGGACTCGTGGTCCTTGATCTGGAGTGACATTCCTGCCGTGCCCCTGGATAAATCATTTGGCCTCTGTGTATCTCTTTAAAGGAAGATACAGAATGAAAAAGGCAAAGAGTGCATCCCTGGAATTTCTTAATCAGCTGCTTATCTTGCATTTGAATTAAGCCTACCTGTGAACTTTGTTGCCCAATACCTGGCTGACAAATAGCTTCTGATTTGCAGTTTGAACTATCAGATTGTTTCACCACCAGTGTAAAATTTTCCAGAGTTGTTTTTGTAGTTGCTTGACAGGATTCAGAGAGATAAGGTGTGAAGATATGCAAGAGGTCATGTTTACCTGGAGAAGGGAGACAGTATCATGGGGAAGATCCTCCCCAGTCCTTTGCAGGTGTGGGTGGGATCCAAAGCTCTCTTCTCCTTTGGTATCTGACGCATTTCACTGAATGTGCCAATTAAAGGGAGGCATTTCCAGTTCCTTCCCCGGGGAAGAAGGGAGGGAGGAGACTCACTGTGTTATGAAATGGGGTTGGTTTTTGAAGAGCACTGTCTTTTAAAGCTGTCAATAGAAAATACTAATTAAAGAGATCTCCTGAAAGTCACAGTTCAAAGAAAAACAACCCAAAACAACAACAACTACAAAACAGCAACATAAAATACCCCATGTTTTAAGTTGAGGTTGAGTTTGCAAGATGCATCAGTCTGCAGAACTTCAGAATGGAACGTTTTCTGAAATATTAGGGCTGTTCTCCTGGCACTTAGTGTAATAAAGAAGAATATTCTACACTTGCTGTATGCAAAAAGGCTTCCAATTCACTATTCTTGGAAGCAAGCTGTTCAATTACAGAAATATAACTTATAAACTCAAGGGCCATTGTAGTGATAGGCAGGCCCATGAATAAGGGAAGAGAAGTTACCACTGTGTTGTACGGTTTCGTGAAATGGTCTTAGCAGCTTTATTACAGATGTGCTTTGCCTGTAAGGGCTTGAGACAAAAATAAAAAATTTTAAAAAAATCAGAAAAACCCAGAAAATTTATAGTTTTCTGGACACTGCCAGAGTGGTTTGTTTGTTTATTTTCAATTTTAGTCATCTGCTACCAATAAATTCCACTGCCCCTGTGGTAATTTCTCACATTAACATTGATATATTATGAGTGTTTTAAAGAAGACAATAAAATATTTCTTCTAGTAATTAAAGCAACGCATGTGTTGAACAAGGCACTGCCAGAAAGAGTTGTGGTTTCCTAATTGTGAGGTGCCTTGAGCAATATACCTGTTATAAATTCTTAATTGAACTTTGTGTTGTGGCCAGTGTGATTTGAAATATTCATAACTTTCCTTTTGCTTTGTTCTTCTCTAGCTCTTCATTGAGAAGTGTATCATCTGGTTCTTCGAGGCCTTCCAAAGTCTGTTTGGTATGTGGAGATGAGGCATCTGGATGTCATTACGGGGTAGTTACATGCGGCAGCTGTAAAGTTTTCTTCAAGAGAGCAGTAGAAGGTAAGAATACAACACAAAACAAAACAAAAAAATCAGCAAAAAAGACAAGGTGGAATTTGTGCATTTTTTTTAAATGCAGTAATAGGTACATGCACACATGTTTTTCATCTGTTTTCTTCTGTTGGTAAAGTTCTGTGTTAATCTGGAAAAAAAGTGAGAACACCTTTGTTGAATGGCTTCCAATTACGCATTGTAAAATTCAAGTAGAATATGCCAGGTTGTAATTCTTTTTTGAACTTTTTTAAAGAACGCATTGCTGTACCTTATGCTACTACTGAATTAGACTTGAGCTCCTCCAGCCCTCCAAGTTGCTGTCAGTAATTTCAATTGGATGTGAATACAGTTGGTGTAAGCATAGCTCTGCTTCTCCTGTACTGGAGGTTGAGTAAGGTTGTCTCATCATTTTGACATCTTATATGACAGTACAACTCACTTAGGTCAGTTGTCTGCTTGCGGCTACCTTCAGGTCTTTGGGCACAGTAGTGCGTCATCTGTGTTTTAGCAAAAGAAAAAGGCTTTACAGTTCTGTGAAAGATTGATGAGGGTGCATAAATTGATCACTGTGCATTTCTTTGGTATTGCAATGCTCTTTTTTTTCATTAAGGACTAGCATTTTCATGCGGTCTGTGTTTTGATAGTTTTGCCATCGTAGGAGTGTTTAGCCGACATTTCCTTATTTTGTACTGTTTATGGTATAGCTCATCTTTCCTGTATATCTTGTTAGAAAGAAGTTAGTACCATTCAGATTGCTGCAGGATCTTTGGTAGGTGCCGCGTCTCAGTGTCTTGTGTAGTTAGGGTATGTTTGATCTTTAAAGGCTTAGTAAGCAGCTGCCTCAAGCGATGTGAATTAAGTTTTTACTACCTGATTCATGGCATGCAAAAGAAATCATTACCAGTGAGGTGTTCTTATAACCCCTGATGAAACAAGCTGCATTTATTTTGGTAAAGAAAAACTTGAAAGAAAATAATCCCTTAATTTGGCATCCAGTTTGTACCCTGAGCAGAGAGGCGGTGTGTTATGTGATTAATATCTCCTGTGGCCACCCTGTCTGCTACTGGTAGCTGTAAAGATACAGCTTCTCAAGTTGACCTTGAGAGCTTGTGCGTCATTGAGGTCAATATCTCATGTAATATCTCTCTATCAATCTATTTATCTATCTATCATTAAAAACTGCCAATTTAATTGAATTAAGCTTCCCAAAGCTGTAACCTGGAAAAGATATCCTCACTTCTGCAAAAATTTTCTCTTATTGTTGTGCAGTAGTTGTCTTCATTCCCTGACTTTGAGGTTTCAGTTCCTTTATGTAGCACTTAAGCACACCCCCCCCTGTACTTACACATGACATCATGCATAGACGTTTGTACATCCATGTCTGAGCTGTCCTTGTTGGTGAAATCTAAACAGTGAGGGCTTTTTGTTGTTGTTATTGTTGAGGTGGTGGTGGCTTTTTTTAGCATGTGCACACATCTACTGTGTGAACCGGTAGCACCTTTTATTATCTTCCTTCTCCTTCCCTGCCTTCCGAGGAAACTTCTTTCCCAGTCTTAAGTCATTGTAATTTATAGGTACTGTGTATCTGCATTTAGCATACCTTCACTTTTGATGTCTTTCCTGTCATAATTAGATCCTGTTTCACAGAAATTTATGAAAAATTATGGAGGATTTCCTTTAGGAGTCAACAAAGCAGCGAGCTTTTCATCTTCAAGACGAAAAAGCCAAGATTATTAGGAAATAATTGATCTGGAAACGGGCGTAAAACATATTTTAAAAATGTAGTTACCAGTAATAACTGAAAGTTTGCCAGTTAGCAAAAAGAGCTTAAAAACCAAAGACAACAGGGTTGTTCTGAACAGTAAAGATGGTGGTTTTTGAATAAGCATGAGATCTATTTTCAAAGTGATTACATTAACATACGGGTTCTTACATGTGGTGTCGGAACATTGTCTAGGCTCCTGCTTGATATGCACATGATTGTGAGCTCTTACTGCTACTAGTAATGTTATGCAAACAGTGAAAGTTTGGCTTGTACTTTATTTGTTTATATAAAAGTACATAGTACAGTAATAGCCAGAGTAGGTCACAGCAAAAAACACAGTATGTATTTTGGCTGTAAACATCCTGAAACTATCAGTGTGAATACAAATTTGTGTGGGTAGGTTCATAGCAAAGCAAATGGTTGCTAGTCATCCTAAATTCTTTGGTTGAGTGCACAACCGATGAAATCACTCATCTTGAGAGTTCTTAGTGCAATTGAAGTATTTATGATAATTCCTGTGTTGCATCAGATGTTTAAAACAGTATTAATTCAGTGCACAATATAATTCAAGGTGGGAACGCTACCTGAAGAGTACATCTTGGGCATACCTATCTCAGCTCTGGGCTACAAGTATATTCTTTACTGAAGTGTCTGTATCCTTGCCTTAATGACAAAGAAAACAGTAATGCTCCCATTCTGAACGTAGAAACAGTTTTGGGGGCAGATTTATGAATACAGTGGCTAATTTACTTGAGTAAAAATGAATTGTTCCTTCTCTAAGAGATTTAACGGAAGAGATCCCTCAAGTTTCATTCGTCATTTCCCTAAAATCATATTAAAACTTTTGAGTACTTTTCTACAGATTTTACATTCAAATGTGTGTACAAAAAGGCACTTTTTTTTTTCTAATTATCTAGATTTGATCTAAAAGTTGCATTCAAATGATATAATGGGTTGGAAATCATGGTGGTGACCAACTGGAGTTGAAGTGGAAGAGTAAGTTGGGAGACAAAAAGTGTCAAAAAAAAAAAAAGTATGGAAACAGAGAGAAGGAGGCTTTGGAGAAAGCGGTTGTGGAAAACCATCCAGTTCTTCTGGTTTCAGCTGGAATTGCTAGAGTGTTTTGAGCTTGCCTTGAACAGCTTTTGAGTAGCAATTGCTTTGTGCTCTGTGGAAATACTATGAAAGCGAGGGGTTGTGACAGAAAAAAAGGAAAAACAAAACAAAAACAACTGCCTTGAAATATAAAACAAAGAAGTCCACAGCAACAAAAAGACCAGAGCTCACATTTCCAGTTGTAAGTCTGGTAGTCATATTCCCAGAGGATCTTATTTGGAAAGATGTGGAGAAAATGCTCAATCAATATAAGAGAAGAAACTCTGTAGACAAAAAAAAAAAGAAAAAAGAAAAAAAGGACTGTTGGTTAAGATTCCAAAGTAATTTCAGATGGAATTAATTAGGGGGACGTAAATTGTGGAAGAACAAACTTTTGGTATCACTTAAGCATGGATTTTTTTTGCTGACTGACTTGATGAACAGGAGTCTGGTGTGAAGAAATGTGACTGTCACTAACATAAATTTGATCTGCTTTACAAATAGTAAAACCCCTTAAATGTAATAAAAACACTGACAATTTTTGTTGCTGTGGAAGTTGAGACTTTTGTACTTACAGTACATTTTTATATATGGGGTAACTATATTGTATGATTTTCTACATTAAATTATGGGCTATCATAGTTATTTAAGCTTGAATTTATATTCATTATTGGAGTTATTTGCTGAATATACACTCTACTGTGAGGGAACCTAAAGCACCTGGCTAGTCTTCTCTTCTAATTTTTTCCTGAACCAGCTTTCTCTAAGGAGTGTAAAAGGCTTGATGTCAGAAATCATAGCTGCTCACGCAGTTTTCAGTCTTCATTTGTTCAAGTTCCAGACAAGTATGAGGTAATCTGTCCTAAATCAAAATTATATTGCTTCCTAAGTTGCTAAGGTTAATCTTTCATTCTTCTTTTGGCTTGGGTATAAGAAAAAAGGAAGGCATTTTTCAACTCCTAATAGTGATGAAGGCTACAACAAAGGACTGCTTTCTTCCAGTTTCTTTGCATATTTGCTGTGAGACTTTTGGCTATTTAAAATAAAGTGGAAAAATTAACAAATTAAATCATATTAATTATTATATCAACTGGGGAAGCTTGTCTTATTTTTAAATACAGTGATACAATCCTGAGTCATCTTCAGATTTTCTTGTCCAGTGTGTTTGCCTTGGAGCTAGTTCGGCTATTCTAGGTCAGAAAAGTAGATCTCTTCCCACCTCTGAGGGAGAAACATGATCACGGCAACAGAATTTTCTAGGATTCCATTTGCATTTCACTTGATCACTTATCATTTGTCTATTTAAAGGAGAGAGAAAATTGGCTGAAGGCATTTTTTTCAAGTCTAATCTGGTACTATCTTACTTGAATGCCAGCTGACTACAGTGAGCACTGTGCACCTCAGCAAGTGGTGTAGCAACTCCGGAGACCTTCCTTCAACCTGTGTTTGAACAGCAAGTTAGGCAAGACTTTGCTTCCACAGGGGGAGGGATGAAATTTTGTATGCAGCAATCTGTAAAAACTCTGCACAGCTGTGGAAACTGACATAGCCTCAAAGCTAGAGTTACAGAAAAGGAAGTGGCATTCATCTCCCTTCCTGCCAAGCTGCTTTGGAAATCCAAGAACAAAACAACAGGGGCCACAGGATCCAGGGTGCAGCCCGGTGGTTCCCTGAGGTAGCTTGTAGTGCTGTACCATTCACTGAGTCTGGTCTTTTCTTCCACAATCACGGTGATCCAACAGCTTATACAGACTCATCTTAGCTGTTACCAGCCTAAAGATTCAGTGGTGGATCATTTTTGTTCTTTGGCAAGCAAAGGGACTGTGAGGCCATTTAGCAGTGGGCCAGATGTGTAATATCCCAAGTATTTATATATATATATATATATATACTATATATATATATAGTATGTTTGTTTGTTTGGGGAATACTCTGTAGTTTCTGTTTCCAGAAGGCCACACAAGAAAGAAAGAGATAGGTTATGCTTAATATGTTTTTTACAAAAACGGGTAGTCTTCCTTTGTTTCTTCCATTCACTGTGCATGAAAGAACTTCACAAAGCTCTGTGTTTCCAAGTAGAAGACCCTGGAACACACTCTGTGCATCTCCTAAAATTTCTGATTTGAATCAAGGTGGAGAAAATGTCAAGCTATGAGAATGCATAGATCTCCAATAACTTGCTCAATTAGCAGAACTTAAAGATTTATGTAATATTTCTGGTGAATAGGAAAGGGTTTCCTATTGATCATATGAAGAAGAACATTTTTATTCTGTAGAGGCTGAATTTGATACATTGTAAAAAGATATTTTCCCCAATATTTTACAGCGCTCTCATGAATTTTGTAGGTTTGTGTCACTAGAATTAATTATACATACTGTTCTTTACTCTCCACTCTTCTGTTCATTCACTGTAATGAAGTCAGTGTTTTTCCATCACAGCCTGCAATTTTCCTTTTTATCCACTTTCATAAGGTCAATGACCTCTCTAAATTCAACATCACTCAGTATAGATGTCCATATGTTTTCATAGTAATTTCTAAGTGGGATTTGAAGTTGACTCTGTTCCTGACCTGTTGCAAGAATCTGTTTTACAACCTATCAAACAGAACTATTAGGTGAAGAGCAAGCTGATGGGTGATCTGCTGAGGGCAAGTGAGCTGGTCAGATTCATGTAGCAGCTACTTCTCTACTTGATATACTATGCTTAATAGGTATAAAACAAAATTTAAGTAATTGTTGTAGGTTTGAAGCTGCCAATAACCTTCCATCCTTTTGTAGGTATCTCAAGGACTCTTACTGTTTTTCACTCTGGCAGGCAGTATTGCTCAGTGAAGTGGAATCTGATTTTCTGCTCCTTTGGTTGGCTTTAGTAACTAAAAACTTAGAGTTAAGAATGTTGTTGGAAGGAAAGAAGTAGAAATTTTAGCATTGGGACCCCAAAAAGGGGCAAAAAGCAAGTAGCGGGAAGTGAGACCAGAAAAAAAAAAGAAAAAAAAAAAAAGGGAAAGATTAATTAAGGATGGAGCATGTGTAATAATGGAATATTTGAAAATCAGGGAGAGGCAGAATGGGAAGAAAAGCTTTCCTTTTGGTTCTCAGAATTTGCAGGCTGTGTGACAGACTGAAAAATTGAGTTTGGAACTGAAAAATAAGTGCAGGAGATATGTTGAATGGGGAGCATTATGCCAAGAGAGCAAGCATATTCCAGTAGCATTTCGGGAAGATAAGAGGTTTGGGATCCATCTAGGTGATACAGCGTCCTGATTTTAAAACAATGAGGTTAACAGGTGTAGTGCCACAAAGAACTGCAAGATGGTTAATGGCTTCTTAAATGTTTTGAAAAAATATTTTACAACAAGGAATGCTAAAAAATCTGCACTGAATTCTTTTCCAAAAATTCTTTTTTGCTGTAGAGAAGGAGAAACAAGGAGAAGGATGAAAATTTTAAATATCAGCTGCTGTCTAGCATTGAAAAATGCTTGCACAATGCAAGGAAATCTGCTTGCAACTTTTCTACCCCTCCACTATTTCATTTGTCTTGTATTCTTTGTTTTATGAATACTGATCTCTAGCCTGTTTCATTTAAAGGTAACATTCAGGAGGTTATGACAAGCCTCCGTGGGCAGAATCTTCAGTATACAGAAAACATTTGGCATGGCAAGACTGATTTATCTTAGGTAATGGCCTTCTGTCACAAACACAAACATCAGGAAGTCTTTCAAACACTTAATTTCTGTATTTTCATAGGAGAGAGGGGATTTTTGCATTCTTACCATGTAATAAGGAACTGCGTTACAGTATTAATTATTTATTGTTTATTTTAACATATCAGAAGGTAACATTCTCACAGAGCAGAGTCTTCCCTAAGAGTGAGGTGGGACAGTTCTGTGAAGGCATGTTGACTTAAGTTAACCAGAAATATTTTGACTAACAAAAGATCAAATGTCATAGCCATTAGCCTGAATACTTCAATGCATTTTTTGCCTTCTTGAATACTTCAGCTTCCTTTTCTTAAAAATTTAAAATGTTGATTTCTATGTGTATCATATCGGGAAGGTAGACAGAGTTCTGCTTGGAAATAGTCACTCAGATAGTAGTCTCAAGATGGCTGAGCCATTTCTGTAGCACATCTTTTCAAAATCTGTATTTTGTAATATTCACGTCATCATGGTATGAATGATGGAGCACTGTGTATTCTTCTGGTCAGCAGCACATGAAACAGTTTGCTTCAGAGTCAGTTAAAACACATCAGGAGAGCTTCTAAAATGATCTGGAGAATAAAAATTTATCTTATGTCAGGTGGCTAAATGCTTCTAGCTTATTTTAGCTTACCCAAGAAGAGTCTGAGTTGGGACATGATTGCTGTCTATAAATATTTCACAGTGGAGGAATAGACAAGTCAGAGGGAGAAGAATTTATTTTGAACTAAGATCTGTACTGAAATAACAGCAAATGGGTAAAATTGACATTGTCTGGTTTGGTATTTAGTGAAGGCTGCAAACCATCAAGAAGAGGGACATTTAGGGATATTATCCTGAAAGGAGATGGTGGGACTGAATTTAAAACGTTATGTAAGATAAGTAACTCTGATAGTATAATATGATCTTTGGTAGTCTGGGTAAGCCAAAGATAAGCCAAAGACCTACAAGCCTCTTCTAGTTTCTGTTGTGTCCCGATAAGGCTAGAGTTCATCCAACTTAAGGAAATGGGAATAGTAAAGGAAAGGTTGAGCCAATTAATATATTTTAGGATATTCTACTTGTAATGACAATGGATACCCACATTCTAACTGGCATACAGGACTCCAGTTTATAAGAACTGGCATGAGTTGCTCAGATCCTGCATGAGACAGTTGGTTTCTAGTTGTAGCAGCAGATGAACATATGTCTCCTGAGATGGCATTTCTCATTTTTGGTTTACAAACAAGCTCACAAGTCCTTCTGAAATAGCTGTGCTATCCACATTGACTGCTGCAGGTACCTGTGGACCTCATCAAGTGCCCTTGTGCTGGATGATATTTGCTCATAATTCCCTCCTATGAGAATCTGACTCTTGGGAAATCTGTCATTGAACTATGATTGGTCTGACTTCAATATTGTACTGCTGGTTCTTGCAACCTCAAGTACAATACAACTGTGAATGGATAACAAACCAGTCAAATTGGAATTTGCAATGGGATGTAAATAAGCATATAGGATTCTCTGTGTCAAACACCATAAAGCATATAAAATGTCATAAATCAGATGCGTTAGCTCCTTACAGCTTCAGTAGTGCTTCTTAAGGGATACCTGTCAGGCCATCAAAGCAGTGTTAAAATTTGCACTTTCAGTAGCAAGTAGTACTTTTGTTCTGCAACCCTCAAGGTTCAGAAATTTTTTTGAGCGAGAAGGAAGTCTACCAGGATCACTTTTAGTAGATAAGAGTCAAAAGGAGGGATAATTCTGCAAAGTGTACCTTCAGCAAAACAATCTTAGAAATAAGGAATTTGGCAGTGTTGTGGCTAGAAGAAATTCTAAACAAATAAAACCACAAAATAGATTTATATATGTATATAGCGAGAGAAAGTATCTCTTTGTATGTCCTGATCTCATTCTAAGTAAGAGGGTGAGGAAACAATTTCCAGACCAAAAATGAAATAAAATGTACGTACAGATCTGTCTGATATAGACAGAGGGAACAAGGCATCTGCTAGCATCTTGGATATAAATAGAGTGGGAAAAGGTAATGGCAAGTCTCCCACTGCCTTAAAAGAAGCCAGCATTTCAGCCTTTTTTTTTTTTTTTTTTTTTTTTTTTTTACAGCACAGTTTTAGTCTGTTGAAGATCAGGAGTGCTTCTCCTGAGTTTGAAGTGTGGACTTAGTCTGAGGCAGTTTTGTCAGATTTTTAGCAACTATAATGGCTTGTGGTCGGCTTTGAAGTCCATAGCTGTTTATCGTTTGAGACAGAATTCTGTAAGACAGAATTATTAGCTGGCTTTAACCTGTGCAATTGTTTGGTACTGTCTTTCATGACTGAGTTGCCAAACCCAGCACTCTAGAAAGAGAATGTGGGGCAGATGCTTCCACCTAGGAAAGGTGGGATCCAGGGGGAGATCACGATGTGAGGCTTTTGCATCACCTTGTTCCCTGCTAGAAGAGCAGGCATAAGTAAGCAGGTTTGCATTCAGTCTTCTTGAGAAGGAATGCCAAGAGCTGCCTGCTTTGTAATAGGAAGCTCTGAACTTGCTGCAGTTGCAGAGCTTTGCGCAACCTTTGAAGTAGCTGGTGTGTGACCTAGCGTATGCATCACCTGCTATTATGCTTGTGTCTGCAGAGTAGGTGTAGTTAAAGCCTAAAGTCCATGTTACAAAGAAAGAAAATAAGTATAACTTTGAAATTCTGGACCAGTAGTTCCTGTGTATTCTCTTTCAGTTGTGACGTGTGTGTTAATAAACGTGGTGCATGAGCTGAGTTACTGAAGGTGTTTTGTATACACATGATTTGATAGGAGTTCCCCTGTCTCTGCTGTTCTTTAGTTGCTGATTGAATGAGGCTGGGAGCTAAGGGCAGACCCTTTCTCCTCCTGTGTCAGGTTTAGGCATGCCAGAGTTTAAGGAGGTTGCTCTGTCCTCTACCACCCCTTCTGTGTGGGTTTTTGTATGAAGTCTAATGGTGGATTTCTGCATTTTGAGCTACTTCATTTTTTTTAATAGTCTTTTAAAAAATGTGTTGGGAGAAAAAAAAAAAAAAAAGCAATAACCAACGTTACAAAATTGCAACTAAATGTGAGAATAATGAATACTGGTAGCATGCGTGGTCTTTGTTCGTCTTTGTTCGTCTGCACCATATGTAATGCTTTCTAAGTCAGCCTTAATGACATGATCACATACAGCATTTTCAACGAGACCTGTGCTTTGCTTATTGAACAGATTGGATAGCATTCAATTAATGAGCAGCTTTTCAATATTTTGTATTCTTCTCATTGCTCAATGTATAGTCTTGTGCCTTCACTGCTGATTGGTATTCGTCCCTCGCTGAGAAGACTTAATTACTCATTTCTTACAGAGCTTTTCTCCGGTGCTCATCACCATAGAAAGTGCTTCCATATCCAGGTGCTTCACAAACATTGTTTAATTTGTCCTTGCAATGCTAGATAAGATATGTGGTTATTACTCCTGTTTCACAGTCAAGGAGTTGAGATACAGATTAAGCCCATACGTAACCGCTGATCTGGCGTTCCTGATTTATGATATCTAGGACCGCAGGGAGCAGAGGTACTTGGCATTTTATAGCACTTAATATGTCCAAAGTGCAATTCCCATTGATTTTATTTGCAGCTATGATTGCTTTAACTATTGCAAATCAGACTCTGGAACTCAAGTTGGATATTCAGGAAACAAGGATGATATAATTAATGGTTTTCTTGCTTATTATTATAAAATCTATGGCATAAAAGGAGGTGCAATGCAGTTCTCCAGGGCACCATTCAACTGCCTGAAGTATCGACTTTGTCTCGTCTCTCTCTTGTAATCGTGTATGTACTTTGTTTTCCATTTTGTAGCAAATGAACATGTAGTCTAAGTGCAGCAGGCCTTTTTAACTTAGTGGTTCATAGTCATCCTAAATCTTCATTCACATTGTCCACAGGATAAGCTGGAGGTCTTACAAGGGAGGGGGACTTAATGATGTTAACATAAGGTATAATATACTTAGAAGCTTCTATTAATTTATTCTGGCAATTGAAATTCATGTTCTGCAGAGTTCAGAAGCCTGGAATTTCTTGCACTTGCCTTTTAGCACTATGGCCTGAGTGAGGTTCTTATATGGCAGTCTTGTGCAAGTAGGGTCAGTGATGGTGGTTCTTTCTGAGGAAAGCTGTGTGTAGCTTAATAGTGGCAAGTTGCCTCAGGCTTTTAGGAACTGTGCAAAACTGCTTGAAGGAAGTGATTTTGGGAAGATATAATCCAGGTTCTCTGGTACATACTGAAACTTTCATTAGAGGGAGTTTGTTAGGGTTCCTCAAGATTAATCCTTCCTTATCTTCGCTCATACAGTATATCCTATCATGCTTAGTATTTTAGTTCAAACCTTGACATTGCATAAGCTGCTTGCACAGATTACTGAAACATGGTAGTATGATGTGGTCAGTGTATGATCTTTTCTGAATATGTTGCAGATGCTTCACAGAATCATTTTTCCTTTTAGAAGCTGTACGGGTATCCTCTTGTTCTGGTGTAAGTTATCCTTAAATGCTGGGTGTCGTGTTTATTTGATATAGAAGGTGGTCCTCGATTGCTTCATGCTGTTGGAACTATCACAGTCTGTGCTGCGGTTTATGAAATGAGCAGTGTTTTGTGTGGATTAACATTTTACAGATTAGAGAGCACTGTTAAATAATCATGGAATTGCTAAGTTTGGACAGTACCACTGGAGACTCTTGGGTCCAAATCTGCTGCTCAGGGCAGGTTGCTCTGCTTTGTGTCTAGTTGGGTCTTGTGCGTCTCTCGGGATTAAGACTCCATAATCCTTCTGGACAACCTGTATACTCTTTGATCACTCTCACCATAAAAAAAAGAGCTGTAGAAGACAAAAACGATATTTGTACCCTTCCCTTGGGAGCATCATTTGGTTGCCATCATCAGTCAAATTTAATCCAGAATCACCTCTTAATGATATCAGCAAATTTTCTTGACAGTTGTGCGTGCAGCCTGTGATGTCTGAATTGTTAAAATGTTCCTTAGGATGATTATAGTCCTTGCAGAGTAAGCCTACCTTGTTCTAGACTTTCCCTCTGCTGTTGCTTTTCAAAGTGAAAGAATCTGCTTTGGAATTAGTCGATTCTCGTCTAGAAAATATCCCAGACTCTGAAGGTTTTCTGCGGTGCCGAATTGTTTTTCTTTTTGGTTGTTGGGCATTGCATTCTAGTAGTGGAAAAGTAAGTAATCTCAACCCAGAAGAAAAGAGTGCATGAGAGCAGTGTTACCCTGGATAACTGTAATAGGAGCTGAGACTTCTGGATGGACCGGATGAACTGGTTCATGCTGCTGATTATTAAGCACATGGAAAAGGGAGAAAATAACCAATGGCTTTATCAAGTTTGAGTGATATTCTGAGTCTCAAGAGTAACTTATGTCTCCTAACAGATTATCTTTTTCTGATTTAAAAAAAATAAAAAAATAAAAAATCCATATACAGATTTTCTTCAATGGTGTGCCAGCTGATGAGTAATAAGTGCAGAAAAGTATAATGAAATTACTGATTTAGGCGGTAGGTTTTTATGTTTATTGAAGCTGTTCAATAACTCTGGCCTGTAGAAGAGTATCTAAAGTAATTGAGTACTAAATAAATGCCTTAGAAAATAAACGTGGGAAGGTTATATTCTGGAAATTTATTTTGCAAGTAGAATGTAGGCTGATTTTAAAGTCACAGGGGGAGAAAAAACACCAAAATGGAAATAACCTCTGCAATATGAAGGCAGATGCATTGGTTTAAAACATAGCCCCATGTCCACAAAGCTGAAAAAGAGTATAAAATTGGATTAGAGGAAAAATTACCATTCTTTGAAACATTTGGTACTGTTCTTCCAACAAGAGTAGTTGTTTGTGAATTTATGGCTGCTTTTAGAAACGGAATATTGTGGATTCTTATAATGTAAGAATAATATTCTTATAATAATTCTTATAATGTAATCATACCTATATATATGTGTGTGTGTGTATATATATATAAAATCAGCATTAATGCACTTGAATCATATTTCTATGTTTTCATTTGCCTGCAGTTCTTTCTGATTCTTCCTGAAATCCATACCCACTCATTTCCAATCATTTGCAGTCAGTCTATTACCAGGCACAAGAACAAGAGTGTAGTTTTCTCATTTGTATCTAGCTATTCGTTTCAGTTCATCTCAGAATTGATTTATGTTGCACTTTTTGTACAAAAAAGAACTGGACTTGATGTTTTGTATTTATGTGTTGCAAAACCCACTCCCTTATTTCTTTACATGTAACAAATAAATAATGCAACTCATGTATTGGGATGGAAAGCTGTGCTAGAAGTAGACATATGGCAAACAGCTCTTGCAACATCAGAACAGCACTGCTTATTACAGAGCAGGGTGATGGATGATATTAAAAACGATAATGTTGCTGTATGATATGGTGTGGGGGAACAGATCAGAGGAACAGAGCTGTAACTTCTTCTAACAGGAACAATTTAAACAGCAGTTTGAAGGTTTACAGACCTTTTGTATGCTCTGCTAAGTGCTCAGCTAAGCTTTTTCTTCATTGAGCTGGGACAACCGTTGTAATTTAAAGCTGATGACTATCAGGAAGAATTGCAATGGTCCTGTCCTTTCAAAACTCAGGCTTTTATGAAAGTTTTCTATAAATGTTTTAGGAACCTAACTGTATTATTCCATTTCAGAAAGGGGATTTTTTTTTTGTCTACGGTGTTTAGCTGTAGATGAGTATTACTATATTCATTTTCACAGACTTGTGCTCCATTTTCTTTTTCCTACAAGTAATTATATATTTGGTGCTGAGCATCCAATTATTTATTCATCCATTTTATCACATGAACGTAGGAAATGGACTTAAGTTAGCCTATACACCATATCATGCATGCAAATTCCATCCTTAACAATACTGATTGAAATTATGTGATAGGTGCTAATTTTCTCTGATACAACAGAATGATAATGATATGAATAAGTGCTCCTTATGTTGTGTGCGTTAGCTTGCTTATCTATTTATAAAACTTTAAAAAGATACTACCCTATTTTAAGATATTTTTTTTTATTACAGTTTTCCAGGTAACAGTAAGACATTATCCCTGCCATGATGGCATCATATTCCTGAATGAAACTATCCAACACTGCAGATTGATTTGTCTGTGTACAAGGTACATACTGTCAGGTAGCTGAATTCCAGATATTCAAGTGTTTTATAGAGCCTTGGGAACTGGAAATGGTATTTAATATTCTCCTACTTCTGCAGTGTCATCATGCAGAGGTACTCTGTGCTGAATGTAGGGCAGCAGGCAATCTGTCAAATATGGTAGATATGTGTGGCACATACAATTCTGAAAATATTTTCATGCAGCAGCATTGCATACAGCTTTATAATATAAACAAGGACGTTGGAAGATACTGATAATTCTGAGCTGCATCTCTCCTTCTTGCACTTCTATTTTGCACCAAAAAAAAAAAAAAAAAATCCACTCCCATGGAAGAAGTCTAGAAAGAATGCCCACTGATTATTCCATGTTAATAATTCATTCACAGCCAGATGAGGAAATATGGCAAGGAGATCTCTGACTCTGTAATAATAAAATATCATTCATGGAAAGGGTAAGAAAAAGTGAAGGACGTAAAAGCACAAGCAAAATCTATGTACTAGTGTATGCACAAATAGTTTTGTGATAAGACAGAAGACGGTTTTTGAACAGTTTTAGGAGATGCTTACTTCAGCATCCTCTTTTCCATGGAGTTAGAAAATGTAGAAATAGAGAACCAAAGGGTAACAGCACGGTTATGGTTTGACTTTTATTTCAGCTCTTGCTATTGCTTTTCTCTCACTTATTATGTTTTTAATTGCCCATTCTACTGAGAATTGATGGTAATATTTGTTACTGCCACCATTCTTTCCATACTTGAAGTCTTCGGTAAAATATTCATCATGCAAGAACAGTAAGCCACCAAGAAAGAAGATGCTGTGTGTTTTTACAAGGAAAAGTGCCTGCTTAGAATTCAGCAGGTAAAGACAGAGCTGAAGTATTGTTTTACAGTGCAGTAGAAATCTTAAATCCATAATCTAAAATCATTACATATGTGAATACCAGGGAGGCACCACTTAAAATTAAGGTTTGTTTGTCAACTGAAGAAGTGAGGGCTATACTTAATATTGAGCAATTTCCACCCAGATGTGGGACAAACTAAGATGTCAACTAAAGCTAGAGAGAGGAGATGGGCCTCTTGTAATCCAGAAAGGGGGCTCAGAGCATGCTGCAGGAAAATGTTTCTCCAGTTTCCTATGTTTCTCCTGGAGATAGAGGTGGCTTCTTAAAGTGTGCCTTGATGAGGCCAATAAAGGAAGATTAGGTTTAAAGTAAGTGGAGAATTCCTGTTCAGAAAAGCTCCTTGTGTTTGAACCCATCACAGAAGGTGCTGGCATTGTGTGTTTTGCTTGTGTTTTTCTCTTATGCTTTTTACCATTTTCTCTGCACGTTTCCTCAGCTTTCTGGCTTGAAGGGTCTAGTAGGAGAAAGGTTTACAAATAGCAAACCCATCTGAGAATGTGAGGAATATGTGTGATAAGCCAGGCACTGCCAAAATTCAGTCTGAGGGACATAGGGAGCCATGTGGCTGGATCTGCGAAGGGGTAAAAATAGCAAACCTGTCTCTAAAAGAGGTCAGTCAAAAAGAATTTGGGGGATAGTGTCATCTGCAGCAGCGCAACAGCTATTTTGTGGTATGTTTTAGTAGACTGCTCATAAACTTGGTGATGACTGAAGTCAATCTGTTGTTTCCCTTTCTTTAAGATATGAACTTTTTCTTTCTTAATATATGCACTGCAGATACTGTGTTTATTCACTGGTCAGATTTATTATTTTCTTTTTCCTTTCCCTTTTTTTTTTAATGGCATGTAAGCAATATTGTACCTTCTGTTTGCTGGGAACCCTTCGCCCTCAGCAGAACTATGGTTTCTCAGTGCTTGATTAGCTGGGTTAATTTCATTTTGCACAACTGAAACTAATGGCCACTTACAAGTGCCAGAAGCCTGCTGCTGTGGTTTTCTCTTCGTGCCTGACTGTATTTGTGAGCAGTGCATTAATCCCAGCTCTCTGTCATGCTTTATGGCTCAATTATAGGGTGAACTGACCACTTCCTACTAGCAAGGAGAGGCAGAGGTCAGCAATTCCAGGTCAAGCAGTGAGAACCTCTCTTGCAGCTTGTCTGAAACCCACCACTGGTTCAGAAGCATGTCTGTCTGCCCCCAGTTCTTGGGCAGCAACGTAAGTCCTTTCTACCATAGAGCATGAATGCTTATCTTAACGTTCATCTGCGTAGATCAGTGTGTGTCACAGGTGTACCCAGCCGAAACAGCCAAAACCACTGAGCCAGTTAGCTAATTAAGTCAATCTAATTGAATGTGTGGGAGGGCATTGTTGGGTTTAGCACAGTCTGTTTTAGGAGCATGTAGTTACAGACATAAGGGAGCTGTGATGTATGGCTGCCTTACTGGAGCATCCCAGACAAAACATTTCTGTAATGATTCAGGAGTCCCTGTCCTTTCTGAGAATTGTGAGCTCCACAGGAGGAAATCATGCTAGCAGCCAGCATGGTGGCCTGGCTGGCCACTGGGCACCCATGCTGTAGAAGCTGCGCCTTGCACAAGCAGGCCAGGCATTTCTGGGTTTCTCTTTAACAGTGTAGAGAGGAGAGATACGCTTGACTTTCTGCCCCCAAGTAATTTTCTTCTCCCCTGCGTCTCCTTGTCTGGTTACCAACCATCTGTGTTCCCTGCCCCTTTGGTTTCTGGCCAGCACATGCCACTGTACCTTTCCCTGGCCATTCTCCGCTGTCCCACTGCCTACGCCTCCTTCCATCCCTCTGCTGGCCACAGTTTTTGAGGAGCCTCTCTCCTCCTAAGTCTACTAACTCGCTGAACTCTTGTCCTCATTGCTCTTCAAGCTCCTGGTGACTCTTTGCTTTTCCAACCTATGCCTTGTTCCCCTTCCCTCTAGCTTTGTTTGCCATGTACCCGGGAGCGTGACGGAGGTTTTCTGTGCGGAGACCCCATGCCAAGGCATTGCCTAGTAGAGAGAGCTGAAGCACAAGCTCTGCTCAGACCTTCTGCCCTGATCGTGCTCTTTGCAGAAGGAAACTTTGGAGGTTTGGCAGACTGTCTTCGCCAGAACCTTTGAGAATCATATCACATACAAACTGCAACTTTTCAGTGCTTTATACTGTGATCCGTTTTAATTTTAAGTGATAATGTATGAGATGGCAAAAGGCACATCTGTGGTATCAGAGCAGTGATGCTTCAAAGGGCCTGTCTCAAAGTGTGAAGGCTCTTGAGCTTCTTAAATATGCCTTTGACAAATGTAACACTGGGGAAAAACCAACATGTTTCTCTCTACCCTTATTCACGAACTTAGTTTGCACTAAGCTTGGTACTTCTAGCTGATACTTTCTTACACTCACAAAATAAAATTCAGCCCGAGGCAGACATCCAGCATTGAAAATCTCAGCCCTAACTGTTACTGTGTGGTAAAGTTACAAGCAACAGAAAATGAGGTCTTAAAATGAAAAGTGTCAGGCAACCTTAACTATATGTAGTCCTACAAGACCCACTGATGATAATCTGTTTTTTTGGCAGATTTCATCCAATTTGCAGATTCATTTTGACATATACTATACAAAGAAAAGGAGAAAAAAGAAGTCCCTGGAGTAGAGCTCTCAGGCTCATGGATACCACCTTACAAGTGGTGAAAGCAATGTTCAACCATGCAGTCATTTTACCTTCTGCCAAACCTTTAAAACTGTACTGCAGAAAGTCCATAAAAATAGTAATATAAAATGAAGGCACTGAGGCTGAGAGCTGTTGACTTTGTGCCAGTTCTTATCTCATTCTCATAAATCTAAATGTAGGTTCCAGGTAAATGTTGAATTACAAAAATATTGCAGAAATTGTAACAAAGCTTGCATCAACAAAAGCCTCGGACAGCATTCCATTTGGATTTGCATATCTAATAATTTTAGTAATAAATGTAGACTTCCCAGTAAACAGTGTAGACTTCTGTCTTGTTCCAGGTCTCCCTCTTCCATCGTTTTTCTCCCAGCTATGAGGTAAAATCTGTTAGGAGTATTTGTCTGAACTGGAACCTTGGCATTTGATTATTTGAGGCACCAGCAAGAAATGATGTTAAGCACAATCAGGGTGAAGAGGACTGGATTTGGGATGGCACATGGTTCTCTTGAGATCCCACTTGTGGGAGGTTGAGCCTGTAAATCCAGGGGCTGGGGAATCCTATGTGCCCAGGCATTCCTGTTGACCTAGCGTGTTGTTTGGGGATTAGATAGCAAGCTGCATCTAATAGAGCTTGTTTTCAGGCTTCCTGCAGCTGGGGCATGGAGTGTTTTTGTTGAGATAGCATGCAAAACCTGTGTGGATGGTAATCACCATTCCCTCGATCAGCCTCTGACAGTGTCTACATGACTTTTAAAGTGTCTTTTAGTAGAGCCCTGCTGACAGCTCTACAGTTATATAAAATGTTGCCTTTCTAAAAATCACTTCCCAGCAATGTCAGTGTGTGAAGAACTAGGAGAATCCAGTTACTTTCCTGCTGGGATATCATTCTTCATTTTCCGGAACCATTCCAAGTCATTTACATGGTGTGGGGAAAAAGGATTTGCTTACTTGTTATGTCCTTTACCTTGATCCTTGACAGGATGACTTGACACTACCTATACACTGGGGACAAAGGCTGCTAAGACATACGTGAATAACTCTGTTCATTTGGCAAAGTCTTGTCGTCTCACAGAAAAATAAACTTTGTACAAGTCTTTCCATTATTAGCAGTAAAACATAAAATCAAAAGTAATACAACCTCCTTCTTTTATGCTAGTTGCTAGGCATCATTCATTCTTGAGAGGATGTAACCGCGTTTTTTTTTCTTCTTTTTTTCTTTTCTGTTGCTTAATCTTATTCTCTACAAGAGGTCAAAATCCTCACGTGCTCTTTATTCTTAAAACTAGGCACATGCTTGAGCGCCGAAGGCATAGTGTGTAAGGCATGTGACTGAAAACTTGAACTAGGCCGTTATCATTTCCTGACTTTAATTATCAGAAAAGTTACAGATGGGTAAAGGACTACTTTAGATTTTCTCGGTAAATCACTCCCTCCAGCTTCTAATCATTTCCGTTCCACTTCTCTGGACTTCCTCCAGTTTGTTTATATCTTCCAGTAAAGAAGTGCCTGAACTGCATACAAGATTCCAGGTGTGGCTGCTGAAGAAATACATAAAGGCAGCTCTGCTGTGCCAACCTACCCTGTTGTGTAATGCTCATACAGAGGGAACTACAGACGTTACTGGTGTTTAGATCCTCCTCTGCTACGTTACTTCTTACATCTCAATTGTCCTGTTGTCAAGACATCTCTTGACATTACTGCTTTCCAAATTCTGCTTTATTGTTTACTGTTTATTTTAAATTATTCCCTGTGTATGTGCAGTAACATTTTTCTAACTGCAATTTTATTGCTTATTTCCTGTCTTTGCTTCTAATTTCTCTATATCCTTTTGTATTATTTCTCTATCCATGCTTACATTGATAATTCCTCCTCCTTTCGTCCTTCTTGCAGTGAAGAGATCAAAATAAGCACTAGTCCCTCTGATACTCCACAGAATATCTTGTCAGCATGATAAACTATTAGCATTTGGTGGTGTCTTATCCTCAGGAGGAACTGGCGGCAGAAATTTCTAATGGCAGACCTGATATAGAGTCTTCACATCAAGTAAATCTTGCCAAGTAATAACAATTAACTGGATTTTCAATTTCTTGCTTAATATATAAATTTTTTTTTCAGGTGAGGAATTAGGGTATAGTGGATGAGAAATGCAGGGCATAAAATGAACGGGGCGTTGTTCATTGGTGAATAAATAAAATACATTTTTTGCACAACTGTTTGCATCGCCAACAGTATTTCCATATCTGTGTATATCACCCTCTAAAGTAAGCATTCCTGATCTGCTGGCTCGCTCAACATCTTCGGGGACTATTACCTTGGAAGGAACGGGGTGCCAGTGCTTCTAGGAGCAGAAAGAAGGTGCTGTGTGCAGAGGGAACTGCCAACCAGCACTGTTTTTTTTCTGCAGAGAAACAGCAGATTTTTTTACACTTGTGGCCCTATCTCCACTTTTTCTTTGTGCAGACAGTTAGACTTGAGCAAATTAGAGATTAAGTGCTGTCATTCCTATCCTTCAGAGCCTTAAGCTTGTATTTTACTTTTACAAATGATTTTGTGTTCTTGGGATAATTTCAGCTCTGCATTACCAAAAGCTCTTAACATGGAAGAAAGCATGGACCTTCAAGCAGTCTAAGAAAGCCATGGGGCTGATGGTGCACCTCTTTCTGTGGCTGGAGAACTGCAGTGGAGGCATCAGCTAGTTACGGGCTCTCCTAAACATTGCCAACATGCTCCACTGTATAGGAGCATACACTTTCCTGTGTCTTCCTTGAACTCATGCTTCCCATGCTTCTAAGACAATACCAGTTTTATTCTCTCACCATGGTTGTTGAGTTATGTACCTTGTGAGATAGAAACAAGACCAAGGCGTAGATGCTTTCTGGAAAAATGAGTGTTCCCTGGAAACATTTGGTGAAGAGAAGTTTTCTCTACCAACTTCTCCAGACTTAGAAGGGTAGTCATGGCAGGTAGTCATCCTCAAGTTATCTTTTTTTTGGAATCTATTCCGTTTCAAAAACTAGTTCACTTCTGTACTTGATCTTTTATTAGAACTGCTTTAACTCAGGTCTTCTGAGTTAAAAGTCAGGCCAAAAGTCAGTTTTCCTCTTGGGAAACCCCAAAACCTGACAGTGACCAATCTCTCAATGTAATTCCTTAATTATTTCTGCCTGTGACTTTTGTCTGTGCTCCAAATTTGAAATCATTGCGCTGCTTTGGAGTGAAAATAAACAAGGCAGGATAAATACGTTGTATGAAACATGGTGCCATACTTCATTATTATCACTTATCAAAGTGGAAAAACCTTTTAGTATATAAAGTGCATCTGCTTATAATTTTTTATTTCCATCTTTGTGTGTTTTCAGACGCAAGCATACCTCCTCATTTCAGGAAGACTGCCTACCATGCTTTTTGTCAGTTTCACAGTTACTTCCAAAGATGGCAAAATGGAGCTAGGAAACTCAGGATGTGCTAGAAAAAGCAGAGGACTGGACTGTGCTCTTGAAACTAGAAATTGGGGTGGACTACATTACACTGAAATCTCACATGAGTAGAAAGTAGATCAGATTTTTGATGATAGTGACCTTTTCAAAACTTCCAATTTTGTTTTAAATTCAAATTTTATCACCTTTGCTTTTAATGCATGCTCTGGACAAGTGGAGTTCTGCCTTCAGTTATTATCATTTTTCAAAGATTCAACAACTGCTTTTGATGCCAGTAGTGAAATCTACCACTTAGTACATATAAAAATACATTGTCAGAAAAGTGAAACTGAGAAAAGCCTGCACACAGGCTTTGTATTAGGTGACCACCACCCTATATCATCCATTTGCTCTGTTGGCCTCACTTATGGGCTTGATAATACGGTTATTGCTGAAAAGAGATTTGATTTTAGCAAAATCGAACCTTTATCTCATTGTAATAAGAAAATTGCTGTATTTCATTAAGATTAACCCAGAGGATGTTCATGCCATTCATACTCTTCTGTAAGCAATGACATTTTGGTTCACGTGAGTTTTTATTAAATATCTGCTTACAAGAAACTAAAATTAATTCAATCTGCTCAGTACTCCCAGAATTTTAATTATGGAAATTGAATTAGGACTGAAGAAGTCTGCGTTTAAACATGTTCTGTGTGAGGTTAAATGTGAACATACTGAGGAGTTTTTTATGTTATTTTTCTTGAATATGAATGCAAGGAATGAGAATATATACTACGAAGGAGCAGCTACCCATATTCAGGGGTGAATTCTTGGATATAAATTAAATCATAATTGGTCTTCAGTTTTTACTAAGCAAAACAAATTTTGCAACAGTAATTATGTCAATTAGGCAGAATGATCTTTGAAAGTAGAATGAAATAATTCAGTTTATGCCTTGGTGATGCTGTAATTATGCCCTGGGATGACTCTTCCCTGGTTATTCTAGGTCTCTTTTGTCAGTTTTGTTTTCAGTGGCCACTGTCTTCCAGGCTGAAATGCTGTACTTGTTTTTAGCTAAATATCAATTTTCTTACAGTGTGAGAAAGGCATGATCCCTTTTTAAGTCCTGTGCTAAGAGGTATGCAATTTGTCTGAAAAATTTGGTATGCTTTAATAGATGACTTTTTTCATTAACACCCAACGATGACTTTGTAGGCACTGAAAATGACACAGCATGAGAATTGAGCTATCTGTGGTGTGAGCTGTTTAAGTCCTGGGATGATTCCTGAGTGAAATGTTTCTGGTTGCCCTGGCTGAGGGGCTCAAATCCAGCATGCCTGGCTGAATGAGGCTGAGAACATCACCAGCAAGATGAAGGCAGCTGTGCTGAAGTTTGGGATAACTGCAAAGCAAAGCTTTGTCTGTTTGTTTGCTGATGAATTATTCTTGCTCAGCCTCTTGCATTGGGATGAATAAGCAGAGGGTGAAGCAGCAGTTTCCAGGGGCATGGAGGATTGCCATGCTCCATTCAGAAGCTGCTTTTCAGGAGTTGTGAATGATGACTATAGACAAGGCTGCTCGGCAAGCTTGACCTAAATTCAGGGGAAGGAGGCATTGGACTCATGGCTGTCCAGTACAGTACCACAGAAATCCTGCAGTGTTTTCAGGAGGGGCTTGCAGAGACCTAGTCATGTATGTTGAGATTAAAACAGGTATTGTGATCAGTGTAATATCCTTTTAACCTACTTTATTACAGTATTTTAACAGCCAGTGTGTTTGGGAATCTTATTAAAATGGAGAGATCTTGTGATGTTCCCTCATTTTCTTCTTTCCGATTGTTTGTTCAGATTTACCTGGGAGAACACTGAGCTGAGGTTCCTGGTTGTAATAAATACACGCATAAATAAATGAAGAACCTATACAGATACACATTTACTTATTTCAGAAGTGAAAAATGGACTGAGTTCACTTCAGCAGGGTCTTGAGATTCTGCTAAAAGCTTCTGTTGTGATTGTATTTTTTGCATCCTTCAAAAAAAAAGTTACTAGTGACCAGAATTCCAGAGGAAAATATGTCAACATATGTGCCAACCGTATTTTTAAATTGATGCTATTATTCCTAATAATATTCAGTTTTGTGGGTTTAGCATATTTTCAATCTGAGCTGTAGTAAACTGTAAGAGAGAAATGAAAAAGGGAAGAGGAAAATATGCTTTGAAGATAACGTGTCATTCACACAGAATAAAATTTATAATCTGCTAAATGTGCAAGAACATACAGGCTTGAAGTTCAAATTATTTGGAAAAAAAACAAAAAACGAGAAATAAATAAAAAGTTACCAGTAATTTTGTTGACATTAAGAGTTGGACAAAAGTTCTATTGTGCAAAACAAGATATCTGTTTTTCTGTACCTTATAAAAACACCGTGAATCATACTGAGTGTCTGCCTAGCACTGGAAATTACAAAATGGAATTGACAAACTCAGTATTAACATTGTACCTTGATTTCCCCTCCTTCCTGCAGGAATACAATTTCTTTCTTAGTTTGCCTGTTTGAAATGATAACTATGACCATGGTTGGACACATGCCTGAGTGTATCAGCTGGATGGCAGGGCAGGCTAAGTAGTTTGAAGTAGACTCTCCATTTGTCTAACAAGCTTCTGCCATATATATGCTTATATCACAAATATTTTCAACTAAGCATAACACAACAAGTATTTGCAGTCCTTTTGGAACATGTCTTGTATATTGAAATTTTCCAGTAAAGTGCTTTACATTTTGTACTATGTTAAGAATGCCTTATCAGATTTTTAGCATGGGAAAGCAGAAGTAAGCATCATGCATGCAACATGATCTCTTGTAAATCTATTGTGCATACTGCTCTGTAGATAACAGAACTCACTTCAAAATTGGTCTGCATTTAAAATTTAAACCAAAAAGAAAAATTTGGAAGTTGCTGCAGAAGAAAATGCTGTAAAACATTAGATATCACAGTATCATTCAGAGCTCTAATTCTGACTCTCAGTCTTACTGTGTTCAATGTAAGCTAAAATCATAAACAATTGAACAGAAAACTGACTTCAAAACAGAAAAAATCATTTAGCTCTCTAACAGATTATTTAGGTGTTTGTAGATGTTTTTCTTTGGTTTTCATCCTAACCATATTTCCAATTCAGTGTGATTTCACTGAATCTGAAATGCTTTGCAAAAATCAGATCCTTGTCCCCTGAAATGTATTTTCTCCTCTTCCTTTTCTGTGCAATTTAGTATGATTCAACATTCCTTTGACTACATGAGAACTACCACATAGTCAAGGCTAGATTTAAACTTCCAGCATACTGAACCAAGAGCTTTGTTAGCTGCTCCAAGCTTCAGGAGGCCCCAGCTGCCCTCCCTGACCAACTGTTTGCTTGGTGCAAGTTCTGCCTCTTGTGGAGATGAAAGTGGGACACTGCAGCTGAAGCACCAGGGATGGTTCCAGCTTGGGGTGTATCTTGTACTGGTGGTTCAGTGCCCTGGGTGATAGGACAGCTAGATCCCCCAGGAAGTCTTTGAGAAGCTTTTTCAGAATTGTGCAGCATGTTTGGAGCATGATGGGAAAAAAAGGCACATGTCTCAAATATTAAATATTTATGTATATTTTCTTGCTTCCTTGTCTCACTGTTCTTAATTGGTTTCATCCCTGCTGGATGGTTTCTACTGTAGAGCACAGTGGCCTCTTTTAGGCTACATCCCGTGCTCCCTTGCCAAATTTCCTCTCTCCTTGATCCCTCTCATTGGTGCCCTTTCACTCTGCTTAAAATAGTGAGTGAGAACAATTTTTTTATCTTCTCATATCCTTTGCCAGGATCACCAGACTGCACCAGTTGTTTTTGTTAACCTGGTCTCAGCCCATGTTGAAAGCAGGTTTCCAGCATCAGGCTGTGGCTATACTGAAGTGGGTAGATGACTGCAATCTGCGCTCTTTGATGTGTACACTGAGAGCAGTCATATGGCAGTGTGAAAACTTCCATGTATTGTATTTCCTGAGCTGTTGCATTAGCTATTCGCTGATGGCTAATCCTGAGCAAAGAGATTTAAAGTAGGCATTTGTATGTAGTTATTAACGGTAGGCAAATGTGGTGCTGTATAAGAGCTAGAGGGGACACAGCACTCCCTGCTCCGCTTTCAGAAAGAGAGGGAATTGGCTTTAAATGCGCAGTCACCAGTGGTGGAGGCACTGGTACTTCATCTCTACATTCAAACTTCAGTTTTTGGGAGGAAATGTAGTAGTTCATGCACACAGAGTGTTCGATCGTAATGCAATCCCCATCTAAGAACAAACTGTAGCTCTTTCTCTGGGATATCTGGGAAGAATTACTAGCATGTATTTCAGTTGGTAGCACATATGATGCGTTAATGAGAAATAACAGTTAAATACAAAGTCTAATGCTTGTGGAAATTTTGGAAAAATACTGTGTTGTGGAAGTTCATAGGGTGTCCTCACTATTAGAGCATCACACAAGCGGTGTGCCTGTGCTGTTAAGAACCCTAGCTGGGCTCTGTAGACCTTACAGAGAACAATACTGTTGAGGCTGTGCTTTTATCCACATCCCAGCTGGTGTTATAGTGCTTTGTTTGGGTGTACAGAATGAGTTGCAACCTTGGAAAGAGGTATAAAAGTGCCTGATGAAATTAGATGAGTTGATCCATTAATGTAAAATACAAAAGAAATCAAACGATGCCTTGGGATCTGGAACTAGCTGGAGGTGTTCAAGGATGAGAAGCAAGCCAGAAATACCCTAAATATGGAGAATAGTTTTCCAAACATTAGAACAAACTAAGTCTTTAATGGAAGAAAGCCTAGAAATTCTTGCTTCTGAGAAAGATTAGGCTATATCTATGTAATAGGCGCTCTCTGTAATAATTATAATACTAGATGAATATTGTCTTGAGTGCTTGGCAGATAGGACCTTTACCTGCAGCTGGAAATCCTGTGGTCTGGGATTGGTAGGGCCAGGTGAGTAGGGCTGTGGAGTGGCAGAGGAGATGATGTGAAAGTGGGACCACGTTTTTCAAACCCTTAGATTGATTATCTAAAATACAAACTGAGTGTTTGCTGTATAAAATGAAGAGGCAATATTCATATCTAAGCTCTGCACCTCATTTGTGGCATTTGTAAGCTGATTCCACATTACTCATAAAGGATAATGACCCAGCCTTGTTAGTTTATGATGGTTGGGGTGGGCTGGTTAATGGGCAGCGTGTCCCTGCACTGCAGACCAGCTAGCACCAGGGCAGTGCCATGGCTGCAGTGGGGAGGGGGCTGCATTTGCTCCAGGCCTGCAGCTCAGGAGCGACGGCCCTGATATCTGCTTCCCAGGTTGTTTGAACCAGTTCAAGAGCAGTAAAACAAGGTTATGTAATTGACATGTGATGCAGCCTAAAATAGTGACTGCAAACATAGGCTGCTGTTGCTGGGCAGTTGTCAACTGCTAAAAAAAAAAAAAAAGAAACAAAAAAAAAAAAACCAACCCCTCAACTGTGTAACAAATGGACCTTTTAAATGAGAATGCAGTTCTGATTTCTGTTGACTAGCAAGTGTTTGGCTTTTTTTTTTTTTTAATTGCAAGGAATAGAGGCTCCGTGAAAACTGAGATTTTGAAAGAGATTCATCTTCTCTTGCTGAACACGCTGATTTGAGAGTTTGTATGTCAGATTGTGAAATAAAATCCTTAGATATTACATACAGTTTGTTTCCTGAAGGTGCAACATAACTTCTGTGAAATAGAAAATCATTTTTTTGCATGTGGGAAACGATTGTTTTAGCAATAGTTCTATTTATATTCTGGTCTATAAAAAGATAGAAAATGTTTATTTGTATTAATTAATTATTTGTATTAACTAACATTAATTAATGTTAATTTGTATTAATACAAATTAATTAATTTGTATTAATATGAGGCTTATGGTGGTAACATCAGTTTCATAAAATATGTGAGGGTCCCAGAACTGGGTGAAAGGAGCCTGTCATGTACCTCAGGAAGTACAGAAGGGTGAGCAGAATGTGTTATAGCAGGCAGCCGCCTTCATTAGGGCTACAGCAGCAAGAAGAAGTCCCAGCCCAGAGTTCTGTGTACTGTGGACAACTCTGGCTGAGGTGAGAGGCATCTCTTCCTCCTTCTGATCTTCTGCAGCAGGTTTTACTTGTGTCTCCTGCAGTAGGGGAAAACTGCAGCCCCTGGCAGTGGCTGCAGTGGCCCATTCTTGTGCCATCAGGGAGCTGGTGGGTGGAGGGGAGGGTCAGAACTGAACAAGAAGTAGGTCCCCTGATTCTATAAAGGTTGTGGTGTAGAGCCATAAAACCCAAATTATTTTTTCTTCTCCCTTCCCTTGTGCTAAGGAGGACAGGTAACAACATCCCTGCACCTACTCAGCAGGTGCTGGTCAGCACTCAGCCATGGGACTTTGATGTGCATCACTGTTGTCGTGGTGATGCACTTCTCACGTGGGGAATGTGGGGAGAAGCAGGCCCTGCTGCTCGCCTAGGGACTCTGAAGGGGTCAGAGCACTGGCATGCAGCTCCAGCCAGCAGGGCTGCGGGTGAATGCTGGCCCCTCCAGCATCCAAGGAGGCTCGGCTGGGTTATTGTCTGTAGGAGCAGGCAGCTCCTCCCACAGTTTGATGAGTTCACGTATTAATTCTCTTTTTGCAGAGGGAAGGAAAGTTTGTGAATTTCACATGCATTTTGATATGCTCCAGTGAGATGCTATTTTAAAAGTTGAGGGTTTTTTTAAAGCTTGTTCTGCTTTATTTGCTCCTTAGCTGCAGCTCTTGTTTTCTCACTTTCCTCTCCTTTTGCGAGGCTTTCTCAATCACGTCTTTGTTTTGGACCCTAGAGCTCACTGCTGGCTCAGAGGCTGTGCCGGTGAGACTTTGCGGACTTTTCCCTCACCTTGCCCAAGGGGATGCTTGCATGGCTGTATGGCCCCATTCGGGGATGGGGAGTGCCAGCTCCAGCTCCAGAAGCACACAGTGGGGCTGCAGGAAAGCACAGAGCAGAGCACCACAAGCATGAGTCAACAATGCCAGGCAATTGCCAGAAGACAGATTGGGTGCAGGATTGTGTTAGCAGAGTGCTGTGTGCAAGGTGCGGGAAGTAACCATTTCATTGTGCTTAGCAGCGGTGGAACTCAGCAAGAAAAATGTGTCCTGTTTTGGGTGCTGCATGTACGAAAGAAAGCAGGGAAGAATAAGAGAAATGGTGACAGATTTAGGAAACATGACCTGTGAGGGAAGATTGAGAGAACTGAATTTGTTTAGTCTAGCAAAGAGATGTGGAACATGCATTTTTCGATAAGCATAAGATTGTTGTAAGGAAGGTGGCAGACTATTACACCGTGTATCTTGTGGGGAGTGCTAAAATCTCTTTCTGTTGCAAAATATTCCTCATCGTGTAAAATGTGAAGGGAAAAAAATTACACCCTAAAGTGTAGCCAGGCACTGGCCTGATCAAGTGCTGCGTAGGGAAGCTGCAGGAAACCTTTCCTCAGAAGGTTTGTTGGCAAGTTTAGATGGATGGAAAAAAAATCTGCCTGAACTATAAAGCTAGCCTTATCTTGCTTCCATGAATGGCCCTGAATTAAACAGGCTTTGGATCCTCTTCCAGCACTGTTTTCTTTCATCTTTCTTTCCTCTTCTTTTCTTTCTTTTTTTTTTTTTTTTTTTTTTTTACAATGTTTGACACTTGATCATAGTAATCGCTTCTTCAACAAGCGAGCTCCTGACTTAGACTTTACAAAAAAAATTTAAAAAATAAAATACAATGGAGAGAGAATGTGGAATATTTCACAGAGTTCTGTAATTTTCTACTTTTGCCTTAGGCAGTAGCAGAAATATAACTGGCAAGAAGTATCTAGACTCCTTCCTACTGCAGACTTGAGTGCCTTGACTTGACAAGGCCCATGGACACGAGCATGGCTGAGCGTGTCAGGCTCTGGGGCTGGTCGGGCAGTCGTGCTGGAGTTTTGGAATGGGGAATGGCACAACTGATGCTGCAGATTTCTGCTGCAACCTTATTTGGGCAGTAATTCATTGGCCAGATAAGAAATGCTTTTTTTCCTTCCCACTTTTCCTGCTGAACTTTGCTTGCTCAAGAAAATAAGAAGAAAGATTTTATGAGTGCATCCGTTTTGTTTTATTTCATAATCTCATAAAGTTAGAGGATTAAAGAGTTTTTAACCGCTTTTCAGTTCTCTCCCTTATTAAGTATTTCTGTGCATGCTTTAGTTTGTGTCATTTTGTGATGCATGAAAAGTACAAACTCAAATATTCTTTTAGCTCAGCCATAGCTATGACAGAGTTTTATAGCCTCTTAGTATGTAGCATTGTAGTATGTATTAATTATTTATTTTGAGCAGAAAACTTTCCCGGCATCCTTTGTTATTCTGTATTATAGATGGAACAGGAATTACCTTGTATAAATGCACTGTATAAGGGCATATATAAAAATTACTTTCATCTTAATGCATTAGCACATATGAGATGAGTATCTGATATCCACTCTGTCATTTTCCAGCCCACTTGCAGGTGATTAAACTGGATAAAAACTGGGTTAAGCTAAGCACAGATACTCTTCTTGAAAATGTTAGAGGTCTAGCCACTGCAGGCCTCCTTGCAGGGTGATCTCCATCACCTCATTGAGATCTGAAGAGCCCCAGAGGTGCTGAGAGTCACATCAGTTTCAGATGTATAGGTTTTTGGGTTGATTTTGAATTTTTTCAGGGGCATGAGTGAGGATCATGCTACACTAATGGAAGAGTCTGATTCATTATGGGAGTCTTTGCATTACTAACTTATTCTACAAAATCAATTTTATTTCAAATGTGTCATTTGTCTCATAATAGATGATACAGCAGATTTGCAACTGAACATTTCTTCTTTGATAGCTACAGTGTATATAGAAAATCTACCCAAGTGCTGATTTCTTCTGTTGTTTAAGTCTTACAGTTATTTTAATTAATGTAAGTTTTAAGATGGCCATGGTTATTTGATTTATTTATTTATTTATTCATTTTAAGAACGAAAAACTTGACAGTCTCTCTGATTTACAGAAGACATTTGCTAAATGGAAAACTTCTCCCTTGCTTACTGGAACTGCTTACAGATTTTGTACCATATGTTAGTATTCGGAGATGCATGATTGAAAAAATGATGAACCTTTACTAAGTTATGCTTTCCGAAACTATTTGATTGTTCTTTACTTCTTTACAGAAAGGGTTGTTAAGCACTGGAATAGGCTTCCCAGGGAGGTGGTTGAATCACCATCCCTGGATGTGTTTAAAAACTGTTTGGATGCGGTGCTTAGGGATGTGATCTAGTGAAGAGTTGTTAGAGTTAGGGTAGTATGGTTAGGTTGTGGTTGGACTCAATGATCTTTAAAGTCTTTTCTAACCTGAGCAGTTCTGTGATTCTATGGTAGGCTATAAAGTAATAATTTCAAGCTACCTAAACCATTTGAGGGGTGACATGGAAGTACTCTGCTGCAGTAGAAGAACTTCTTATGGAGTCACTGTTTGACAGTGATTAAATAAAAAAAAAGTTTCTACATTATTTACAAACGTGGCCCAAGTAATTATTCTGGAGTACATAAATGTTAGCCTCTTTCTATTGAAGTCATTTGCTTCTGAAAGCGGTACTGAAAAATATTGACTTAACACGTGTACAGTTTTATAGAACAAACTGCTTTCAGGGATATTCCGCAATGGGGTTCATTTCACAGCATTAAAGCTGACTTTTATTAATAGCCTGCACCCGCCTGTGAAAGACTAAAAATGGTATTGCAGTACTGTGATGTACAAAGGACATTGTATGAGCACTGAACAATCGTACTTGGATTCACTGCAGAAAATACCAATTCTTCCCTTCTCTCCACAAAAAAGGCATAAAAGTCCAGATACCAATGTTTGTAAAGGCATATAAACCATCTCCAGTCAGTACGTCATTATTTAAACACTGCTGTTTTCCACTTCAATTTCACTTTTATGCTGCTGTTTCTTTAGATTGTTCAATACAGAGTAAAAATGCAAAAAGGAATTAAGTACATGCACAAGAGATGAATCTGGTTTTTGTACAGATCACTCTATACATTTAACATTATGTGATAAATTATGTGATTTCATTCTGTGATTAGCTGAGAATTTAATCTTCTTATTGTTTTTAGAAGGCCTTATTAAAGATCACGTTGTTGTCACGATGATATTGTTCATCTTGACCTTGTCTGGCATAACTTTATGAACTTCACAAATTCTCTTGCTCAACTTCTGTTCTTACTCTGCAGGGTCACGATGGTATGTAAAATCCCTCAATAAAAACTGTCATTTGCCACTCTGCTTAGTGATTAGACCTCCACAGCAATAACTAGATGACAGTATCTTTGTGATGTAGCAGTAACACGCTGCTTACTCAAATAGGATCTAAGCAATCATGCGACATGCTCAGTGCAGATGCAAGAAACAGCCCAAACTTCAGTTCTACGTCTGAATGGATAACATTGGCTGAGGGTGAAAGAAAGTCAGATATGAAGATACAGAATGACTTATCTAAAGATTTAAGGCAAACTTCTGGAAGAGCTCAAAATAGAAGCCAGGTCTCCTGTGTCTCATGAATATTCTCTTTGACTTTTCCTGAGGAGGCATTTGTGCGTTGTGAAAAATATCTTGGCATAATATCTTAGACCTCTTGTTCTGCTGCAGCTCTGTCCCCTTCTTGAGCCTGTACCTTTGCTCCCATTGCACTTTCCAGCTGCCTAAACATCAAATCATGGCTCCGCTTTTGGGCCTTGCCAGGTGTTTCTTACCCTCCCAGCTTCTATCGCTTGCACCAGTTTTTGGTATCAACACTAATGTTGGTTGTCCAGTTATTGGTTTTCTTTGTGTCTCATCTCCTTCATTGGCAGTCAGCTCAGGAGTCTCTCTGCTTAGCTGTCAGTTGGTGTTACTGCAGTTGCAGTCCTAATTTTTTTTTTTTTTTTTCCTTTCTCTTTTGTTTCAGACAGCATTGTAACTTGCATTTAGTTTACAGAGTACCGAGTTTCTTGCTTTCTTCTTAAGTGCCTCTCCCTGAGGCTTGGTAGTTCTTACAGTGCCATCTATGTAAAGCTGCAGCACACTGTTGTATTTTACACTGCACCATTTTCTCAAATTTTGGATGCTGGCAAACCCTGTGGCATTGTGCTTCTGTGAGCTGTGTCCTTTCCTTTTGTCCTTCCTTTGGAAATCCTTTGTATGGCTTTTTGCCCTATCTCCTTCAAGCTGGTTGTGGCCACTCTAGATCCTGGCAGCCACTCCTGGATTCAGGCAGCTCAAGAAATCTTTTCCATTCTCTGTCATGCTGAACTAACCCTTGAGGCTTCCTTTCTCCCACACCCAGTTCAAGCACCTTATTTGAGAAGTCCACATGGTAGGGCCCTCGTCTGACAAGCCGCATCCAATGGCTCTACCTACATTCTTCCCACAAAGAAAAACTTGAATCTTCAAGTGTATTAAATGCCAGCCTATTTTCCTTCTTGCCCATGTATTTCCTTTCTTCTAAATGTTGTGTGTTGTATACCTGCTGTCTCTTTATGAGTGCTTCTGGGGGCTTTACAGAATTGAAGTAACCTGCTAGGATTTAAGCTTGCTTTGATAAACCTTCAGAATTCTGCAGTATGAAAGGTATTAAATCAGAAATCAACTACTCATTGAGCTGTTTAAAGAAAATGGAATATGTTTAGAAACTTTACCTCTACTTTTCATTCCTGCGTTAGGTTATGAGCTTCTTTAGCATTGAGACTATAGCCCTTGGTTTTGTACCAAAACTAAGAGTTGTTTGGCTGATTTGTGATACCTGTGCATGTAAGGATATTTGAAAAAAATCTCATATCAATCATTTGTGGCCTGGACAAAAAGAAGGGGGAAAAAAAAGCCCAACAAAAGCAGGTGAAGTCCTGTTTTCCTAAATTAAAAAGAAGAAAAGCTCCGAGTAAGGCCTGTTAGGCAAGGCAAATTACCAAGGTTATTGGGAAGGTTGAAGAATGGGATTGGGAATTTTTGCATTAATAAAAACCCAAAATGACTGCAAAATGAGAGGAAAAGAAATTGGAATTATTTAAATACATAGTCTAATAATGCATTTTGGTTTTGGTTCATTCAGGACAGCATAATTATCTGTGTGCGGGAAGGAATGACTGCATAATTGATAAGATTCGGAGGAAGAACTGCCCAGCCTGTCGATTACAGAAATGTCTGCAAGCTGGAATGAATCTAGGAGGTAAGTAGAATATTAATAGTTTGGTCTCTTAATTTGATTAGGCAAAAATATTGGAAATGTGCAGCCTTTTTATAGTTCTGGCAGCTGCACAATCTCAAAAGTTTAAGGTGGAATTATCCTGAAGAAGCGCTTAATAGCTAATAAACTCTATTGTCATTCTAAATCAGCTTTTGGAGATATGTATTTTATGGCTCAGAAAAAAGAAAAGTGGGTGTTTTATGATGACAGTAATTTTCCTGGATTCTCATATAGGTAAAAGTGTTAAGGCTTCAAAGCTTGCATAATTTTTTTGTGATAAGCATTCTGTAGACTACTGAAAAATGTTTCTATGCCATGATGAAAAGCAAATGTACACACAGTGAAATCTCTTAGCTTTTTTGTTGTTGCTTATTTAACAATTATATTGATTTATTTCTGCAACTGTACGAATATGCAATTATTTTGATGATGATACTCTGTTATATACTCATAACAAAAAGGCAAAAACTTTTCTTAATAATTATCAAAATATTTTAAAAACTGTATTTTAACACAACTTTAATAGCTTTTTCATTGTTTTAATTCTTCAATTACAACATCTACATAATTCTGGCTGTGCTTCAGTAAGTATCATGTTACGAGTCATCTCCCTGAGCAAATTGTATTATAAATCACTTCTTCCCCCCAGCTCTCAGGTTTATCATAGTGTCTACCACTGGGGCTTTTGTTACTGCTACAGGTCCTTTCCCTGATGCAGGGAGTGACTCTTTCCTTACAATGTTTTCACTGTTCCATAAAATGGTAACATGGTCACATGCTTCCTACAAATTATTTCCTCTATCTCAATTTGTTTTTTTATCTACTTGGACTCCTTCTCCTGGTAGTTTAGTTCTATGGACACATTTAGCTGCTTGTCGTTAATAAGATCTGTGCAAACTCCAGGCTCCTGTCTGCTGCCTGGTACATTTTCTATCTCCCCATCCTTTTCTGCCCAACCACCTGGCAGAATGCTCAAGAAAAACATTCCTCACTTTTCTGGGAGAGTGACCTCACTTTTTTTCCTGCATTAGGACCTTTTTCACATCTTGCAATTTGACAGGCTGCATTAACTCCTACGCTCCTTGTTTCTCTTTCCCTGAAGAAAACAGGAACAAATCATGGTGTACTGGGAGCTGGCATCTCCCCTGATTTTGGTCTACTCTGTTGAATCTAGCAAGGGAAGCAGACCATCAGCTTTGTTTGATGAATCAGGGGCTCACTGGTAGCAGCAGCTTCTTTTCTTCAAAGAAAGGAGCTCCTGGAGTCTGAAAATGTATGTGGAGCAGGTAGCCTACATTTCTGGATTGCTAAAAATTTTGCTGCAGTACTCATGCAGTTCATAGGCTTTTCTATTGCTTCATCCTGCGCAGTGCACAGCTTCTGCAAGCATGCCTTCTTTGACAAGCATATGTGCGTCGTATTCTAGCAAAGTATAGAACTACCATCCTTCTTGGTAATCTTCTGTAGGAACTTGTGATTTGTGTCTAGTTCATCTCTGACTTTTCCTGATGTGCTTCAAACTGTGTTCACACAAAGTCATCTGCAAAAAAAACCCAACAAGATTGGGAGTAAGCTTAGCTAGGATTCCTGTTTCCACTCAGCAGAGTACTGTACTTACGGAATGCACTGAAAAGTCTTCTTCTGTGTTACATTTGGGTAATCTACTGGAATTTTCTTGCAAATAGTGATCTTTGTTTAATGACCTAGAAGGCAGAGCCTACATCTGCAATACAGTTGCAGAGGCATGCAGTTGAGCTGTTCTGGTGATTTTCCTCTCTTAGAAAAAGTAAGATCGCAGAATGGCTTGTGTTGAAACATCATGAGCAGAAATGCCAACCACTAGATCAGGCTGATCAGGAACCTCTTAAGCCTGGCATGAAACACCTACAGGGATGGGGCATCGACAGCTTCTCTGGGCAGCCTCTTCCAGTGCTTCACCACCCTCTGAGTGAAGAATTCATTCTTAACATATAACCTAAGCCTCCCTTCTTTCTGGTTATGTCCATTCACCTTAGTCCTATCACTGTCTACCTTTATAAGAAGTCAGCCCCCCTCCTGCTTGTAAGCTCCTTTCAAGAATGGGAAAATCACAGTGAGGTCTCCCTGGAACCTTCACTTATCCAAGCTAAACAGTCCCAACTCCCTCAACATTTCATCAGTAGGTGAGGTGCTCCTGACCTTTGATAATCTTTGTGGCTCTCTTCTAAACGTGTTCCAACAGCTTTATGTCCTTCTTGCACTGAGGCCCCAGGCCTGGATGCAGCACTCCAGGTGGTGCCTCACAAGGGCAGAGAAGAGGGGTACAATCACCTACTACTTTTCCCTGCTACCCAGCCTTTTTTTGATGCAGCCCAAGATACCACTGGCCTTTCAGGCTGCATGAGGTGGCTCGTGTCCAGTTTTTTGTTCATCGGGACCCGTAAGTCCTTCTTGATGAAATTCTTGTTCCTGATTCAATTCCTTTATGCCACACAAAGAAACTGAAAGATATAAAACAGTCTTTCCATCACTGCAGCATATAGTATGGAAACAGCTGTGGATGTGCATACGGTATAGTGCCTTGTGCATCATCCAGTAGAGAAAGGCCAGTTTGGAGACAGTGGGGAAGACTAACAGAGATAATTAAGGTGCCTGCAGCCTGGAGACTGTATTTACCATTCTGAAGATCCCAATGGCTGCCAAACTATACTAAGAGAGCTTTCAGTCTTTGAGATGTCCCAAGTCTTGCAGGAAATCATAGCAGCCTCAGCAGCTAATGGCTTTAAGCTTTCCCAGTAGCAAACTTTGCATTGGGCATCTTCAGAAGAGCAGTGTAGTGTCTCAAACTTAATTTTGGGAACTTCTGTGTCCTGTTACAGGGATTTCTGAGATGATGGAGTTCATTGTGAAAAAGGAAAATGGAAATATATATACTTTTAGACTTCTACCTTTTTCTACCTTGGAATTACAAGCAAAATGCTCAAGTGTTTTCTTAGGCATTGTGAGCAGTAAAGAGCTGGAGGAAAATTAATTTATAAATGCATTTTACTTTAAATCCCACTTGCAGCGTAATACTCTTCATAGCTGAGTCACACTGCACGGTTCTGTGCTCTTCATGCTGTAGATGTAATTTAAGCTTTCACCCTCCACATGGAAGCAAAGATAAACACAAAAACCAAATTGCATTGAAGTTGCTTATGTGTTTAGTTCAAGGGAAAGATAGCAAGATATGCAGACGGGCTCAGGGCTGAAGACTGGGCAAGTTGCTGAAGGTATGGATGTTTCTTTTCTACTTGATCTTAATTATAACAACTTATCCACTCACTTGAAAAGAACAAGAAAGAAAGCACAACAGTTGATGTGGAAGAGATGTTGCTGTAAATAACAAGATTCTGTCTCCCATGGGGCTGGAAAAGAAGTTGACTTTTTTTTTTTTTTTTTAATCCCTCCCTTTCCATGAGGAGGCTGCACCTCTGGACCTCACATTTGTAATGTGAACATTTCTGATTGTCTTTGTACTGCTACTGTGAAGATACTGATTTCTGTAGTGGAAATGGGAGATCAGAAAGATATTTCCATGCTTCCCACAACACGTTTTTGCTCAGTCCATGATTAATCTACTGTTCTTTGTGTTTTGGGTTTGGTTTTTTTTTTTATTATATTCTTTTTCATATATTTTTTTTAAATGCTCTTTCTTCCATTGGCTGTGTCAAAGTACTCATTTTGTTTTGATCAGTTATCTTTAACTTCCCAGAATGCTGACAATTTTTTCTTGGGAAAAAAAAAAAATATTTTGATGTGTGGCAGCATGCCATGCTTTAAGCACCTTTTACAAAAATGCTTGTAATTCAGGAATACATCTACACTTTCTCATGAATGCTCAACAAAATTAATGTTGCAGTTTTATTGTTTACCTTCTTCTTTTGTTTGTTGAAAAATTGTAGAGTTCTCATTGCTCTCATCCTCTAACAGACTTCAGAGAATTATTCATCAAGCCAATAACTAATTTACCTAATTATGTTCTTTTCTCCATTTTTATTTTGATTTTACATGAAGCATCTGCAACCTGTAATTTCTGCAAAGCTCAAGTTGCCAAATATCAAATTAACTCATCCTCCTTGTTTCTACAAAGTATGCCTGTGCACTGCAGACAGACATAGCCCTTCAGCAAGCAGGACTCTACAACTTTTTTGGGAATCACAGTTTGTTTGTTGTGTTTAAAAGAAAGAAAAAAAAAAAAAAAAAAAAAAAAGAACAAAAAACTTCCAGTACCATATGCTAGACTTAATTATTGGAAGAGTTTCAGAGTGAGCAACTGCACTATGAAGGTATGCTGGCCCATTTTTGGTTTATGCTCTTTTGAAGATTCTTAATTAATTTTCAGTTAATTATGGACCAGAATGACTTCATGAGTTGTGAAGTTTCTTCCAGCATACGCTGCGATCAGATTTGTCGAGTCTCTCACTTCCGCACGAGACATTTTCATTCTCCTCCCACCTCATGCTGCTGTTCTTTTGTTGTACCCGTTGCATGGCAGTAGCAGGGGGGTCACACTTGATAGCCTTAGCCACACACAGGTGCTCAGTGGCTCCCCATACACCATCAGCTGCATGCAGCTAGGCAGCTGGAGGCTTGCAGCAGTGCCTCAGGGTGGCTCAGACCTTGCAAGTCTCACTCTTGCTGCATGCCGTGCTCTGTGCTGAATCCTAGATAAAGGACATGTTTGGTTTGGGGCGGCTTGAGGGGACTTCTGCCACTACGATATCTCACTGGCAGGTTAGTCGTTGCTCCTGTGACCAAGCATCTGCCTTGCTGCTGTGTGAGTACTGAAGTGAGTACTCTTATGCTATATGATGTGTCGTATGGGTGTAGGGTTGTGATCCTTTCCTGCTTCAGCTCCTGTATAGAGCAGTTCTGAGACTTATCAGCTGTTCTTTCCCACAACAGTAAGAAGCAGCTTGCTGAAGTACTCTTCAGATATTGTAGGGAAATAAAATAGATTTCACCTTGCAAATTGCATAGTTCATCGCTCAGAATGCAGAAGCTGCCTGTGAAATGCGAGTTTTGATTTTGCATACATTTACATATGTAAGACACTTCACGTAAAAGATGCTGTGTGTGCTTGCACATCTCCTTTTTTATACATTAAAGTATTTCAGTAATCTGAAAAATAGATTAAATGAATTGGTACTAAGAGACAGCACTTCACCTTTTTGCCCAGTTTTCCATTTTCTGTTTAATAACTCATACTAGTAATGATTTAAAATTGTGGTACTATTTTTGGTTACTTTAGCTTATGTGTACGTATTGTAATGTTTTGTATCTTCTCAAGAAAAAGAAAGAAATCAAAAAAAGGAAAATAACAGAAGTATTTAAAAAAAAAAACTGGAAACTAAGAAACTCCTAAAAATACAGCACCTCTTGGTGATGTAGAAAACAGAGGTTTTATTTAAAAATGTCTAGCAATTTACTACTAACCAAGATTTCAAAAATTTGAAAGGAAAACATAATGTGCATAAGAAACTGCAAAGCAGTTTTGGGTACATATATGGTTTACTTTTATATTTCATTTTAACCACTTTTAAATGCCAGTTAACTTCAACTACATTTTTATTTGTGTTTATTATGTAGCAATTTCCTTTTAGGGAAACATGGCAATTTTTTTGTGTGTGTCAGTTCTTCTTTGAAAGTTTCACCAATATACCATATACAGCAGTTTAATGAAGTTGTCTGTGGTTTTAGTAAAGCAAAACCTCCTGTCAGTTTTGCTTTGATTGTAGCTGGACAGCGTAGTTGCGGTACCTACTATTGTTTCAGATATCATTAGTGTTGCTTCAAAGAACATTCTTTTTTTTTAGGTGTTAGAATTTAAGGAAGCATTTGTGTGGGATACAAATCCATCGAGTTATGACGTGCCATTTACGCCTACTTTTATTTGCAGTGTACGGTGTATCGATGCCAAGTCAATAGCAGAACATGGGAGGAACCGTGCTTGCCTTGTGCTGTAATTTTGTTAGGTTTTGTAAATTTTTGCTGTACTCATGAGATGGATCAATAGGGAAAACCAACTTGCTGCAGGGAGTCCATGTTAGAGTCTCCTCAGAAGAGGAATCCTTCATTTTGACCAACTGCCAGTTCTGCTTAAGGCAGTGCCGGGGCCGCATCACCTCTCCACTCTGCGCTTGGTGAAGTTACTAAACAAAAATAAGAACAGAATAAATTCAGTTGTCTTCTTCCGGTTTCTCTAGGAACTAATTTGTTTGGGAATTAACTTTTCCTACTTCTGTGTCTGTTCTCATCCATGGTACAAAACAGTGCTCTTGCTGTGCTCCTGCTGTGACGCACTAACGTTTCATCTGAGCCATCCACAGGAATAGTTTAGATAACTGTCTGAACAGTCACTTGAAAAAGCTATTAAGAAAGTATTTGGGAATGATGAAGAAAGTGCAGAATTTTGAAGAGGACTAGTAATCTCCCGGGTATTGGTTAAAAACTGGTATTGAAATTCTGTCCTTGTACTTCACGTTTTGCTGACAATTTTGTTTCTAATATGACGTCAGCTCACAGCACCAAGAAGGCGCACTGCAGCAGTCCAAAAACACCGCGACTCATACGCAGTGATCCTCAATCAGATTCATAATTCAGGTTCTTTGTTTTTTCAAGTTTTGCTAGTTTCAGCTCTGCCTTCTGACTCGCGTCCAGCTGCCAGCTTCGTTTGTCTTTTCTCCAGGAACAGCCTTTCAGGCTTTTGGCAAGGACCAGCTGAACTCCAGACTTCCCCGTTTCATCTGCTGGATGTTCTATCCTTCCATTCATGGCACAACAGCTTGGGTTGCCAGCTTTGCAAAGGAGTTGCAACTTTTCAAATCTCCTGCTGGGATTACGTGCCCCAGCCTGCCCAGCATCATGTGGCGACACTGTGCATGCAGGCTCTTCAATGTTTTGTCTGGTTTCAGTAGCATGCAGCTCTTGCTGTCTGCACTCAGAGGGTGCTCTGTCCCTTGCTGACCATACTGTATGCTTTGGATTTGGTTATGAACTGCAAACTTGTGCTACGTAATGGCTGACTCTTTTATGTGGATCCTATCTGTAGTGCCCTTGAGCTCTTAAACTTTTCTATCTGTTGTTAGGGCTCCATCATTCACCTCTGGGACAATCCCAGAGTAGATGACTTACGTGGCCTCCCAACCCCAGGACTGAAGTTTACTCCCTTTTTATGTCTGTGCAGCATTTCTCTGCCTTGTGGGGCACATAAATTTAACAAGCAGCTCTCCCGAAGATCCTGAAGTGAGTTGCTGGGTTGTTGGTGGTTTTTTTACTCATGAAGATGCACAAAAACAAGCAGGCCCATTACACCTTTGTTCACTGCTTTCTCTCATCATGCCATAGCAGGCCAGAATCACTTAGTGTTTCCAAAGTTCTTTATGCTCAGCTTTTGACGTTTTGTTTTTTCCTGAATCACCAAATTACTGTGTTTCCTTCCACAGCGTTCTGAGTCCATTTCCTTTTCACTGTTCCCCACAGTGAAACAGTAGTCCAGGCTATGAAGTATGCCCATGTCTCCCCTTCCTCTTTCCAGAGCTGCTGGTTATCACCAGAGCCCTTCTGAAACCTCTCTCTGTGGTCTGTGGTGTTGTATTTCCGTTACTCACTTCCCCTTTAGTGCAGAAAGCTGTAGAAGCAAGAGGAACTTGTCCTTTTAGCTTTGGCTTAGCTATTGCTTCAGAGAGTTTCCACCTGAGTAACAGTATACAAAGGTTTGACTTGCCATTTCTGACACAACTTTGGACAAATTATAGTAGGCTTCCTGTGCTGATCAGCAGTTTTTGTTAAAACCCTCACTAGTTGCCTGCAGGAATGTTGTAGGCTGGTTTAGAAGAGCCTAGAGTAAAGCAATGAGAGTAGTTACCAGTCTTACAAACCTGACTGGAGACAGGTTGAATGTTGCTTGGTAATGCTTAGTTCAAAGAAAGACAGGAGGAAAAGCTGAAGGGAGTTCTGGAGGATAGAGGTATCTTCAAAAACGTGATGCATTTCTGAAGAGGAGGAGATTTGCTTTCTGTGTCTGTGAGCAGCAGTGCAAGAAGTGGTAAACAGCAAGAAAGACTGAAGTGAGGAAATTGAAACCTAGAATAGTTGATCTGGGGGAGATGTGAGGTCTATTACTGGGCATCTTAGAGATTAGTTGAGGTTAGCATTTGTCAGAAGTGATGTAGCTGCAGTTGGTTCTGGTCTGAGCAAGAAAATGGATGTACGTTTGTCCCCTCGTCTGTTTTCTTCCAGACTGTGTTTAATACTAGGTAAGGGCATATAAGTTAGCTAATTTGTCTACAAATCAAAGAAATATGAAAATGTTACTTCCACATGACAAAAAGACATTTAGGATTTTGATATCAGTGATCTTAACTGAATGAGCAATCCTGTATATCCTGTATCTCTCTCTTCTGTGTGACAGGACATTTTGAAGAAGCAGTGGTGCAACTCTGCATATCACGTGCTCTTTTCTTCTGATGTTGTGTTGGTTTTTTTTTTTTTTTTTGCTTGTCTGCTACTTTGGCACTTCACAGGTTTTAACTTGACTCTAGAGCTGTGTTTACTCCGGTAATGTCACAAGGAAAATTTATTCAGTTGCATATTGTGCCTTAGCACGTGAACTTGTTGTTCTTTCTCCTTGTTCTCACATGTGCACTTTGCTTCAGAACTACCTTAGTGGCCTGTATTTTGTTTTAAATCATATTGCCTTCTTTTTTTCCCAAGTGCGTGTCTTTCAGTTTTTAGTGTCTGTGTTTTGCTAAAGTAAGTGTGAAAAGTGACAAGGCTACCTGTCTCAAAAAGAGGACGTTGGAGTTAGTATTAATAGAAAGAACAATGCACAGCAGGTTTTGAAGGAACAATTGAGCAAATTTAAGACTTAGCAGTACACAGGTGGCAAGAAAGTGGAGTTTAACAAAGGAAAGCCAAGTAGCAGCATCAGCCAGTGTGTTTGTGAACCACCCAGTACCACCCAGCTTCCTGCAAACTGATGTGGGTGATTTGTGTGCTCATGGTGTAAGCTTTGGTAGCTCTTTGCTATCAGTTCTCCACCTTCTTCTAAAGCAATAATGTTTTAGTAATAAAGAGCTTCCCTGAATAACATCCCAGCAAGAGGTGCAAGAAAAGGAAGACATCCTGAGACACGAGTTCAGGAGAACAGTCCATCCTTGCTAAGGGGATCTATCAGTAGAAACAAGGAGATGCTGATTGTGATTCTTGTGCTTTCAAAGCCATGCCTTTGTCATACTGGAAGGAGAGCAATCTGAGGAAAATTCTTTTTGATTTCTGGGTCTGCAGGTGGACCAGGCACATTCAGGGAGGTCATTTACATATGTCCTCAGAGATACATGTATCATTTTTAGTTGTTATTGACATTTCATGCATGACTACTTCTGCTTCAGGGGAATTTAGAAACGCTGTCGGTGTTGAAGTGATATTCAGGTCTTGCAATCCAGATCGTATATATAGTTAATATTACAGAGTTGCATTTTCTCTGACAGATGGTTTATATCACAAAGTAGTACATATGGGATATTTTACTGATGGTCAGGTTGATTTATCAAAGCAGGAGATTAGCATGGTTATTATTACTATTATTACTTTTTTTTTTTTTTTTTTTAATTACTAATCATGAAATGGATGATGAAAAACTGCAGAAGATAAACAGCCAGCTTATATTTCAGAAATACTGTTGCTGTTCTGGTAAGCAGGGCAAATGATTTCTAGAGGATGAAGGACAGACTAACTGCAGTGGAATGTATTAGAAATAAAGTCATTTGAGAGAAACCAGAGGTGATGAAAACAAAGGATACAGAAATTAAGCAGATGAGGAGATGCATCTCAAAAGTTTTGTTACTTGGGAAAAATACTAGTGATGGTGCTGTTGTAGCAAAGTAATGAGCACAAAGGGAAGTGTGGCACTTAACAAATTGGATTCCAGTAATAATAGTGTAAGAACAGAAGTGAAGAATTCAAAATATGACTTGCTCTTGGGCAAGAAGTGAAGCATGAGCACTCAAATACAGCATGAAGAGGTACTGTGGAAGCATTTACTTATAGATGATTTTGAAAAACTGTAGATGTTGAATAGCTGTGTTTCCAGTGTAGATGCAGAGAAGGTATTTGACACACAGTAAATGTCTTTATGATTTTATCAGAGACAATCAAGATAGCTTAGTGTTACAATCAGAATGAAGAACACATGCATCACAGAACAGGCTTAGCATTGGGTATTAACCCAAGTAAAAAGCAGGAGAGAAGACTTAGACAAGGAACTCTTGCAGAAGGTTGGATGAGAGAGGGGTTGTCACTTGGCACAAGGCAGAAACCAGCATTCATAGCCAAGAGCATTCAGTCTGGTACAGTGGAAGGTTTCAAAATCTGTTCTTCAAAGTTTCCCTAACTTTCTTCTTAACCAAATTATTAGGAATGCCAGCAGCACATGCTGCTACTGTATTGTTGCTGCAGGTATTTTAGAGTTGGAGATGTCAAGTGCTGGAATTGTAGGTGACCTGCTCTTTGCATTCCTTGTTGATGTTCTGCTGCTAGTCTGTAAATACATTTGATGAGTTGTCAAAACTAGTGATGCATTTAGTAGACACTGCTTAGCTGAAAAATCATTGAATTTGCCTTCCATTTGAGAGTGAATAATAATAAAATATGAGTTATTGGAGCATTTGAAAAGGACTGATTAAGATTGGCTTTAATCAAAATTATAGTTTTCTTTTGTAAGCTTTTTTTAAGGCTTTGTTTATTGATTGATTTAAATACTTAGTATATACATTTCTTTTGAAATTAATGAAGAAGCACGAAAAGGAGTTTAATATACCAAAGCATTGGCTGTGTGACTGTATTATGTCAGTTTGGGATTTTATCTGAAATGTACGTGGGGGAAATTTTCATACTTCAGCCATTTCTCATTAAAAAGCTTTATCAAAACCAGCTTGATTTGATTTTAACAGGAAACCACTAATTGGCATTTGGTAAAAGTTGTTCCCACACGGGGAGGAGTACCCCCATGAAACTGTTATTTTTCAATTAATTATCACTTTGAGGATTGCTGCGAAACAAGCAAATGTGTTAGACATTTTCCCTGACAACCTAAATATTCCTGTAACATGCACTTTGGAACTCAGCTTTCTTTTGTCACTTTCCTCCATTATCTCTTCGTGAATGCATACCCTGTAGCTCAGCATGTCTTAAGAAGGGATTAATTCCTCTGTCTCTTCCTAAAGCTTCCCTTGTGCTTTCCCTTCTTGATGGCTGGGAGCAACGTCACTGTCCCGCTCATCAGACAAGTACATAATCTGAGCTTCATCATTAAGTCAAATCTTGAAACTTGGAAGATTTGATCTGGGCTTTCACTTTATTTTTTCTAAGAGGAACCTATGATAGCTTCTGTGCTGTCTTTGCAAAGCTGCTTCTTTCATCAGTGCTCCAAAGGCCAACCCTGTGAGTACTTCTCTGTGGCTGTGGATCCACAATCCTGAATCCAGCGTTCAGAAACCATTGAGCCACAGAGGAATGTGTCTCTCTTCCACAGGATGCATGCAAATGCTGTAACAAAGTGCCACCTCCTTGTAGATATTTGTATGTCACTGCTCAGTTTCTCTAGCTTGCATTTCTCTTCATTTTCTCCGCATTTCTAGAGGAAATGCAGAATTCTCATTAAAATTTGAGAAGAATTCTCATTTGTAGGCACATAATTATTTGAAATAGTGTTCTCTGAAAGCAACTGTGAATGATTTACTGTCATGCTGGAAGTGCATCTAAAGTAAGGTCTTATTGAGGGTCAGTTCTGGGTCTACGGTTTTCCTAATTATTTGGATAACAAAATACAAAGTAAACATGAAACAGCAGATTTGGAGTTTCTCCTCTGTAAATGGAGTCAGAATTTGAAAGTATTTTCAGTTCCACTGAAATCAACATGATATCATTTTCAGTAAAGTTCAGAGGGTTACACTGAGAATGGAAATCTCAGGTGTGTAGTTATCAAATACCTCAAAGCAGCTGTTTTGGGAACTGCTGAAAAGAAAGAGCTGTGGTTGCATGACATTAAATATGAGCCTATAAAGTTAAATTATTGCAAAAGTAGGCAAATCTAATTTGATACGAAGGTATTACTCCATTTTCATCAAACCTGGCAAGTGTGGGCTTGATAACTTTCAGTACTGCTGGTCAAGGTGGTGTTGGCTGGGACAGCTTCATGAATCACCGTCATTCCTGTTCCATTTGTTGGGATTAGTGGCACTTGTGTTCTTCCCGATGGGCATCTCATCTCTTTTTGAGATTTCCAGTTTGGGAGTCTCTTCTGTTTCCATTAATAGTCTGCTTGATATTTTTTATGAAGCTTTATATTTAAAAGGTTTCATTTCCATCAAAACTGAAGTTTAGAATCATACGATTACGTAGTATCAAGTGATGAAAGGGACTTAAAAGTATCATCGAGTCCAACTCCTGGCTCCACACGGGCCCACTCAATATTCAAACCCATGTCTCTAAGAGTATTGTGCAAATGCTCCTTGTACTTGGACAGCTTAAGGCTGGGGAGCCCATTCCATGCACACCACCCTCTGAAGAACTTTCTCCTAACTTTAACTGGACCCTCTCCTGACACAGCACGTTCCCTCCAGCTCCATCGCTGTCACCAGAGCAGAGCCCATCACTGGCTCTTTGCTCCCTCTGAGGAGCTTTAGGCTGCCATCAGGCCGCCTCTCAGCCTCTTCCTAGGGCTGAACAAACCAAGGGACCTCAGCTGTTCCTCATACAGTGTGCTCTCTAGACCCTTTACCTTACTCATAGTCTTCCTTTGGATGCTTTCTAATAGGTTTATGTCCTGATTTTGTGGTGCCCAGAACGGCACAGTGCTCGAGGCAAGGCTGCACAGGGCAGAATGTCTGGCCTGGTGCACTCCAGAGTGTGGGGTTGGCTTTTCTGGCTGTCATGGCACACTGTTGACTCACATTCAACTTGCTGTCAACCAGATCTTCCAGGTACCTTTCCATGTGTCTGCTCTCCAAGGTCTTGTTCCTCAATCTGTATGTATATCCCAATCCCAAATGCAGCGGGCAACACTTGCTAAATTTCTTGAGCTTGGTGATTGCCCAACTGTCTTGTCTGTCAAGATATTTCCACAGGGCTTCTGCATTCTCAGGGGAGTGAGCTGCTTCTCCTAAGCCAAGAAAGAACAAGGATAATAAGAAGCTTATGTGGGTCTGTAAGGAAGAGTTGAAAAAGCTCCATTTTTTTTAGAGTAGAAGACAGAAACATTTTAGAAAAGATGTGATACTGGTTTTGCAGTTCAGAAAAAATGGTATAAAAGGGAAGGCAGGAAAGATAAGTTGCTCTTTATGGCTACTGTGGGAACGATGAAGAGAAATCAACTTTGCTACAGAAAAGTATGATCCAAGAGTAATTAAATATTGGAGAAAGATGGAGGATACTGTGAAATTCCCACTGTTGGAGATTAATAGCACGGTGCATCAGCAAAGTGTAGTTGATGCTGCTCAAAGCAAGTAGCAAGTGGATGAAGTGCTTCACAAACTTTGTCTCTGTGCTCTGCAGTGCTGTACTGGAGCAAGCATTGCCCTGTAATGTATATTGGAATCTGTTCCATACAAAGCAAAATGCAAACATTTCTGAAATTGTCTTATAAGAGAGCAAGGTAAAAAGCAGTAAATACAAGAGCTTGTCCAAAAGCAATGACTCCTATTTTATTATATGGGCCCACAGCAACAGTGTGCATAGTGGTGGCATGGCAGTAGAAGTTGAATCTTCTAGCCACTATTCCACTACGTTTTACTGCTATAGCAGATGTCAGCAGTGGGGCAGTCTGCTTCAAATGCTCTTCAGATACCATTTTGTCAAAGATGTGTCAGTGCATTCCTTCATGTAGAAAAGAAAAAAATTGCACTCGTTGACAGTTGTTAACGCTTGCTGAACGTTTATGGAGATGAAAGAGTGGATGTGAGCACAGGGAGGTGGTGAGTGGCGCATTTCAGCAGTGGCGAGAGCAGTGTGAAAGACAAGCCATGTTCTGGATGGCCATGGACAACTGCAAAATGCAGAGATTGGCTCATCAGCAGATTATGAGCAGAGATCTCTGTAAGGAGCTGAATATCAGATTTAATGCACTATAAACTATGGTGACAGCATTGGAATATCACAAAGTTTGTGCCTGGTCCCACAAAAGCTCACACAGGAACAGAAAGAGTACTGCATGCGTTTGTCAGGTCGGATTGAATATGAGGCGGAAGGTGACAGTTTCCTGGATTACATTGTTATCAGTAACAAGACACAGTGTCACCACTATGAGCTGAAGTCAAAAGGGCAGTTCCTGGAGTGGCAACACGTGAATTTCCCATCAAAGAAAAAGTTCAAGATGCAGCCCTCAGTGAGTAAAGTGATGTGCAGTGTGATTTGGGATAGGAATGGAGTGATCCGTCTGCATTTCCTGGAACCCAGAGAAACCTCGACTCTGACTGCCACATCATAACATGGACTAAACTGAAGGCTAAGACTTCGAGAGTCAGATCAAACAAGACAACCTTTCTCTTGAAATATGGCTATACCAAATCCCATACCAGTTCGAAGACCAAGCATTTTGCCAGTCTTGGCTGAGCTGCCACACCCAGTGTATAGTCCTGATTTGGCACCATCTGATTTCCATCTGTTCAGGCCAATGAAAAATGGGCTGCATGGACAATGTTTTCCTAACAATGATACCATCATAGCAACTGTGAAACAGTGGGTCACTCTGCTGGTGCAGATTTTTACAAACACAGCATGCAGACTCTTGTTCAATGCCTAGCTAATGGTCCTGACTTGTGTTGGAAAATAGTATTTTGTAAGTTAGAATTTGCTCTATCAGTTAGTGTTATTGTGCTCTTTGTATTTATTGTAGCTTCCATGGCAGTAAATAGGAAGTATTACTTTTGGGGTGGCATACATTGTCACTAAGCTACAATCAGTTTTATTTGTAGTTTAGATCAAACTAGAATAAACACTAAGAATATGTTTAATGAACACAATTATAAAAGTGTGCATTTATGTAGATTAAAACATACTGTAGGAACTTCTTCTTTGTCCTGTGCTATGCTTTCCTTTGGGTGTATGAGAGCAAGACTGGCATTTGTGGATGTGCTTGGATGTTTGCCGGGTCTGGACAAAAGAAAAGAAAACATGACATGTCCATAGATCAGACTTCATGCGTGTTTATTCCTTGTCTTTAAGCTGTCCAATCCTGACAGATTTAAGTGTTACTTATTAATTAGTAAGCAGTTGCTAATGATGTTGGCAGTGCCAAACTATGTCACTATTTCCATTATGCTTACCACTTCATTCTGCTGAATTTAGTCATCGGCTGTGATCTTATTCTCTGCTAAAAGTTTGCTTTACTGATAGAGAGTAAAAAAAAAAAAAAAAAAAAAAAAAAAAAAAAAAAAGGGGGAAATTTTCATTGCTTTCTTAATTAAATTAAAATTTCTGCCTGTATACCTCAGGCTCACATCAAGTGATAAAATTTTGTATCACTTTCTGTCTCCCTGGGGACAGAGCTGACAGTAATAGTTTTTGAAAGGTAAAAGGTGGGATGATTATTTTCTTTCTCTCCAGCTGTGGTCTTTCTTTGTGTATTTAGATAAACTGTATGGTCTGTACAGTGCATCCCAAATGCCATTGCAGAAACCAGTCTTGGAGGGCCGCTGCTTTGCAAGTGTAATGTCCTTGTGGCACTGTCACACATGATAAATTTAAGTAATTTTGTGTTCTTTTAAGTTCCTGTAAAACTTGTCCCTTGCCAATGTTGTTGTTTTCCATTTACTTTCTCTTCTTGATCTGTCCAGTTGAACTGGTGATTCTGCTCAGGCATATGCATCTCAAAGATTTGTACTCAGGACTTCTGCTTATGTTTAGGACAACACCCTGGTTCATGTTTGGAGGTTCTTCATCTACCACAGGTCTAATTAGATAGTTGCAGTACACTTCCCAAAGTCGATAACGAGTTTAAGGGAGCATTAGGATCCTGTCTTTCCTGTCTCCTTCTGCACTTCCTGAAAAGTAAAAGATGCATGTCTGAAAGCACTTTGTAGGACTAATGCTGTAAGATCTCACTTGCTTTATTGCTTTTCACTTTATTCTGTGTGTGTATATATATGTAAAATGTCTATATTGTTATCTAGAAATTTTTCAGCAAAATCTTATTCCCATTGTGCTAGACACTTAAGTGAAAGAAGTGTCTGTACCAAGATAGCTCAAAATTTTCGTGTATGTCAAGAACAGACTGGGGGAAGGGATGCACTGTTTGTGGTAGCAGTAAAATAGCTAATGAGAACAGATGTCAGCTCACTGAAGCAAGTGAGATGGAGACACCAGGCAAACATGATGGAGAGATTCGAAGGAGAAAAAAGTGGCATTATGATGGAGCATTTATCTATGCAAAATTGGAAGCAAGTGAGAAAACGTATCTGATTGGTGAGGGCTTAGGAAGGTCTACCTAAAGGCTATTGTGGTTGCATCAAGGGGAGACTCAGCAGCTCAGTCCTTCAGTGGCTGGTACAGCAAAGTGCCCCAGGTCACATCTGTAGGCAGCAGGGGAGGAAAATGCAGGAAAGCTCTGGGGCTCTTTGTGGAGGATCTAAGGGGCAAAGCTAACAAGTTTTAAGGCTGGAAGGAGGCAGTGGTAGTTCAGGTGCAGAGCTTTAGCAAGTGAGGATGGGACCTGGGTGGAGGAGCTCAGGTGTTTGACATGCAGGTACTGCTGGCAAGGAATGCAGTGTAGGCTCAAAGGCCATCATAGATGAGCTTGAGTGGGGAGGAGGTTTTTGATGATATTCAAAGTGTGTTTGTATTGCAGCATCTCTTACATTGTTTGAATTGCATGTGGCTGCTTTTTTTTTTCCCAGTTGTCTTTTGAATCTATTTACTGAAATGGCTTTTTTTTCTTCTTTTCCTTTACCTACTGCCTTTTTTTTTTTTTTTTAAACCATAATCTTTTCTTGTGCTATGTTCTTTCATGTCCATTTGGTTTCTCATTTTCTTTTGCTAGTGTTCTCTGCTTTGTACCAGAGGTAGCATATGTTTGTATAATGTGCACTTGATATCACATACTCAAATATATTCTGTGGCATGGATGAAATTAAGATCTGTTGAATCAAGATCAGTTTGGTCCTGGCTCTGATAGACCTATGCGAATATAAATTATTGATTTTGGTAGGCAACAGGCAAGCTCTGAACATCATATTTTAAAGAAGAATTCTTATTTCTGGAGATTATCGATTGCAAGCGATTATCAATCGAATATCGATGGTGATTCACATATACCTACACAAAAGTTTAGATAATTTTATGAAGTTCCGATTTTCTTTGGAGCACTGAATGCCTGTTCGAATTAACTGCAGGATCTTTTTAGATTGTTTCTATGCTGAAGTTAAACATAAATACAATTCTGCAAATTAGATATTACTGTTACAAAATTGCTGAACTGAATCATAATATTTATGTGCTCTTTTGTCTACTATTGACAGCATTTTGTTCTTTGGCTTTTTGGACCCCATTTCTTTAACAATAATGCTGATGAAAATTACTGATTTTGAGCCTGTGAAAAATAGTTCCCAGTTTTGAGGCTGTGTTTACTTCGTGTTTACTCCTTGGGAACGGGTGGAATATAGATCAGTCCCCTCTAGATCCAGCTTGTGTAGCAGATCGCGTGAAAACTTGCAATCATAAAACCAGAGGGCTCCCAGTTGTGATTTTCTGCCACCAGTCTAACAGCTGAGGCATCAGTTTTGAGGAGCCTGTTGTGCAAATGTGAGTCCACCCTATTCTCCAGTCAGTAGCTGCTCTCTAGCTGTAAAGTCCAGTCTTCTTGCTGAGGGCTATGAGCAACTGTGCTTGTTTGTGAAGGTTGCTCTTGCTGAGATCTTCAAGCACGTGGAACGATACATAGTTTCATAGACTTGAAGGCTGTCCTTTGAACTTGTTGGGTAAACGTCTGCCCAGCTTTTGTCTGTCTCTTCCAGGGAAACAGTCTGCTATATTTAGTCAGACGTGTTGTTTATTTGTTTCTGTGTTGTATGATTTATTGCTAGAGCTTTGGTGGAGGTCTGTTGGGCATGCCTGTTCAAAGTGCAACTTTATAACTTTTCAGCTACTTCACCTTATTTCAATATTTGTTTTTATTGCAGTGAGCAAGACCTCCTAAAATAGTTAACAAAAATCATAGTAGATGTTTTAAGTGTTAACTTCAGGTATACCTGCAGTGCATCTTTCACTATTTGTTTTTCTTCAGTTCTTACCCAATCTTCAGTTATTTAAAAATACAGGGATTATAATATGATATCTTGGCTGCAATAGCACAGAGCAGGAGGGGCAAGAAACTCGTGATGGTGCTACCATCTTGGTGATGGTCCTATCCTAATCCTTAGTGCTTGTTAGGCTTCATCTGAGGCCTGAAAGCCTCATACGTGCCTTGCCCCCTGGTCTGTCTGCTGACCCTGTAGCTTTGCCAACATTTCCACATGGGTATTCTGATAAGTTCGGCTTGTTCTCACAGATTCGGAGGTGGTTTTGTGGTTGGTTTTCCAATTAGAGAGCAAATGTGCAAAACACTTCCAAAAGACAGGCTCCAAAGATGTACTTCTCTGCGTTGTATTTAATCGTTAGTTGTTGGTTTCTGTGGGAGTTAACAAACCAGTTGAGCTAGAGAGCTGGCATGAAGCCAAATGAAAAATACAGTTTTCTTCACTGTAAACATGACTGTCAAGCAGTAATGTTTTTCTCAGCTTCATTTTAAAGGCATTATAACGGAACAAAATGAAACTAAAACATATTTTTATGCCAGTATTATACGTGGAAGAATGCTATTTCTCTATTCTCTTCATGAGGATTTCAGTGAATAGAACGTGCAGAATTACGTTACAAAAATATGTGATCAGGTATCTCTATCACTGTGTACCTGATGGAGTTGTTAAACCAATAGATTTCTTATTCTGGTAGTGTTATGGTAAGAATGCATTTTTGGTCTCTGCAAACATGAAAGATATGTAAAGTTCTTTATTTTTAGTTCTATTTTGATAACAGAAAAAAACCAATGCCTGATAAAATTTAATGAGTAACAGCAGCAAGCATTAATCTCTATCCATTCCTCCAGGCTTATTTTCCAACTCTCTTTTCAGTGACTGATAGCTCTGGCAACTCATCATCCAATGTTCTGCTGAACTTGGCCGTTCTTGCTTTGCTTTGGGGATGTTTTTTCTTTTTTTTCTTTTTCTTTTTTTTTTTTCTTCTTTTTTTTTTTTTTTTGAAAAATGCGGAAGCTCAGCTTTGCCTTTCTGAGATAAATGTGAACTATATTTAATGCTCACAGTGATCTCACCAGTACGTCATCCTGTAGGTGCAACTGCTCCAAATAGGGAAAAACAGCATTTTCACTTACTTTTCAGAATTAAATTTAACAGTTGTCTGCACTGCCTTTCCGTAACGCCCTCCACTTTATTTTGCAGAGTAAGGAAAAAGCTTTTTTAACAAAATGTCTGATCAGCTGCAGCTTTGTAAAATGGCTTTTTGGATACTAAGAACAAAAATTGCATCTTGAAGAATGGGTGCCAGCATCTATGTAACTTGAGGCACCAGAGGATGAAAAATCCTTCAGTTGTGCTTCGTTGTGTGAATGAGCATTTTTGCTTAGTAATATAAAAGTAAGAAATAGTATCAGAAGGGAGGTTGAAGAGTCAGCTTATTTGTCTGCTCTCAGAACAGAATCCATTGCAGTGGATTCTCCTGACTAACATTTGTCTCACACCTTCTGTATCATCTCCAATTATGGCAACGTCAGTGTTTCTCTATGTAATCCATGCTAACACTTCAGGTAATTAGGAAGTTTTTGTACAGTATCTGTAGATACTGATACATAATTTCAAATTTTAGTTTATTAGTGCCAGCACTTTTTTTATTTGCCTATCTCATCCTTTTATTAAAAAATTCAACCTGCATCAGTCGGTCTGGATATTTGCAGGCACAGAGAAATGAGGTGATTGAAAACAGAAATTAGTGCTGCAAATTAATTAATGAAATGGTGTTTGACTCTCCAAAGAGGAAGTTAGAAGTGTTGCACAAAGATCTCTGACATTCTTTGCAGATCTCCTGGCAATGTCAGGAGAAGCTTTATTTTGTGGCTGATGGAAATGGCACCAATCTGATGCTCAGATTTTGCCCTTCCTGTGAGGTTCAATATGCTCTGTGATAGCAATGAATTATGAGTTTTTAAGACGATAGTCCAGGAGTGCCTATTTGACCTTTGAGATCTTGCATGTGAGTGGTACCACTGCTATTTTATGTCACAACCTCCTGGGATTTCCCTAACAAACAAGTTTGCTCCTGGAGCCAGCTTATCCCTAGATCCTTAGGGGTCAAGGTACTGTGCCGTAAGGAAGTGCTGGCAGCAGCAGGCTGTTGTTGCATTGGGACTCATGTTGTTCTGAGTGCTGGCAGCTGTATCCTGCCTTGCAGTGTGTCCACAGCCTGTGGGTCTGGGCAGGCAGCCCTATTTTCAAGGAAGCAGACAAGCACTACTTGGCCCCATCGCCAGCAGTAGTCTCAGGACAAAGGCAGCACATCTGTTCAGGAGATTTTTCTCAAGTTCTAGATTTTAAGAGTTTTTAAAAGAGTACTGAGGCAGTTCTGTGGATCTCTTGTACACTTACAGATGAAGTTACTGATGACAGAAAAAGGGATGTTATAACTGGAAGGAGACACGAGTCAAGACAGGAGTTTTAGATGTGTACAGACATATCAGAAAAGAATAGATTTGAGAGAAGCTGCTCTGAAAGAGCTGTGAATATTTATATTTAGTTTATTGTTTCTAAAGATTATTTTACTTTTTCCAGCCATTGCCTCATATTCAGTCCATCTGTATGTGTAGCAGAGTACAGGGGAAACTTTCAGCTAATTGGTGCTTTATGTAGAGTTTTAAATTTGAGACTGCTATTTTGCCTCCACTTTGCACTGTGTTTAGCGTGGAAATGATGTATCTGGCCCGTGCTTGATTTTAAGGCACATCACACAATCACAGGACCCTGGGCTGTGCTCCACACTGGCACCATCTCTGTTTTCTCCCAGTCGACATGGGAGCAGAGATAAAAGACTCCTGTTCCTCAGCGTGTAACTCCACTACCAGCTTTAGTTTCTCCACAGGTGAAGTCCGGGCATGCAAAACTAGCCTAAGTCAAAAAGGGACTTTGTTCCAGTGTAATGCAATGCCACTAAAGTGTGCTTAGACCCTGCAATTGACATGAATTGCAGATAGAAGGAGTAACTGGAACAGGGTAGATGACAGGAAACAAGACTGCACTGCCTCCTCTGGATATATTGTACACTGAACAGGAGAGGAACATTGTGTTGAAATACAACTTTACTTGTATGTTTAACCTTAGAAATTGAGTTTGGAACACAAAATGAATAAATAGTTTATTTCTCCATATTCAGGTATCAGTGGAAAACACTGCTTAGAGCTCAAAAATTGAGAATAGTAATGAGCTACTAGAAGAAGGGGGGGTGGGCTTGTTTTGTGCTCCTTGGTGTTTTGTGTGTTTGTTTGCTTAATCTTCTTGCTTTCTATTTCCCATTCTTTCAGCACACTGTAGGCTAATTTTGCTGGTGTGTGAGCAGGGCTTACTACCTACTTAAATATCCATCCTTCACATGGCAATGTTGGAAATGAATCCCACAGAGTACGGCTGGCTTCTCTGCGAGGAGTGAAAGCACTCTAGTGTTCTTGTCTTCCAAGAACATTTAGTAAAAGAAAGTAAGAAGGTTAGCATTAAAGCAAAAAATAAATAGAATAGAGGAAAGCTGATCACCAAGAGCTGATAGACGTGAGGGAGAAGTGTTATGTGAGGCTTAGTGTTTTTTGCCTAACTGGGTACCTATTCATAGTGTTTTTTCAGAACTCACTGAGAGAGGAGGAGGCTCTTAAGGAAGGATCAAAGCTGCAAACCCAAGGGGATTTGACTAGATTAGGCTGTTCAGAGTGGATTGATTGCCTTTCGAGTTGAGGCACAGTCAGGGTGTGTACAAGGGCTCCCAAGCTTAGGAAGGCTTCAGGTCTGCTAATTTTAGGCATTGCCAGGGAGGGCTGCTTCTGATTACAAAATGCAGTCAGAACATGAATTACAAACCCGTAGGTGATGTCCGCAGCCTGTGGACATCCATCTAAACTATAGTACAAATAAACTGAAATGCTTAGGGTACCTGCTGCTTTAACTAGGATGTTTTATGCAGGTCTATATAGAGACATAGAAATGCAAATTACTGGACACTGATGCTTGTAGATGCGTACTAAAGCAATAAAAATTGAACTTAAATGTTTCTTTTGTTCCTTTTCCCATTCTAACAGTGCTGCAGGCAAAGTATTTCTTAGGTCCTGGTGATTTCAGTGTTTGTTTCACTTTCAAAGTTTTACAGTGCTGCTTCTGCTTTGATTTTCTGTAAAGCCAAGCTTATGCCAGCATTTCACAGTTTTCTCTACTGACTTGGTTTTTGTGCTTTTTGTCTTCACAGCCCGGAAGTCCAAAAAACTGGGCAAATTGAAAGGGATGCATGAGGAACAGCCACAGCAGCGGCAGCAGCCACCACCCCAAAGCCCTGAGGAAGGGACGACGTACATTGCTCCAGTAACTGAGCCCCCTGTAAACACAGCACTTGTCCCCCACATGTCTGCCATCTCACCAGCACTTACTCCCTCTCCTGTTAAGATCCTTGAAAGCATTGAACCAGAGATCGTGTACGCAGGATACGACAGCTCAAAACCAGACACAGCCGAGTACCTGCTTTCCACCTTAAACCGCCTGGCCGGCAAGCAGATGATTCAGGTGGTAAAGTGGGCAAAGATACTTCCAGGTAGGATCATGGGGCATTTGGTGAAATTTCTGGTCAGCCTTCTAGATTTATCAACTATTTGCCTGATTAATTGCATCTTTTGACTATGGCCTGGGTTGAAAATCTTCATAAGGGGAGCAGCCTGATAGAAGATTGTTTTTTTAATTTGTGTCATGTTTGTTTCATATGTTTGTGATAGGTATTTAACAAGCTTTCATTTTGAATAATAGGCTCTGTAGAAGAAAACATGTTTTGTCACTAGAATGAAAAATTATGGTTTTGCTTCTTCAGAAATGTACTTTGTGGGAGTGTTGCTCTTGTTCTTGACTATAATACTAGAAAAATAATGGGTGATGTATTTGCCAGCCCTTGAAGGGCACAACATAGTTCATGTGCATTTTCTGTTTTGTTCTCTAGGATTTAGAAACTTGCCTCTCGAGGACCAAATTACTTTAATTCAGTATTCGTGGATGTGTCTGTCATCGTTTGCCTTGAGTTGGAGATCATACAAACATACAAACAGCCAGTTCCTCTACTTTGCTCCAGACTTGATTTTTGATGAGTAAGTATTCCTTAATGGTCCTTTTCAGTTCAAGCTGGAAGGATTACTCTGTCTTTATTTGGTTTTCAGTCTAAGAAAATTTCAGCTAATCTCAGTTTGAGAAGTGGCTAGAAACATTTTTCTGTGCCTCAGTTTTCAATTAGTGAAGCCTCGCTACTGCCATCCATTTCTCCTTGCATATGTGGATGTGTTCACAAACTGGGAACAAGCTGCTGGCTTGAAATATAACTGATACAAAACTGAGATTTATAAAGAAACATTTTTTTGTTATCTACTGGAGCTTAGCGAAGGATATGACTTCTAGGAAATGTGAACATTTAAATTGCCAGGTTTTTTTGTTGTTGTTGGTTTGGTTTTTTTCTTCAGAGCAGTCATATAATAGTGCTTTTGTTAAGAGTATACAGCTCTTCAATGAGTTTTCTTGACAGTCTTTAATTACCCTTCTTTGCAATCATGAAAAGCAAAAATGTTTTTTCAGTAATGAAACATAACTTTTTTTATGATGCGTTTAGAGAAAAAAAAGCATCAACCAAGGAACCATTCCTTCTGCATATGTATATTCCTTCATGTTTTAAATTTGTGTTGTAGTGCTTTGCTTTTGAGGAGTATAATTTGATTTCTATTCCATTTGCCTGGTGTTTATTCCAAGCCAGTAAAGTCAAAAGTTGAATACACATGCAAACTGTGGTCATGTCATGTACTTATCCCAGAAAGTATTTTTTTTCTCGAGGTAAAAATGAGAGGTAATCAGTAGGATATGGATGCTTCTGAAGGTGGAATAAAAACAGAGGGGGGAAAAAAAAAAACAAAAATGGAAGAATTAACAAAAAGTAACTTAGTACCCAATCTCTTGAAATCTTCTGAAATGCTTAAAAATTTTTTTCTTCGAAAAGATGGTTTTTCACTGTCATCTTAGTATTTTTAACTTGATTTAAGGATTCCTAAATAATGCATATGAGATCTGGTCCTAAAGCAGTGAGCAGTATCAAAGGAAGATCATTTGTGGGCTGTTTTTTTCTTCCCTCTGAGAGAAGAATCTGGTGATTCACTGCATGTGATTGAAAGTGAACTGTTGGCCATTTTCCTTGTTGAAAGTACCTCCACTATGACTTGGGACGTTAAAGAGTTATCACCAAAAAAGCATCTGTTGCTAAAGCTAACTGAAAATGTGAAATTTAATGAATATAATTCTCCTGCAGAAAATGCAGACCTATACGTTTGAACACAGAAGTAATTTTCCCTCATCTGAAGTAAGTCAGTCAAGGGGGTCAAAATCTATTGGACAAGGCAATCAGTCTTACTGACAGATGTAAGTATACATGAATTGCTAGCAGTCTTGATACTGCAGTTAGAAGCAGCTTCCAGAATTCAAGACTACTCGTGAATTTTGTGCTGCAAGTATGGAAGCCAGCGCATGCAGAAATTATTCTGAGGCTGAGGATCTAGTTGGAAAAGGACAGAAAGAAACAAATTTTGTAATGGAATGTTGAGATAGCAGAGCAGGTGCTCACAGACTCTGGAATCTCCAGTTCTGGAGATGTACAAACCTTGACTGGGCCCTGAGCAGTAAGCTCTAGCTTTGGTGTTAGCCCTGCTGTAACCTTTCGTGGAGACCTCCAAAGGTCTCAACACAAATTATTTTGTGATTCTTGTTTAATAAAAGCAACTCTTTCCCAATTTTGACGTAACATCTCAGAGGTGAATTACTCAAATTGTACAAGTCAACCAATACAATACAGCATAAAAAACGTTTTGGTAAGAACAAAACATAGTAAACAGTTGTGCAAGAGTGAAGATTCAGAACAAAAGTCTGATGTAGTATTAAACTATATATACTATATATATGTATGTTTGTGTATCGAAACCAAGGTCAGTTTGTCTGGTTAATATCTTAAGTGAAAAAAATTGAGATTGAATCAAGCAAACTGTAAAACACAATCAAATCTAAGAAGTTACTCAAACAAGCAGGACCAAAAGCATAAGCAGTTAATGATGTAATTCCACTACAGTTCTAGGGCAATAGATTTTTCAGTGCCCTTACTTCATTTAGTTTTGTTGCATCTTCAGTATCACTACATGAGAAAGCAGATTGCCTCATTTTTCTCATAGCATTTGCCTTGTGTGATTGTCTGTGATAGAGTTTAACCTTAATGCTTCATTTTACATCTATTCCTGTTTATGAAACTGTACTGGTTTGAAACTTTGCTCCAGAATCGCTGAATCCTGATTCTGCCTTTATTTTTAGAGTATTGCGAACTGGGAAATGGTGTACTTAAAAACACAGGCTTTCATTTCTGTGGGATGAGGTTTATCAAACTTCACAAAGGTTCATTCAATGTAGCTTTTAAAATTTTTTTGTTCCGTTTGGCACTTTAAGAGATAGATTAGTCCATATAGAATGAAAAGGAGATGCTTGAAAATGATTTTTCCTTTTGCTGGCTTGAAAAAGTCATGTACTATTAACACCAGGCCAAGATTTTCTTGATATTTCTTCATATTTTGTCTGGAGAGGTCGTTTCCTGTCCTTGGGCAAGAAGTAATTAGTAGGGGCCCTTGCCAGTATGCTGCCCAGAAGGTTCAACAATTTTCTTCAATGAGCCGTTAAGAAAGAGTGAAAGTAGAGGTTGGCATTAGCAGAATTATGCTGCTTTGTTTTGCATTAAATGAATTTTCCGTTTACTCTTAACTACTGTGAATAAGAGGAAGTGGTAATGTTTCTGGAAGGCCATGATATATAATATTGTTTTATTTCTTATTCTGAACGCCTGTAAACAAAATGAAATGAAAACCTGTGTGCTGCTCATAGGCATTAAAGCACCTCTGATTGTGTAAATATGGTGTAAAATGTCCCCTAGTAAATACATAGTTTGACTTTCTGCTGGGAGTATGCAAGGCTGGGAATACTTGGCCACTCACATTTATATTCTAATTAAGTGTACTCTTGGTCTTCATGGATCAAGCATGTGTTCCATTGCTTTAACTGAGCTTAATTATATGCCAAGATGTGAACTGAGGATAAGAAAATGGCCACACAACCACTCAGTCACTCTGCATGTTGCAGAAATGACAAAATATGTGTATGTTGTATGTGCGGAGAAGGACCTGGGTGTTCTTGTGGACAGCAGGGTGGCCGTGAGCCAGCAGTGTGCCTTTGTGGCCAAGAAAGCCAGTGGTACCATGGGGTGAATTAACAGGAGCGTGGCCAGCAGGTTGAGGGAGGTGATCATCCACCTCTGCCCTGCCTTGGTGAGGCCACATTTAGAGCACTGTAGCCAGTTCTACGCTCCCCAGTTCAAAAGAGAGGGATCTCCTAGAAGGAGTCCAGTGGAGGGCCAGAAAGATGATAAAGGGCCTGGAGCATCTCCCCTGTGAGGAAAGGCTGTATAACCTGGGTCTTTTCAGCTTGGGGAAAAGAAGACTGAGGGGGAATCTGACCAGTGTTTGTAAATATCTAAAGGGAAGTGGGAGGCAAATGGATGAGGCCAGGTTCTTCTCAGTGGAATGTAGGGATAGGAGAATGGAGAATGGCTTAAAACTGGAGCATAGGATGGTCCATACAAAGATGTGAAAGTACTTCTTTATGGTAAGGGTGATGGAGCACTGGAACAGGTTGCCCTGAAAGGTTGTGGTATCTCCAGTGGAAACATTCAAGACCTGTCTGGACTCCTACCTGTGCAACCTGTTGTAGGGTACCTGCAGGGGGGGTTGGACTCAATGACCTCTTGAGGTCCTTTCCAACCCCTGCAATTCTGTGATTCTGTGTAAGTTGCAGTATGTAGGCTTTTAACCCACTTCCTTCATAGCTCAGTAGTTGTAATCAAAAGACTACAGTAACACTGAAATACCATGAGGAAACAGTTTAGTACCTTGAAGTGCAGCATCAATATTTCTACAGTATTTTGCAAATGCACTGAATGAGTAATGTTGTGTGTTTTCTTCCTCCTTTGATTTTTCTTGGTTTCTCATTTGCAGCCCAGGAGTAACTCGCAAGCGCATAAGTGCGCAGGTTCTGAAGCCGTTTTACTTTGTTGTAACCATGATAAGATTTTTACAGCGATTTTTACATTTCTCAAGGACTTCAATCCTTTCCTAATTAAAAATAGTGCCAGGCGCTGCATGAAGTACCCAAAATTATTAAATTGAACTTGAAAAAATCAAATCTAAAAATTGAAGGCAGTTTTTATGAGCATTTAGATTAGCTCAGTCTTTCCCCCCAGTTCCTCTCTGAAATGATATGTTATTGAGACATGTCTCATTCCTTAATAAAAAAAATAAGATTAGTAGAGCCAGCAGCCAAGTGAATAATAATTAAAAATATTAGGAGCAAAGTACACTGGTTGATATATTGGCCAATGCTTGTAAAAAATAAGGAAAAATTTCATGTTATGGATTTTAAGCTGATAAATGACTGTCATTTCTTTTATTATTGCCATTTGGGGCAATTGTGTTACTAATGGCTACTTTAATTGTAAAATTAAAACATCAACTCCAGATGCTTTAAATAACCCGGTTTATGTAACCGAGAGCTGTGTATGTATTGCACTTCAACAAACTAACAAAGTCTTTTACAAAACAATATAAATCCTTCTTTTAACTCAGGAAATGTAACTTTCAATAAAATAAAAATGTGATATTGGAGGGCTCTTTCATGTCATGCCTTTGGTAATTCCCCCAACTGTGAAGTTTAAAAATTTAAAAGCAGAGAGAGGTTGACGCTAGCAGCAGAGGAAAAAATAGAGAATATATATTTCAAATGAGAGCATTGATGTATAGCAGATGAGGGAGAGAGGGGCAGAAAAACAGCTTTAGGATGTGGGGATTCTGTGAAGATCTGGCGCTGCTGTTGTCTTGGGATGTGGATGGACAGAGGATTTTGTAAGGTTGAGGGAAGTCGTAGACTTAAATTGGAAACGCAGATGTAGCTTGGCTGAATAGCTATTTCATTAGTAAATAGCGTGTTCATTGTCTTCTCATTAGATTCCTCTCATAATATACTTGTGGAAGCTGACCGCTAGGATTTGGTGTTGCGTAACGCAGAGCAAGGATACAGCTGTCTCTCTGTGACCTTTCAGGGCCAAAGCCCTTAAATCTTTCAGGTGTTTCGATTTCTGTAGTCACACCAGGAAGAGAAATCTAATAAAATAACCTGGATGTCTCAGAGCTACAGAGGTTTTTAAACCTACATACCTCCAGGGGGGTGATTCTTCAGGTCATCTGTGTATAGTGAGAGAGCCAATAACTTTTGTTATTATGTAAAAGATACATTTTCCCATTTTGCAGGATGATGGCTGTTAACTCTAATGGTACTGATTTTGGTCTTTTTTGCACTCCTGTTAATCCTGTCTAAATTTAGGTCAATTTTTGTAATCTTTTTGATCTAGCAGTCTCCAAATCCCTCATTTTTAATTAGTATTGCTGCAGCGATTGTTGGTATGAGTTGTCTGTGTTCGTTCTTTGCTGGTAAAGTAAGTGTGTGCTTGCAGGTCTTGTTAAAAGGTCAGCAAACACATCCATGATATTACTCATTGTATGTTTGTTGCTTACATTATATTATTTAGAACAAAAATGCTTCACTCATACAGTCTAATCTGTCAGGTGATTTTAAGGAGATCCGTGGGAATGAAAAAACAGTGAGAAAGAAGGTCCTTCTAGCAGTTTCTCATGTTTTTAACAGGCCAGTTGCAAAGAAGGTGTGGCATCAGGACAGGGCTAAAATATTTTTTCATTTGCCCATTCCAGCAGTTACTGGCTTAGGTACTTTCTGAATGAGAGACTGCATTCAGTTGTGCTTCATAAGCCTTCTGTATCTCCTGTGAATTTCTCTAATATCTTTCTGAATACATTTATAACTCCAGCACGTGAAGTGTTCTGTGACAATCACTTCTGCAATTTACTTATGCATATTTATTTGTTAGAGATGTTTTTAAAGCAGATACTTGATAATTTAATGGAGTACCACTTCATTCTTGTGTTTGTGGAAATATGGATATATTCTCTTTCATCCTGCATACGCCATTTATCATTTATAGATCTCTGTCAGGTCCTGTTGGTTACTCTACAAGTAGAAGAATCAGCTAGTCAGTGTAGTCTCCCTTTGTGTATCAGTTGCTTGCTACTCCTGGCCATACTCATCTTCCCCTGCGGTGCTTTTGCTTAGCACCTATGTTAATTTTGGGAACAGACCAGAATGACACACTGTATTGAGAATGCATTGGATTTATGTGGTGGCAAAATTATGATTTCTGTCTTGCTTTCAGTTCTTCTTCTCTCACCCACTGCTTTCATTTTGACCACTAATAAACACCAAGCAAGTATTTTCAAAGGACGGAAACTAAAAAAACCTGCTCCAAATTACACCTAGGTTTCTTTATTGTGTGATGCTTGTTAATTAGAGCCAATTATTATATGTATAGTGAGAGATGATTATACTGTCTGCATTGTCTTGGAATTAATGATTTTCACCTTCAATTTTGTCAGCCAGCCTCACAGTTTTGCAAGATTTTTCTGCAGTCTTTCATGGGCAGTTCCTGATTTCATTGTCTGGAGTCATCAGCAAACTCTGTCACTTGCACAGGTCTGATTTTTTTTCATATGCTGTATGAGTACAGTTCACAGCACAAGCTTCAGTGCAGAGCTCTGCAATACTTGCCTGGTAGCCTCCAGTACTTTTGAAAAACATCCATTTGTTATTATCTTCTGACTTCTATTTTTAAGCTGCCAATAATCCACGAAGAGCCGTCCTCCTTACCCCTAAGCCCTCTTTAAGAGCTTTCAGGAGATCTCTTTAATAGCTTTAAAATCCAGCTCTGCCCTGTCTGCATCCCAGTTACCTCCTGCTGCAGAGCATAATGTGCAGGAGGTCCTGGACCGGTCATTCCTTGCGCCAGCACGCTGGCACACAGTAGGTACTGAAGCTTGTGCCTAAGCTGCATGCCCCAGTTTCCTTTCTGTGGAAACCAGAGAAAAGGAGAGAAGGGAGGAGAGGGCTGGTTCATGCTTTGTTCTTATCCCATATGGATGTGGGATGCCGCTAGACCTGGTGCAAAGCGTTCCCATCAAGCAGGCGTTGCCTGCACCAAGCAGGGCACCTTTGTGCTGTTGTTGCTCATGCAGATGAGTACGACATGACCTCTCTTTATGAAAGCTGCACTGATGTGCTTCCACTATAGCATATTTATTTACTTGCTAATGTTCCTCCTTTGGTCATTTTGCTAGATACAGGAATAATACTTCTTAGCCTTCCCATTTCCAGCAGGGACAAGAGAGGTGATTGTTCCTCTCTACTCTGCCTTCCTGAGCCCCCATCTGGAGTACTGCATCCAGGCCTGGGGCTCTCAATATAAGAAAGACTGGGAGCTGTTGGAGAGGGTCCAGAGGAGAACCACAGAGATGATCAGAAGGCTGAAGAGCCCCCCCTATGAAGACATGCTGAGGGAGCTGGGCTTGTTTAGCCTGGAGAAGAGAAGGCGGTGGGGTGACCTCCCTCGTTGCAGCCTTCTAGTACTTTAAAGGGAGCCTACAAACAGGATGGGAGTCAACTCTTTACAAGGGTAGAAAATGGCAGGACAAGGGGAAATGGCTTTAAGTTGAAGGAGGGAAGATTTAGATTAGATAATGGGTAAGTTCTTCACAGAGAAAATGGTGAGATGCTGGAGCAGGCTGCCCAGGAAGGTTGTGGATGCCCCGTCCCTGAAGGTCTTCATAGTCAGGTTGGATGGGGCCCTGGGCAGCCTGGTCTGGTACTAGATGTGGAGGTTGGCAGCCCTGCCTGTGGCAGGGGGGTTGTAGCTTGATGTTCCTTGAGGTCCCTTCCAACCCAAGCCATTTTGTGATTCTGAGATTCTCGCCTCTGCTCTGTTGAGTGCTCTCTCTACTCCAAGGCCCATTTTAAAAAATCAGTCACATTTGTCACCTTGCAAGCTTTTTATAAGGGCAATTTAAGCAATAAGCTGTGCATCACAGTTAGTTTTACAGCGGTTCTCTATTAAAGTTACTTTACAACTTGTGGATGGATGCCATCTGGTCTTGATGATTTATTACTATTCATTTTACTGTATTTTTTTCCTAACCTTTGTTCTATGCACGCTTCAGTCTGAAACTAATTCTCTCACTTGCTGAAAAAGGAGGCAAGTGCAGAGCCTCCCTGGACTCCTTTATGGAGAGCACTGATGCAAAGGTTTTATTTAACTTTTCTGCTATGGCCTGATCTTTCTCAAATACTTCATTTTCATCTGATCATCTCATGGCCCAGTGGATGTTCTGGCCGGTTTCCAGCTTGTGATGCATATGAAAGGATTTGATTATTAGTTTTTATGACTTTAGCACAAAGATTTGCCCAATGATTTTGCATTTAACTTGGCATAATTATGCTCTCTCTCAGTCTTGTCTCTGCATGACTCCAGGACATCCAGAGGGCTTTTGGGAGGATGTCTTTTTCCACTTCCCTCGAGGTCCTTGGCACGAAGGGTTAGGATAGAGAGGAGGTTTGTCCCTTTCAAATTTATGTTTGTACGTGATGCTGCTTTAATCTTTCTGTGAGTTGGTGAGTTGTTCTGTGGTATCTCTAAATGCCTTTCACATTCATAGTACTTCCCTTCATCACTTTCCCAGTAGAGTTAAATATTTATCTTCCAGATGAAAGGGAAACTTCGGAAGTAGATTGTATAAACTGGTACGAGAGGAAGACATGACTTGGCTGACTTCTTCTGAGTGCTAGGCTTTGCATGACATCTTGAGCAAAGTCTTGATTTCTGAGGCGTTTTTGGTACGAGAGGAGAACTGTTGCAGCATGTGGAGTATAGTAGCAATTTTGCTGATGAACCGCTGCAAGTGACAACGATCCTTTGCATAATGTGTATAAAATGATACCCAATTAGTACGATTTCTGCCTAACGATAACTTTCTCTGATGAACTTTAAAAGAATATTTATTGTCGTGTACATTATCATCATTTATTATTGAATGAAGTATTTAAAAAGAATTTTGGTAAAGGCATAATTATGTATTTGCTCATTTAAGTTGTGATTTGCATCTTTCAGAATGCAGATGCAAACCAAAAGAGAGTATTTGGTATCAGCGTTCTATTAACTACATAATTAACTGTTAATTGCAGCAGATACTTGGGGCTTCTTTTGCTTGTTAATGTGCTTGGAATTGTATGGTGATTATTAGGTTAGATTTTCACATGAGTTTTCTGTTACTGTCTGGGGGTTGAAGCTCTTCCTTTGCAGTAATCGTTGCAAATGAAGCTGTTGACAGTTCCTTTGCAAGTTAGGCATATAGCAGGGGAAGGCTTAGCTGGAAACTTTGAAGCATCTGTAAATTTCTTAGTGTCAGTTACATGGGGTCTCATTCTCCAGGAATGTCAGGAAGGCATTCTTGGCAGAAAACTTTAGATCTGTTAAGTTCAATTTAAAAAATGGCAAGTTAAAGTGCCTGGCTAGCCCTGTCTTTAGAGCTGTTTTAACTCAAGGTAAGCTTCCTTGTCCACCAGTGTTCAGCATAATGGTTCTCCTCAGATACATGTAGCAGGAGCAGTGAGGGGGCATCTGCCTACCTCTGTGTGAAGAAATGTGTACATGGGCAAAAGCTGCACAAGGGCACTTCAGTGGTATCAGTCAAAGTACCTGGGAAGGTAGAGGAGCGTGCTGAAAACACAGGCTGTTGTCACTAGGGGCTGAGGTAATGGCACTTTCTGTTTTCCATTTTTTCCCACGGACCTGGCAGGAGATAGTGGTTTCCAGCAGCAAAACAGAGCCATCAGCCAGGGGCTGTGATGTTGTAACCTGGCCAGGATTCACCTCAGCTTGTGTAAGGCAGTAGGAAGGACGGTTGGCTGACTAAGTCACCTTTATGCTGCCTGTAGGCTAGCGCTTCCCTGGTTGAACCACCCAATTCCCAGCCTGCATTTATCCATAGCCAGTTTAGCCACCTGCAGGGGAATAGTTGAATTTCCCATCCCTTACTGTTTAGGTGAGAGTGACTTTCTCATGGTGGTGCCAAAGTTGGGGTGCTCATTGTTTGTGGGGTTGCTTTTTCTTTGTTTTGGTTACTGCCAAAATTAGAGGGAAAATGGGCATACCCCAAATTTCTCTGTGGTTAAAACTGATGGCAGAAATACCATTGATTTTGAGGGGGTTGGTGCCTGCATTTGCCATTGATGCAAGGTAACGTACTTTTTCCTTCCTGAAAGGAAAGCTCTAAAGCTTTAAGGGTTGAAGGCAGTATCTTGAAGGAAATGTGTTTTCCTCCCTTCCTGCTGGGGCTTGCAGAATGAGCAGAGGCTGGAAAATGCTGAATAAGTTCCGAATGAAAATTCATGATTGAATTTTGTCTGAATTCTGCATGTGTTTTGTCTTGGATTTTGATCAGTGCAATAACTTAATGATGCTGTTCCAGCACTGCTGACTTTGGTTGCATTTATAATGGGATGGGAAACAGGTGTCTGGGCACAGTCCATCGAGCACAGTGATGCACAGTTGTTGTTTTTTGTCAGTGTTACTGCACACAAAGTAGTGCAGTGATATCCCCTTTACATTGAAGAATAGGTTCAGGTTTTGCTATGTAGTGTCATGTTCTTCCACTATATCTCATGATGAAGTTGAAGTAAAATTGTCCGTCAAGAAAGAGTAAGTTGCTGTTATAATAATAATAAGCTTCTTTTCATCTTAACCCAAGAATCTCAAAACTTTTTCCAGAGAAGTGAACCCCTTCTAGAGCAGGTGAGATGATTCAGACCACAGGCATTTCTAATCAGATGTCTTGAGCAGCTGCACGAGCGACTCTGTGATATCATATCCCTGGTCTTTTTCCCTCTTATCTGCAGTTTGGCTGCCTTGCCAGAAGGATGTCTGATGATGTTTCACTCCTCTCTGCCAAACCCCTTCTGGCATAGTGGAAAGCATACCTTGCTTTCTGATGTTTCCAAACTTGTTTCGACTTCTAAGATTTGGCAGGTTTTCTTCTTGGATTTCTTTTGTTTGTTTGCTTGCTTTTTTTGTGTGAATCCATTTTGGGTGATGTACGACTTTGAAATGAGTAGATTTTAGGCTAGCAAGAAAAGCCTGTTGATTATAAAAATTGGAAACAGTTGTTACAGGGAATAAAAGTAAAATCAGGAAGTACAAAGTGTGTCTTTGACACAAAAGTGTTTCTTTGCTACAAGCATCACTAGGTCTTTTCCTAAGTCTTTTCTGAGCTGCAAAGGCCAAGGGACTAGCTCAGCTGCCTATGTGTTCTTTGAGGTGCTGTGGAAGAAGCTGTCTTTGTCCAGATTTTCTCAGCTTTATCAGCATGCCGCTTGAGTACTGATGGAACTTCAAAACGCACCACAGGTTCCCCTTTCTTCTTTCCCTGACTGGGAAGACATGCAGTGGCTTTGAATAGTATCGGTGAGAAAGTCTATAAAATATGGTTTGGTTTGGGGCTGTGTTTTGCCTTTGAGTGAATATTTTTTGATGTGCGGGTTTCTCTGTTTGGTTGCAGAGTTACAGTCTCTGTACCTAATGAGCTTTACAGTACTCAACTTTATGATTTCATAAATTAAAATGTATTTATTCATGACAAGTTCTGTCTGTACAGCATGCCAGTAGTTGCACAAGTCTTGCTGTGGCTGTTGGGTTTCTGTGAAGATCACATGAAGATATGTATGAGACGTGGCTAGTTTGGTATACAGGATGCCTTGAGTAAACCTGTGAGTTCCTCCAGTGTGACTGCTCAAAGCCTGTGTCTCTGCTGAAGCTGAGTGGCTCATCATGTGGTGATTTGGGACGCCTGTCCTGTTAGTGTGCCTAACTAACTGTTTGAGTCATTTACCTGCTCATTTCCCTCTGTGTGAAAGTGTAGCTGCTTGCAAGGAATAGGGGAACAGAAGGAGTGCTGGGTTGGTTTGCTACGTTCTCCTTCACATGTTCCACTCTCTCTGAATAGATGCTGAGGATGAAACAGGCTTACGTGTTGAGCTGGTACCGTGATGGCGTAGGCTTAAGACAGGATAGAGTGGAAAGATACTGAGGCAAGTACCTGGGACTTTTTTGATTAGGTACAAATACATTTGCTGTGGTTCACCGAGAGAAACCCAACAACAGCAACACCCTGCTCTTCTGCCAAGGCGCTTGCCATGCTGTTGGGATTTCAGCAGTTGGGGCATCTGCCCTGTCTTTCCTCCAGTGGAATGAAAGAGAAGGATGCTGCTCCCTGGTTCCAGCAGGGATGTGGCAAGTTACTTAGTGACCAGTTAGTGAAGGAGATTGATGGTGAAAGAAGCTCTACACAGGCAGATTGAAATTGCAGTAGATGAGGGGAATTGCTGTGGTTGTGCTTGGCCACTCTTGCTGCCCCCACTGCTGAGTTCTCAGGAGGGGTCAGGCAGGATGTGATCCCAGCATTACATTAAGCCTGTAAGGAGACACTCAGGGAACTTAAGATAGATTAACTTAAGGTGTAAAGTTTAAATCATGTTATTATGAAGGAGGATTAAGCTAAACTGAGCTAATGACACCACTTCTGAATAAGTAGCCACACAGCAGGTTCAGAGCTTCGGTTCCGTGCCTTTTATTACTTAAATGTACTTACCTTCTTAAATATCCCCATAAAGATACATGCCCTTATATTCCAGATCTTCACACTCTTCGTTTTCTATGTCAAGGAGTGAATATTCTGTGTAAGACATAGATCTGGTTTTCACATAGATCTGATTTTTTTTCTTAGATAAGTAAATGTGTGCATATAGATATATGTATATATGTATTTCAATATATGTATATATTAAAATCGGGCAGCATGGAACTCTACCTCACTTTTTCCCTATGGCTACAATGGCATTGGTGATGACATGATGGTCTTCATTCTTAGATAACGCATTCAGTAAGGAAGAAATAGCTTGGCTCATTTTATATCAGCAAGCCCTGAATTGAGTGTTACCTACCAATCTCAACAAATGAGCTGTTTCTATGGCTTCTGTTGTTATTTTCACTTTGTTAGGACACTTGATGTTAGCATCTGAATTTTCCAACAGCTCTGCGCTCTCTTATTTTTCACTGTGGGGATTAAAATCGAGTGCAAAGATGAATACTGTAAACTCGCACAAAGTGCTTATCTTACGTTAAGCTGTCATAAACTGGCATAATTTGTAGTTAGCAGTAACTTCTAAATAAATAATAAATCAACTGATTTTCAGGAAGGAAACTAATTTAAAATTACTGCTTTGTGGTACAATAAATCAGCCTGCTTTGTAATTAGTACTGTATATCATTTTGTATATATGATGACATCAAAATATAAAATATCATCAGGTATTTCAAGTAGATAAAGGAATAAATAGTTAAAATACAATCAAAACACTAACGTATAGGAAAATTCTTCTATTTAGCCTGTCATCATCCATGAGAGCAAAACGATCACACAGAAAAACTTCAGTGATCAAATGTAAAATGTCACGAAATCTACAGAGCAGGAGAAAAGAAGGTCTTGAGTCAGGAGACTTCTAGGTTAGCTTCCACAGAGTGTTTTGCCACACTGTTTAGTGAAAGCATATGAAACCTGAGACAAAACCTCAAAATGTTTCATTTTATTTGCTGTGTGGCTTGTGGTATCAGATGAAAGCTCTGGCACTTCCTGTGTCTGTGGAGGTCAAACGCAGGCAGTGGTGCTGAAAACTGAACGATGTTCTCAGCCTGAGGAGACTGTCTTTTGTACCCCAGGGAGGTAATAATGAGCATACTGCACTGGTCTTGCTTTGAGTCCTGCTATTTGATAGACTTCTGAGGTGTAAATTTTTATGTATGCATAAAATACAGTCCTCTAGTTTTTGCCTTTCAACTTCAGCATCAGTCAAGAGGCACAGCATCTCCATCCTAGAGCAGGATTTGGTTATTTTGAGCTGAGTGAGGGGAGAAGGAGGAGATAAATTATCCTCTGGGATCTCTCAGAGTCTCACCTGCTTTCAGAGCAAGCAGTGGTGTTAAGAGTGCAAGTATTGCCCGTGGAACAGGCAACCCATCGTGCCTCCAGTGCTCTGTGCAAGTAGCAGCAGTCACTGCTCTGCTGAAAGGCCCAAGCGAGTGGTATTTTAGTCAACATTCAAAGGTTATTTTCTTCTATTTGTTTATTTCCCTGCAGTCCATGATGGATAATAAAAATAAATAAACAAGGCATTTACTACTACTATTGCAGAAAAAAAAAATCTGGAAGTTCTTAGTCCCAAGACAAGGGTGGAGCAGGGGAAAAGTGTAGAGCCCATATAACAATGGGGAGTCCGTTTTATTGGTATGGAGGAGGAAAATAAAATCTGCTCTGGCAGTGGTGAAATAGAACACCAGGAAGATTACGTAAGTCTTTGTTTGCACACAGTATGATTCTTCTCATTCACCAGCCAATTTGTATATTTGAAAAGCCTGTTGCTTGGTTAAAATAATTAGCTGAACTTCATCCAGTTCCTCAGTTATGTGAAAAAGTGTTTGAAGAAATACAGACAATTGTTGTTGAGCATTTAAAATAATAATTAAAAAAAAAAGTAGTGGTCTCTGAGCAATTATAGCACCTCATCTAAATACCCACATATATATCTTACTTTCAGGATGAGACAGGCAATTCTCAGCGACTCTGCTTTAACTTCTGTGGTTTGGGATAGCATGTTTAAAAGAGCATCAAAAAAAAGCCCCACAAATTCTGCCTGCAACTTGTTCTGGATAGGTTAGCCTGGGGCTGCCTGTGAGAACAGAGAATCTGAAGCTAAATGTATTAAAATGTATGGAAAGAAAGACAAGTAAACTGAGAACAACTCATGCATTTTTAGGATTTTACAAGTGACATTCAAAAACCTGTATTAACGAACAATCTTATTATGCACTCCTTCACTGTGGGCTATCTCAGATGATTATTTTGGGAAAATCATACACAATTTTTAATACACTTTAGAGTTTGAACATGAAACCACAGCAATAATTTTGTCTAATAGTTCCCACTAGGAGGTCCAGTGTTGCACATTAACAAGATCTTCAGTGGCTGGAAAATCATTTTCCCTCGTTCTTCCTACGTGTCCTTAAAGCTAGACCTTGTGTATTTTCGGGAAAAGGTTCGGAGATTTGGAAATGGAGATTACTTGGGAAAGATTGTGTGAGTGCAGATACCCGATGTACTGTCTGTCCCCATTGATTTTTGACTTCAAACTCCTCAGTGCACGTGAAGGCAGTGACATGGAAGTCAAACACTGTGCTGTGTTTTTTGTTAAAGCACTTTGTCACTCTCCAGACCTGCCAGCTGTGTCTTTGCAGGGCTGCATTATTTGGGATGATGAGAGTCACGATGTTAGCTGCCATGGTAGAGCTGAATAAACACAGATGATTCAGACACCTTTTAGCCGCACGTGGTGGCTTTTCTGCCAGTGGAGAGCAGGGAGACAAGGCTGGGGCTGGTAGAATCCCGGCCACATCCCCAGCTCCCTCACCTGACCTGAGCTTGGCAACTGCAGTTTGTCTCACTGACCTCCATGCTTAATTTCCAGGTTGTGTCTCACTTTCCTACTGCTCAGACTGCCTTGTACCCTTTGTGTCCTCATGTGCTTATCCTCTGGTGTTGCTTTTTTTTTCTCGCTCCAGGGAACGGATGCGCCAGTCTGCAATGTTTGAACTGTGCCAGGGGATGCATCAGATCAGTCTGCAGTTCGTTCGCTTGCAGCTCAGCTTTGAGGAGTACACCATCATGAAAGTTCTGCTGCTGCTGAGTACAGGTAAGTTAAATTCATGGGGACGTGGAAAAAATTCTAAATTGCAAATAGGTGCAGTGATTTGAATTGGTAAAACAAAAGAGCCCAACTATTTCCAGTGGACCTGAAAAGCCTGTTTGTATGTTACAGGATTTTTCAGTAGGTCTCGCTTTCCATTACCATGGGAGTTGTCTTGATACTTCAGAGTAAGTGGTAGGGCAAGGGGCTTTGGTCCCTCTCTCAGTTTAGTAACGACTGGAGTCAGTCAGGCATGCCAAGAAAATGCAACTACTGCATTGTCTTGCACTCTGGGGATTTGAGATAAACCCTGACTCGATGCTCAAAGCCAGTGGTTTGGGTGACTTAACAGTACCTCCAAGATCAAAAGATGTACCGCACTGAGCACTATAAGCCCTTTTGCAGTACTCTGAAAGTTTAATAATTGACATTGCAAGCTTTATTTTTCTCTCGTGTCATCTTTGTGGTTTTTTTAAGATAGGAAACCTCGGTGTTCATTATAGCACTACGTACTAATTAGCAGATTTGATATTCTTCTGCTGAAACTTCTGAAAATTTTCCAGTCCCAGTACAATTGTATAAATGCAGAGGCAGTTTGTACTTTCCCATCAGTCTTGATGAAAAAGCCAAATACCTGTAAACAAGCTTTTCTGTGTATGTTCATGCTCTTTTTTGTGCGATTCACTCGGTGACCTCTCAATGAGATAATGAATCAGTCTGATTAATGAGCACTCGTGATGTCACTTCAGTGAACTCACCAGACAGGAATTCCCTGGCAGAAAGGGGTTGGATGTGGCCCTGACTGGGGAGAGAAGGAGCAGGAGATCCAAGGGGCTGCTCCTTGCTTTCAGTTGCAAGCAGCAGGAGGCCTGCCCCGGGGAGTGCTGTCAGGAGCTGGTTAGGACTCCCAGGAGTTTGCTGAATCCCTGGCAGTGGCACAGGCATGGTTGCTGCAGGCAAAGTAAGGTGCCTACAAAGGGATTTGCAGCATCCAGTTAAGGCCATTGGCAGCCCCTCCAGGTGCAGTGGTGGGATGGACACTTTCACACTGTCTGCGGTGCCTTTCCTTCTGACCTCACCACCCCGCCCAGCTGGTAGCACATTAATGTGCTTGCCTGTGATAGAAAACATGAAGCTGCAGTTCTCATCCCTGCTGGAAGGGATTTGGATCTGCTAACAGAAACTTCCCATGGCTGTAAGTTTTTGGGCTTGGCTGTCTCGCTTCCTCCTTCCCTTCTGCTGAAGCTGTCCAGCTCTCAGGAGTGGGGCAGTGCCTGCATGAGAGAGACAGGGTCTGGCCTCCAGCTCCGCTGAGGAGTTGAGGGGATGCTCTGCTGGGGAAAGTGGGACCGTGAGGACCTGACAGTCTTTCAGGAAGCAGCTAGTAGCATTTATGTGCTTGGAGGACTTAGCTCTCAGACTGTTCTTGAGGGCATGTCTTGATTGGCAAGGTGGTCCTCCTACATTTCATAAAGGGAGAATATTTAGAAAAAGAGCGTAAAGACATTCTAAAAATGTAGCATCCTTTCTTTAAGATAGGTATTTTTAATATTATGTGGGTATTATATCTCTGCTAGGTGAGATCAGCCTCACCAGTTAACTCCAGCTAGCTGGGTCCCTTTGAAATGCACACCATGGTCACTAGAACACCTACTAAAAATAATGTGTTTTGGGAGAATCAAGATACTTACGTTGAGGGAAAGAGAGAAGAAGAAAATGGAAATGAAGACAGTGATAAAACTCAGAAAGTGTCATTGGAAGAGCAGCAAACTTAGTTTCCAGTGACTGTACCTTGATACAACATTATGGCAGAAAACACCAGGTTCATTTTCATTTAAGTTCTTTATTGAACCCTGTAATGAGCGGAGTGCAAGTTATTTTGAAACTTTCATGATGACCACATCAAGGAAGTTTCACTCCATTTACATGTGGAAGAAACCACACATTACAACTCAATTGTTTTTTTGCTTTCCACAGACCATAGATTTTGGGAACTTGCCAAAAGCATTGCTGCATGTAATAAGTAGAATCAGAAACACTGGGCAAACCTCCAGAATTTCATGTTTTGCTTCAGTTCTTTTTATTTGTGGTCTCTCTTTCTGTCTTAATAATCTGGCTGGGCTGACGGTATAATAATTTTCAGACAGAACACTAAAATACATACTAGTACACAAAAAGAATGTGGCTTAAGCAGAGCTTAGGAAGACAGAACTGGGGTAAAGGAACTATAAAGCCTGTGCATTTTGCACAGGGGCCACAGTATGCTCTAATGGCTTTACTCATCTTGACTGATGTCTCTATATTCACTTGGCTTTAACTGAATTGGCACATCTGTTTCAGACAGTTTATTTTTTCTGTCAGCTGAGTGATGGAAATATTTGGCATCTACAATTTAAAATTTAAACAGAAAGGAGCAGTATTTACCAAGTGGTAGGCAAATTGGAGCTCTTACCTCCTAGTCTGCTTCCCAAGATTCCTCCTCGTGCCCCCTTGGAGCACTTGGTGGTCCCAAGTTCTTGCTGCTCGCATGGTGGCAGAACTCCTCCTTGTTTTCCATTATGAAATTGCTCTGGTTGATACAGGTGATAGAAGATAACAAGTGCTTTTTCTTAAGGCCTCTGCTTGAGCACTTTGGGTGGTTGTTATGTGCTTATTATGTGATTACACTGAGATAGAAGGCAGTTTACAGGATTTCAAAGAGAAGGGGATGGATGAACAAGACAATCTCTGTCAAGATGTTAAATCAGAATAAGCTAAATTGGAAGATCACCCTTTTTCTTTTTTAATAAGTAACTTCACATTCAGCTTACTGACATAGCTTTCCAACTTGCTTAGAAAATAAGCTCAATCCAGTACAGTGTAGTATTTTGTTTTTCTTCTGTAGACTAACATCTAGAGTATAGAAATATCTGACGGTTAAGCGATAGTCAATCAATCCAGGTATTAAAACATGAAAACATTTTGTGTGATGTTGTTAATAACCTCTTCAGGAGTTTCCCAGAGACCTGATCAATAAGTAATTCCTGTTCCTTTGCAGAGCCCACTAGAGTGCAGAAGTACTTACAGCCTGTAAAGAAACTTTGTATTTGCTTTTGTAATTAGCATTGCTGAAGTCAGCTGCAGCAGAACATGTCAAAACTCTACTTATAGCCCATTTGTGAAATGATTCCTTTGGCAGATGACAACTTTGATAGGACAGTAGAAACGCTTTCATTAAAGGCTGCAACTGTGCTTTGGTCAAACCCTGGTCAGGATGCCTATTTGGGAAAAAGTCTTGTTACACATGGAATAAAGACCCTCTGTTGTAGGTGTTATGCAGATGCTCACTGTCGTTCAAAGAAACGTTAGATGTTACTTGATGCCACTTTTTAGCATTTCTGCACATCACAGCTGTAATTCTATATGTCTTCCCCTCCTCTCTGAAGTGTGGGAAATCATTCAAGAATGATAAATCACATCTTCAGATTCTAAAGAAGTATTCATGATACATCTGCCTTTCTTGGTGTGTGTGTGTGTGTGGTTGGGTTTGTATTGAAAACAGTTTCAGCACGAGGGTAGTATGTGTCGTATTTGTGAGATGTTATTTTGTCCTCTGCCTCAGCCATGTGGTCTGCACTCATGGATCTGGAGAGGAAGAGAGCCCGCTGGAATCACTTGAAAATCTGTGTGCTGATTGATTCTATAGCAGTGTCTGTAAAATTGTGGATGTTACTTAATAGTTTTAATTCTTTCATCCATTGACTAAAAAGTGTAACTTTTTAAGTATGCACAGCAGAAGAATTAAGCAATGCAGTTAATATTAATGTAAGACTGTCTTTTTAATGACAGTTCCCAAGGATGGTCTCAAAAGCCAAGCTGCATTTGAAGAAATGAGGGCAAATTACATTAAAGAACTAAAGAAGATGGTAACTAAATGTCCAAGTAACTCTGGGCAAAGCTGGCAGAGATTCTACCAACTGACTAAACTTCTTGACTCCATGCATGATGTAAGTATAACTCCTCAAGGAGTGCAGACAAGTTGAGTAAAATTCTCTCCATTAAGGTAAACTTGTAGTTTTTAATTGTGCTAATTCACAGGGAGAAAAAAAATCACAGCACATTCTTAAAGAAATGTCTGGGAAAAGTTGTTAACAGACAAATTCAAGGTCAGTTGCCAAGTAAAATGTGAGAGCACAAGTCATTAAGGGCTGGGTTCTGCTGCCTTCTCCTCTTCTAAATGGTGGTGTGTTCTCCAGTGGTTCCTTTAAGATCGGAGGCTCTTCAACTGCAAAAATGATGTTAGCTGTGGTCCTCGGTTAGCTGCAGTGCACATACACCGTGCAGGACCTCTGCTGATAGATGATGAGTTGATTTGCTGATCTTTTACAGGTGGTTTTTTTTGGTGTTTTTTTTTGTTTTGTTTTTTTTTTGTTTTGTTTTGTTTTTTTTAATATTGTTGACTTTTTAAGACTTTGGAACCCATTTGGTTATTTGAAGCTTTAACTGGGTTTTTTCAAGTATAAAATTCACTGTGTTGTTAGGTTGTTCTTTCTGTCCTCTTTCACTCCAGTGCTAGGTGTTTGTTTTGCGTGCTTCAGGGGCGAGATGTCATGGATGACAGTAGGAAAGTAAAAGTTTAGTCCCAGAACACCCAGGCTGTGGGTGCCTCAACTCCTTACAACTCGGAAGGGTTGTGGTGAGTGCCTGGCGCACAGGAGCAGCTCCTGATTTCAGAGCAGGTGTCTGTAACATTGGGCTGGGAATAAATAAGCTGTTTCTGGCTGATGGAGTGATAAGCGCAGCAGTTTTGGCCCTCTGAGCAGCAGCAGGGCTGTACCCGTACGCCCTCTGTAGCAGAATCCCAAGGCAGGGATACAGCTCCATGGGCAAACTCATACCCTTCACTGCTGATCGCAGCTCTCACATTCCATGCTCTCTTTCAGGTGGGACCCCCTGTGAGGATACAGGTGGACCAGCCATGATGCTCTCCGCAGCCTGGGGTTTTCAGAGCACTGGGTCTTGCTGGCCTGGCACCCATTCTCTCTGAAGCTGTCATGGTTAGCAAATGAGTGAGGGCTCCTGAGGTCAAAGAATGATTTTAGCCAGGTTTGGGTGCTATGGAAGCGTCATCCCACAGGCAGGGCTGGAACCCTGTAACACTCAGGGATAACATCCCAGTAACAACTGGTAAACGAAGAGAAAAACTGTCCTATTTCACCCTAGGTGGGCAGAAAGGTAAACGTGCTACACAAAGAAACTATAACTCTTGCTTTCAGAGCCTGAATTTAAATGTACTTCTTTGTACTTGATTTACATTTCAGTTTTGTAGAGACAGTGCAGTACAGTGCACTTCAGGTCAAATCTGTATAAGAGCCCGAGGTCTGTTTACAGAATGTACATATGGAATTATTTTTCAAATATTGTTCTGTTGTTCATTAAAACATTGAAAATCTTAGTGGGAGGCAGGGAGAGTATTATTAGTACTGCAGTAACAGCTCATTCTTTGGAGATCAGGTTTCACTTGCTGCGTGCCAGCAAAGGAAGTTGTAGTGTTTTAGTGGAAAAAAAGGGGGTGGGCGATAAAATCATTCGCAAGATGTTCACTTCTGAACCTCAGGACAGCTCACAAACCCCTGTGTTTAGATGGTTTTGTGATCCTTTGGAGAACCAACGCTATCTCGGTGTTTAAGTGGATGTGTTTGCATGGTTCGACTGGCTGGGTGGCAGGATCACACTTGCTAGGAATGCCACAGTATCCTACAAACATTTTCCAAAACACAGAGCTAACCACTGGAAGCTGAGCTAACCAGAGGAGGAGCTCCCTCAGACTGCTCTTATGTTTCATTTCATTTTTAATGAAGCTGTTTTTATGTCACTTTTCATTTAATAGAGCCATTTATTACAAAAGGACTTCATAAAGAAAGTCATATTGCTGGCATTCCCCTCCACAAAGACCACTTGTACAGCACTTCCTTTCAGAGGTGTTATCTGAGGTGTTCAGCAAAGACACTTCACTTATTTTTCTGCTTTAAAATGGATTATTTTCGGTTCTCAGTTTTTGAAACCCATCGGAACAAATGCAGAACGGTGATAATATTAATGAAACATGAGAGCTGCTCCTCTACCCCCACTCTCAGGTAGTGCAGGATTTCTCTGCTCTATCCACGGAAATGCAAGTTTTCTGCTCAGTTCTTTCCTTGTGAGGAACACTTTTTCAGCTGCCACCTGTGTATTTTTAACTTACTCCATTATAATTTTAGAGGATCAGAATATATTTGGTGCTGAGCAGTCTAACTGGAGCTGAAGTTCCCTGTTTTGTATGCTGCCATAGCTACAGCAATGGCATTTACAGCACAAGCCCAAAGGGATTTGTGTACAGTTGATGATTATTCAGTCCCTGTGCTGCCTCCAGCTTTTGCATCAGAGCAGAGCAGCTCCTCGCCATTGTGGAGTTCGCTTTACCTGAGCATGGCAGCCAGGAATAAAGGAATACTGCTGCTTTGCACCTTCATGCTTCCTTTTATCGACCTGATTTTTAAGTAGGCTTTCTGAGGGCTACATGAAATAAACTGTGTGGGAATATCAGGTTACAGGCTGCTTGGCTTATATAACGTGAGGAAGGAAAAAAAAACAACAAAAAACAACAAAAACCAATATGCTTTTACATCACTGTGTGTTCTAAATCATTCAGCCACAGTGAACAGCATATGTGCAGGTAAGGAAGTGCCGAGATGGGGAAAAAGGAGAATTTTCAAGAAGGCCAGGTAGGCGCTGAAATATTTGGAAAAATCAGCAACTTTACTTAACAGTCCATAAAGCCTCTGAGCGCCAAAGCAAAACCCAGAAAGCTGAGATGGAAATCCACCCTTAGCAGACAAGGCAAACACGGGTCCGTGCCCATGCGTCACCGTGCGCTGCAGCAGCGCTCTGTGTCTGCATGGTGCTGCATGGAAGTGGTGGCTGCAGCAGCAGCAGGTGCTTGGAGGCTGTGTCAGCACGGTCACGTGGTGCACCCCTCCTCTGCCTCAGCGAGACGGTGGAGGTGAGCTGGTTGCCATGTCTTTGCATGGCAGCATGGGTAGCTTCTAGGAGCAATTCTGGGAAGCAATATGATCCACAGATTTCCCTTGGTATAGGGACAGTATTTTTTCTCTCAAATCTAGCCTGCTTTCCTCGTCTTACAACAGCATTACGTGCTGAGAGCCACCACATCACAGGGACAGCCCATGTGTGCCTGGGAGGGAAATGGTTCAGCCTCATGCCCAGAGATGGGCCTGGGCATGTCAGTGACAGGTACACGTGGTGCCTGGTCATAGGTGAACACTGCTGTGTGATCGGCGAACGGCACGCGGGAACATTAGAAACAGATGTACTGCACATGGTATCAAAAACTTCATTTGGAGCCTCCTCAGCATCTCCTGTTGGCTTTGGCAGGAAGCGCTGTATCTCGTATGGCAAGCCTCATTTCATATACAGAGCTTAGGGTATGGTTAGGCGCTTTGCACAACAAAAGCTGAGTTTGGTTTCAATCTGGCTGATACTAAACAGATTTTGAGTTAAGAGGGCTTTTGTTTTGATGCCATGACATTAAACCCTAATGTGAACCTTCCCCTTGTCTTGGCAAGGCAGTGCGCTGCTCTGTCATTTGCTTGTTGATATTTTCTGCCAAACAAAAATAAATTCTTTAAGGCTCATGCTGCTGAATAATTAATTTTTTATGGTTCCTGAAGGGAATACTTTATAGCTGAGGTGGATCTTTCCGTAGGCTGAGAGAGCCAGGATTACACTCGCTGAAAAAGCTGACAGTGGGAAGAAGGCACAACTCCTCCAGGGGCAGATCTGCAAGGCACACTGCAGTGGATGCAAATGTTCTTCTGCACTCGATTCTACAAATGCAGAGCAGCAGATGGGCCCCTCAGCTGTTGCCAGCACCTCTGGGTGCACTCACTGCTGATCTTGATGCGCCAAGGCTGTATCCCACTGCTGATGAGCTGTGTAGTCCCAGCGCCCGAATTCTGTGGGGAGGCGTTTCTGTGTGCACTGAGAGGCAATATTAACCCCTCCACCCTCTGCAGCCACTGCAGAAACTACAGCCATGTGCATGTTGTAGTAGCTAATGCGTGTCTGTGAAGTGAGAAAAGAGATCCCAGCTCCCTGATGCAGACAGTGGGCTGCTTTAAATCTCATCTTGCTCCCTTTGTGGTTGGGCATCCTCTGTTACGGTACAAGGTGTTTGTTGGAGGACAGCAGAGCTCTCCATTCCCAACAGAACAAGGCAGGCCTTGCCCAATGCTTACCCTGGCCAAGGGCTGAGGATGCTTCATTAGTGTGTGCCTCTGAGTTTGCATGCATCTTCTGAGTGTACAGAGTTCAGCTCTGGTTCCTCTGTGACACATCCAGCTGTCAAGATCTAGGCTACCTGCAGTGCTGTGGTTTCTGTGTGCCTATGTTTATGGAAGGAGGACTGGAATGAGCGCAGTTCCTAAGTGAGATAAATGCACCTGTCCAGGCAGAACTAGGTTCCCTATCTGCTCTGGTTATATACTTTTTGTGCCTAATCCATACGCTTTTTATCTGTCTTTCACTCCATGCTGCCATGAGGTAAATGCACAGCATGGCTGGATTCAGAAGCTTCTTTCCTTGCCTCTTTTCCCCTGTGTTCTGTGGGAAATGTCAGTATTTCAATTTACAGTCCCAGATTTCATAGGGAAGGAACAGAGCATCCAGGAGATAGCCACTAAGGCCACACGAACCTCTGAGAAAGTGCCTGAGCCATCCTGGAGTGCTGTGTTCAGCTGCTGAAGCCTCAGGGGAATTGCTGAGTTGCATCCCAGGAATTTCGTAGAACTGGAAGCGAAAGGGGCTATGGTTGTAATGGAATAGCTGAGACTTGGTTGGCGATTGTTTTTCTTGGTGGTTCTGAGGCAGAGTATGCACTGCGTGTAAGAGAGCTGCCTCCTGCCAATGCACACCGCTCCAGCTCCATAAGAAACAGGCACAGACTCATTCCATTAAGTTATACAAGAAAGTTTTTGGACTGTCATTGTGGTGTGAGAATGCTGAGGTTTTGTCGGTGATAGCTGCGACAGTACCAAAATGTTACTTGGTGTTGCATTGTTACCCTACTGCTAAGGAGGCTTCGTTACAGACTTGCTTCTGACAGGGCAGTGTCCGTGGACTTCCACACCACGCACACAGATCATGGAAGATTCCCCTGTGAGATAACCAGCTTGGCACAGGAGCATGCAGCCCTGCACGAGAGAGACTGCTCCAGGCACTTCTGGCAGCACCAGGCGTGCTGTGAGTGCCAAACTGAAAGCGATGCTTTTTGCTGTCAAAAAAATTATCAGTGCTCAGAGGTCATGGTAACTGTATTAGCTTCAGAAACTTCATTAAGAGATTTCATTTTTCTAATTATGAAGAGCAAAATGGGTGGAAAAAGTCCATTTAATGAAAAAACCCACCCTAATAACAGAAAATGAAGTTTGATTATTCGTCCTCTTTCCCAGAGGCATTTAATACAGCATACAGATGTAAAGATTGATTAAGACAAAATCTGAGGACTACTAGGAGGGCTGTAGCCTTGAGAATGTTTAAATGCAGTTCTGCAGGCAGTGATGAGAAAAGGACGAGCAGTTAGGGACTGATGCAGTGAAGGGTTCCAGACCACAGGTCATCCCTGCCTGCAGAATTCTATCCAGCAGTCTGTTTGGTGAAGAAAAATCATGAGGCAAACATGGAGGTGTGTTATCTTTCTCATTTAGAGATCACTTGTAGCCTGTGGTGTATCAGACACTGTCACCACAAGGACAGAGCTTGTATCTTCAAAAAGAAAGCAAGCTTTTAATTTCCTTACTGGAGAGGGAGTTTCTCTTCTAATGCAAAGGTCTAGCTAAATTACTTACCACTTATAAATCAAGTGAATCGGTGTGCTGTAATATCAGATGAATGCTGCTTGGGTTGCAGAAGCAGGCCTCATTTCAAAACTAACAGTGCCAATGGAGCCTGCATTTCTCATTCCTTTGTGCCAAGGCCGCTGGGCAGCATTTGAGCAGGAGTGAACCATGTGCAGAGAAGAGCACTGCTCACTGCTTAGTTCTCAGCCTTCCTTCTCCCTTCCGTCAGGTATTTCTGCAGCCTTTGCTAGCTGACCTTACCATATTGTTCTCATTTTAGAGCTTCTGATTCTCCTATGTCGTTTGTTAAAAAAATATATATATATATATATAATAAAAAATACTAATACTAGGGCCCCAAAGAATGCAGCTTTTAAAGCTAGTTATTTAATGATAGTGCAGTGGTCCTTGTTACACATGTGGTACATGCGTTTCAACTCTAAGCTCTGAATGCTGTTGCTGTATTACACTGACTGATTGTTGTTGAATATGTTGAAGTTGGTAACTTGGCTTAAGAAAGGAATAAGAGGGCCAAAGATTTGAGAGGACTGACTTGGTACAGGACATATTAAGGCTCCAAAACCAAGTAGTTTTAGAGTTCTGGATGATATTTTTTCACTTGCTGGGTAAACTTAACTTTTCTTCTCCCTTGGCATGAGTGGTGGCTCTCATGATGTGCTGTGTTGTGACAGCAGCCATGATCACCTCCTGTTTTTCTTACTGGACTGTTACCTCATTTATTGTATAGAACAGATTACGCTCTTTTCATGAATACTCGTATTTCTCAGTTCCCCTTTATTCTACATGTCCACATACTCATGTATACTTAATATGACTAACAGCTAGCTGTAAAGACAGAATTAATAATTTTAGTATATTTTTCTGGTTCACTGCATTTGTCATTACTTTAAAAAAAATAGCAAAGCAATAATACTGTAAGATTGTCATAATGAGGCAGGGATTAACTTAAATTTTGCAGCAGGTGAGCCACATGGTTGGTTGGGTGGCAAGGGCTGGCAGAGATGCCCCAACCCGCTCTTCAGCAGTGTGAGAGTACTTGTGTTCAGTGTCCAGACAGGGCTTGGTTTGTAAGGGTTGGTTTGCTGAGGTGCTGCTGTTTGATGGCAGGGGCAGTAGGATGGTGGCTGTGTGCCAAGAGCCAGCATAATGATATATTTTCTGCGTATGGTGTAGGCAGGAATAGTCTCCTCCTAATGGCCGAAGTTGAACTTTGGAACATCAGCATTTTTTCCTTGAAAACCAAATTCTGTCTACACTGCTTCTTTAGCATGCGTCTGTTTTAATTAATTAGCATGACCTCACGACATGCCAGATGATCAGGAATGAACTAAGCAATGGCAAAAAGACACTCGTAGTGCTCAACAGCAGCAAGTTACGTGTCTGAGTGATCCCAGCGTTTCCTCAATGTTCATAAACTGCTTGTATGTTTGCAAGAACAGCTGTGAAAATCCTGAAAATGTCTGGTATGGTATCGTGCTGCAGGAGGGCTGTCCAACATTGCCTGTATGAGGTTATTTTTCAGTCTTGCTAGAGTACACTTCTATTTCCTGCCTCTTTAACTGAACCTTACTGCAGAGTACAACTCTGTGTTGAGAACTGAAACAACAAACTTGTATTTGATAAAGGCACGAGGAGAAATGTATAAATCTTTTGTAAGGACAGAAGACACCAATGTTGAATGTGCGTAATTTTTGACTTTGTAAAACAGTCTGCAGTTTTGTGTGGAGACAGATAAAAAAAGCTATAATTCATGTAGTGTGGTCCATTTCCTATAAGGTATATAGCAAAATGAAGCTCTGCAGCTGACAAATGAGAAGAACAGAACTTGAGACAAGGTAGAATCCAGACTAAATTTATCGGTGTTTTTAAGACATGCACTGTTTTTTTCTCTACAAATCAGGAAGCTGATGGTATCTGTATGCCGTTTAGGATTTTAACTTGCAGCTCTTTCTCAGATGGGAGAACTGTGGTAGGATTTCATCGATGAAAACTTTTGCCAGCTAAAGGATTGCTGCTGCTGAGCATAAGGTGTGCATGGGATCTGTGGTGGTCCTATATTGAGCAACTCAGTACTTGAGGTATCATATAAGTTTCCTTTTCTGGGAACTCATGGGACTCCTTAGAAATTTTTATCTCATCTTTTACATTCTACACATCGTGCTCAGTGGGCTGTTACCAAAAATAGAGAACTTTATTTTTGAAAAGAAGTAATACTTAGCTAAATAGTGCTTCTGGAAGCTTAAAAAGAAGAAAACAAAAAGTGTGGCTGGTGTGTGCGTGTATCACAAAGGTATTGACACATGAATACAGATGTTTTATGTGCTCAACAGCTCCACATTCAGCTGGGATGTAAAGATACCGTAGGTTATGGCTGATCTTTTCTCTGGGGGCAGAAGCCTTTACTTTCATGGACATGTGGAGCACCAGCAGTTTTCATAGTGGCCAGTTAGCTCTTAGTGAAATGAAAAGTGTAATAGTGTTGAAAAATGAGTTTGGCGACGGTAATGTGGTTTCCCTTCATTAGCTGATTTTTGAACAGTGAAGAAGCACTTTGAGATTTGAGCACTTTTGTTTGCGTGTCGCTTCGTTGCTTGCAAATGGGCTATCCAAGTCAGAGTAAGATACCATTTTCTTAGTAATAATCTCTCATTGTCAACAAGCTCTTGTTTGAATACAAAATTCTCCGCTCTTTTTCCTAAAAAATGTTTCTTTCTGTGTTTCAGCTTGTTAGTGACTTGTTGGAATTCTGTTTCTACACCTTCCGAGAGTCTCAGGCACTGAAAGTAGAGTTTCCAGCCATGCTGGTGGAAATCATCAGTGACCAGCTACCAAAGGTGGAATCTGGGAATGCCAAGCCCCTGTACTTTCACAGGAAGTGATAGAAAATGTCTTAAACGGAAGAACTTTGCCTTAAGTTTCCCTGTGTTATTCCACACCCATGAAGGACCCAAGAAACCATATTTTAAACATGCTATTTACACTTGTTCTGCAGTCTCTGAATAGTCTAAAATCATATGAAGGGTTTGGGGAATGGAAAACAGTTGACTTGGATTTGGCAAGACCTAGATGTTTGGAAATTACCCCATAACCCTAAAACACTTAGAAAATGTTCCTGTTCCTCTGGATGAAAAGCCATATCTAGTCAATAACTCTTTGATTTTGATATTTTAACAGATGGAGTTTTAAATATGCCATGTAGTTTCTGGTATCGTTTGCTTGTTTTAAAAGGGTTCAAGAACTAATGAGAACTTTTTAAAGCTTACCCTTGGTTTGCACATAAAACGTAAAGTCAATATGGGGCATTAATATTCTTTTCTTGTAAAAAAAAAAATAAAAACAAACAAAAACTCTATATATACACATATATACACACACACAAAAAAAACAACCCTACTGTGTAAAGTAATAACAGAACATTTGGTGTGGAATACTCTGTTATCCCCACCTGTGGCATTTGTTATCCCATGTTATCCCGCCCTAGATGATATACACTGTGTTAAGTGTCCATTTACTATTTAATTAAGAAGGATAAGATGTGAAAACAAATGCCCTGGTATCAATTTATAGTATCTATTGTGCTGGCTTTACAAATAATTTTTTGCAGTCTTTTGCTGTACTGTACATTGCTGTATGTATAAATTGTGAAGGACCTGAAATAAGGTGTAAGGAACTTTTGTAAATGAGACAAACAAATCTTTAATGGTTAATAGGATGAATGGGAAAGTATTTTTGAAAGAACTCTATTTTGCTGGAGACTATTTAAGTACTATCTTTGTCTAAACAAACAAGGTAATTTTTTTGTAAAGTGAAATGTTCTGCATGCATAATGAACCGTTTACAGTGTATTTAAGAAAGGGAAAGCTGTGCCTTTTTTAGCATCATATCTAATTTACCATCCTATAGTATCTGTTGTAAATAACCACACTTAACCTTTTCAGTTGTATTTAAGCCTTTCTATTCTCCTCCATATTTTTCTCTCTTTTGTCTCGCTTGCAAGTGTACGTGATGAGCACATCTTGGAAATCCTGCTCCATGTTTCTGTAGGAAACGACACTTTTTTGTGTTTGCCACTTACGAAGGTTTCATTTAACAAGACAAATTACAGTCTCTCCAAAGCTTTTGCCAGCATAATGATAGCGTGAGTTCCTGCCCTCGACTCCCTTTGTCTCCCAGGAGAGGAGAGGCAGATAAGCCGTTGAATGATTTTGCTATTTTTAATTAATGTTTCCCAAATTGTGTTGGTTTTTTTTTTTGGTTTTTTTTTTTTTTCCTTCGAATACTGGATACATGGAACATCTTTGAAGGTCAGATTATTATTTCAGATTGAGGAGAACGATTTCTGATTATGAGGAAGGGAACATGCAGATCACGACAGTAAGAACCAGCAAGACGGATGGCAAGGTACCGATATGGGCAGATTAGCAGAGTAGAATTTTTAGTGGTAAACTCAAAGCGCGTTTCATTTTGTATGAATTTTTGTAATAATCAGAACACACGGAAAAGAAAACTGTTGACGCTACAAGTTCAGCTCGGTCTGATTTTGTCTCAAAACATTTTCTCTAGAACGAGACTGTGAACAAAACCTTTTTGAGGTGATTTACACTATATTTCACAATTTGTAAACGAATACAAATTTTGGTGTAGAATAGAGGACAGATGAACTTTTCTGAGGCTCAACTGTTGCTACCATATGCTAATTTAAATAGAATAGTTTTTTCTGAGTCCTAATCTGTAGTGTTTTTTCTGGGTGACACTGATGTTTTTGAGCTATGATTTGTCCCTTGACCAGTCAGAATGTAGCATTTCTTTGAAACAGTGGTCCAATAGGAGTTACGTACCCTTTCTGATTCCAAATTTTGAGGTGTGCTTTGGTGCACTGAAGACAGTCAGTGCTACTTGTCTTTTTAAATGACACCTGCCTTATGCAATGGGTAACCTGTAAAGACTGTATTCAGAGAGGTTTTTTATATATAAATATATACATACATATATTATTTGCATTTTGGAAGTCTAATTCATAGGCAGATCTTTAAATACTGACCTGCACAGCAATATGAAAGCCAAACTTCCAGCGTGAGATACACAGCATGCAGACTGGTTGTTTACAGTAAAGAAACAGTCATACATCCATCTTTTCACCTTTTTTTTTTTTTAATTAATTTTTTGAGTCTAAAATAGACAATTTCAAAGCCAGGTTCTGGGTGAATACAGTCTGCAGCAGCTTTTTATATTAACAAAGTTACTGCCTCCTTTTCTGTCTCAGAGTAACTTTGCTTGATTAAAATAGCAAAGCCATATTCTACACTTCACTGTTAAATGCCTGTCCCAGTCCAAATTGTTGTCTGTTTGCTCCTATTTTTGTACCTTATTACTTTTAATCTTGGTTTGGTACAATTCATAATTCACAGAAACTTCATATAATTAAACACACTAAATTAGTTTTAAAGAGCAATTTATATCTTTATGCAAAAACGTATGTCTGTCTTTGCAAACAACTGTAAGCAGATTATAATAAATCCTTTACTTTAATCACCTGTTGTTTATGAAACCATTCATTGATTATTATTTTTTGCTAGAGCTCATTGAAATTGGATATAGATGTTGTAAGAGGCAGTATTCTCTTATCAAGGACACAAGCAGAATAGCCATCACTTTTTTTTCTTACTAAACCTGCGTACAGCAGAAAACAAAACCTTTGGTTTTTAGCTACCACGAAGTTATGGTATTTTGAATTTGTTTAGAATGAAATAGGCATTTGTCTCCTGCAAAATACAAGACAAACGAAAACATCCTTTAAGAGTGGGCTTCTGTTCACTGAGCTAAATTATTTTGTTGTAAGAAAGGACGGGGATATACAGCAAGAGCATTGTATACCAGTTTAAAATGTAACATAGTGTCAATGTACTGCAGTGGGTATTTCAGGAATACTACGCGCCGTGCAACCGACAGGTTGCACAAAACAAAATAGACTAAAGTTTGCAGTAGCAAAATCTTATTAAAACGATACTTTACAATCAATAATGCAAAAAGCTAATTCACAGGGTGGTGTTTTTCACTGACTTGTTTAAGCATTTATGAGATTAAACAATTCTACAGTTAATGCACTTTTAATTGTTTATTAAAGATTTGACTTTCTTTTTTTAGAGCAATGTTTTCAGCTGGAGGTCAATGACTTGATAAGATAGACAGCAAGCAGTTCTGAGGCCAGGAAGCTCAGAGGAATGTTTAAGCACTCTTGGAGTTTAACTAGATTCCTGGATGGAAAAATACAAGCAGCCAGCAGTATGGTGTAAACAGTAACATCTATGCATAATGATGCATTTATAATTAGGGGTTTGCTTCTGTATGTTTAAAGCTTTTTAAATAAATAGAAAATATTGTTTGGTCTTTATGTTAATGTCTGCAAGTACCTATTTTTTTTTTATATACAAATTGTACAAATGTACATGAATTAAACTGGTTTGATTGCAAGTAATTCTTGCATTTTAATCTCAGATAGCTGCTGGTGCACTGATAACCTTAGAAAGAAGCTTCTGCGCATTTGGAAACAATATCCAACACCACAGTAACTAACAGTGCAACCTAACATCTGTCTTCATCCACGTAGCAATTTGCGTTTATCTAGCTCTATTTCAGCCAGACAGTGGCTGTGCTCAGGGTGTAATAAGAAATGCTCAACTTTGAGGAGTTTGCTTCCTTTAATTAATTGGGGTCTTCGTGTTTCTCAAGGAAGAAGTGGTGACACTGACACCAACCACATCCTGCTCAACAAAGCAGGCCCCGCAACCTTCCATAGCTGGGTGAGCCTGGCGTCCAGCTTGAGCTATCCTAAGGCTGCTGCCCCACAGACCAGTTGTTTTTTTCCTTTGTGGAAATAGGGAGTCACTGTTCTACACACATAAGCTTTCTCGAGTTAATAATCAGCCTTCTCAAGAGCTGAGCCTCTTCCAATTATGCTAAGAAATTCAGAAGGGGAAACACAGCTCTTGCTATGCTGGTTTGTTCTGTGCTCCCCTAAATATTTATTACAGAGTTCAGCACGAAGCTCGGGCTGCGATGCAAGACCACCATTTAACTGCACTTTGCTTGTTGTTTCTTTTAATAGTAACAAGTCGCACAAACTTTCCATTGCCAAAAATCCTTGCACCTGCCTTCTGTTTGCTGAATTGTCAGAAAAATTGCCCATCTGCTTGGAAGCAGATGTATCTGTCATATGCTGTTCTAGAAATAAGAAAATGCTATCGCTACTTAAAAACAAAACAAAACTTTTTCTCTGACCTCAAGCTGGGACACTGCTTTCTCTGAGGGATCTACAGGGAACAGGACTTCATGTTAAGTACAATAGTATTGCTAAGGTAGAAAGTAGTGAAAAATACCCTTTTATTTCAAAGATGTTTGATAGGTAAAACATGCCAGCCGGCAAAGTGTTAAAACTACATTTTAACTACAGATATCAATAGAATTAGATTTATTATTTAGCGCTTACCTGTGGTTACTGCAAGTGCAGATGAAGGCATGTGGATGAATTCTGCTGGAGAGAACTTTGCCTGAGGCATATTGAACCAACAAGATGCGACTCCAAGGAAGGCTTCCCAATTACCCTGTGTACGGCTTTGGTGCATTTACAGGCTGCACAAACCCTCTGTGAGCAGTGGATGGAATTTGCTCATTAAATTTAAAACCAGGTAAGAATTGTGAAATGGTTAAAAGAAAGAAATGAAGGAACAGAAGAATGAAATTGCAGATTTCTCCCCGAGACTTTTCTATGATGCAATTCATTACAAAGGCTCAGCTAGCAAAAGTTGTAAGCAATGTAGCACAACTGCTTGTTTTCATTACAGGGCAGATAAATCAGTCGTGAGATTTTTCTCTCAACGCAGTGAAGGACTGGGCACCAGCAGGAAACCTGCCGTGACCATCAGGGAGGACAATGGTTAACAACACTCAGCAGCCTGAAAGCCCCAGGGAGAACAGCAAAGTGAAAGTGCCGCTCAGCAAGGAGTAGAGCCGAATGCCGGCCAGTGAGTAATACATACTGCACATTCCTACTTAGCCCAAGTGGGCTGGAGGCTCAGCTTTTCCATCATTCCGCAAGCACATGTTAGGCTTCAGTCCCCGTGGAGGGGGTTCGATCTCTGTTCCCAAAGCAAGGGAAAACGTCACTCTGCATAAAAAGCGCACAACAGCTGATTCCTAAATCGCCCTCCCCCATTTGCAGCCTGCGTCAGGCGTTTGCTTCAGGGAGCCTCAGATTTTGAAAACAGAGTCATACATGCCACTGTGCATAGCGCATTGCAAGGGCAGGGAAACCCTGCCTGCGGATTAAGCTCTAACCGTACCCACAGCTGGGATGTGAGAACGGCTCCCTGGGAGAGGACTGAGCCCAGAAGTGCTGAGCAGCGCTGCTCCTGCTGCCAGGCTAGAGCCAGCCAGCCCTTCAGCTGGCTTTCCTCATAGCTGATTTCCTGTCTCCCATCTTGCGTCAAGTTAACACTACACTTCCCAAACCGTGGAAAAGAAAGATGGGAGACCTACACTGAGACCTCTCTTTGGGAAAGAAAACTTGATCCTCAAAGACTGAAAAAGGAGCCTGAGTTTCTTGGTAACGTTTTTATTCTTTAGCATCCTTTAATCTCTACTTCCAGACAGTCGCTGTGAGGGCATGACTTACAGAACTATTCAACAGTGAGAGTGAAGCACGAGAGGTGCCACAGCTACTCAGCTGCACCAATCCATACTCAACATTGGTATGACCAGACTGATGTGGAAAATCAAAATCTGGGGGGCAGCTACCACTGCTAAATTCCTAAGAGGCAGTGTGGTTAACCTGAAAGCCAGATCAGATCTGGCTCTACTCACACCACTGCTTTTGGACAAGGTCTGGGATTTGAGGAAGTTTGAATTAGCATTACTTCTGCTCAGTGCACCACTTCCCAGTGGCAAAGTTTTCATCTGTGGGTTCTGCATGGCCCCAACAATAGTAGGAATCTCAAAACACCTCACCTAAAGACAAATAGAGTCACAGGACTGGACTGAAAGGGCAGCATACTATCTTCTACTCTATGCATCCACCTTTTTTAACCATCTCAGTCAAAAGAAACAAGAAATGCAGAAAGAGCAGAGCTAGAGCTGGGAATTTTGGAAGAAAGCAACCAGAACAAGATCTAGCATGCACTGCACATTTAAAACAGCAACAAAACAACTGGAAGTGACTAAGAAAGCTTGTAAGCTTCAAGTTATCACAGCTTGGCTAACTGAGGATGCCTTGCAGCCACACCTCCTAGGTGAATAACAGGGATTTACATTCTTCCGGTTCTGTCCAAGATTCTCAGCTAGTAGCAATGGAATCTGAACTCGGCCACACAGACAACATCCTGCATTCAGAATGACTCTCGAAGGTCACAAATGAATCCCTACAGCTATGGTCCAGGTGACACAACATCCAGCCAGAACAGCACTTAGCCACGTGAACAGATCTGAGCAAGAAAACCTGCCACCTCTTGCTGTATTTATTGGTATGACTATTTCCTTAAAAGCGTATCAAGGAGCAAATCTGAGAACTGGATTTTTTTTACAGAAGTCCAGAAGTAATTTTCTGTGCTTGGGTCACTCAGCCGCTGTGCCAAGATAAGGACTGCCTATGGCAGAGTCACTGCTCACATACGAGGAGAATTCACCAAATGAAACTCCTCCAAGCTGTGAGGTTTAGTGCTGGAGAGCCATACTGACTTGGCCCACCACTGCTCCATCTGGAAATGATTTGGGCATACTCCAGTGGAGCCTCCACAGTCTAGGCAAAGGAACAAAAAAGCAGTATGGAGTTAAATCTGAAGGGGATAAGAAACACCTCAACCTGAAGGCAGCGTTAACCATTAACTCGTTTACTAATCACATTGGTTAGAAAAACCTGCAAGCAAAGTATGTCTGTAGTAAATTACTCTAAATCCATAGAGTCCAATTTAACAAATAAATGAGCCTGTGCTAACACGCCATCCTGTCAGATTTTCCTGCATCCTCTCCACTGCCTCCCAAAGGGTCTTTCTTGAAGGAGAGAAGAAATACAAAGATAAACGATAGACTGCATGTCACATTTTTATCACAAGGCACACATTTATACACCACAGGGTTTCTCGAAGCTTTTTCTGTGATCACAGATAACTCACTTTCTACACAAATAGTTCTGCAAATTCTGAGGCAGCTACTTGAGGACTGTGATACTATGAAGTATCGTTAAGACCTTACAATCTACAATTATGGGAGAGGAAGAAAGGGAAGCTCAAGAGCCAGCCAGCAGATAAAATAAAGATTTTTCCAGGATATACAAGAATCACAGAGATTTTCTTTTCCTTAGGCTTGAGTTTGCCAAGTTGCCTGTTTTGAGTTCCCCATCCATTTTAGAGTCTCTTTGTGACTGACTTAATAAAGCTGCCAATAATTATTTAATGTCATAACTTACACAACCAGACAAAATATTCTCCAGCTAAAGAAAGACTAAAGTCAAAAACCAAACATCATTTTATTTCATTTACAGTGATATTTTTGAGTAACAAAGGAACCACAGCAGATAGGAGCCTGTAATAAAAGCTCACGTGTCTTACCTTAATAAAATAAATGAAGTCACACACACAACATAAATGAGCATAATCTTTGAAGACATTTGAAAAATGTCATGTCTTGATACCTATAATTTTACTTACCAATATATCTGTTCCACATCATCTATTCCACTTTTTGAAATATAATTTAAGTGTCAGCATGATCGTTTTTTTTATCCAACAGCACTTTCCACACTCGAATAACAGTCTGTTAAAATGGCTGATATGGATGCGTAATCTTCTGGACGCTAATTTTAAAAAATCATCTTCAACTGAGAGCTGAGCCACAGATCAACCAAAGATTTGACTTCAAATGCTAGTTACTGTGCAAACAACCATATTGCTACAATTGAACAAACTATTAAAAAAATTAAACCTTCTCGCCATCCAACTGTTCTGTCCCCATCGATTCCAAACCTTGAAGAATCTTTCATTTCTAACTCGTATTTGGCAACACTTAATGTGCTTGAACATACTGGGATCTTCAACCCACAATCAGGCTGGCTCTTCGTTGATTAAGAACGGTCACGAAAGTGAAGAGAAGTGACTATAACAAAAATCCATGGATACCATGTACACCTTGGTGTTCAATGCATAAAGCTATAAAAACTGAACATAATTTTGTGGAATCAGTCCTCTCTTGCCATTTAATGTGCCTTCTAGCCATCCTGGTTCCCTGGAAAATTGCACTGCAAAAGAAAAGAAAAAATACATCGTCTTTTTATGCTCAAAATAGTCCTTTTAGATTTAGCACCATGGCACTGTGCAAAATATCCATGAAAATATGCAGTCTCTTGCAAACACCAAGTTGACTTGACAGTCTCACTAGGGAAAATGATGAGGATATTTAAGTAAATGCTTGCATGATATAAGTGCTTGAACTGTCTTCTGCTTTTGGTGCAGGAGATAACATGAAGGGAACAATTAGATAAAAGGACTTAGAAAGGACAGGTTCATAAAACAGAAAATTCAGAAGCTTTCTGGTGAGAAGTCAAAATTCCTGTCAAATAGTAGGAAACAATTTCAGTAGCTGAGGGCAAAGTATAACCGAACTCCTGACTTCTGCAGAGGCAATGAACCTGGAAGCTCAGGGCCACAGAAAAGAGTCCAGATCTCATTCCAGGTACCATCTGTTCACAGAGTAGAGCTTCTACTACAAGAGACCAATGGACAATATTTAAATTATCAAACACATCATGCTATTCACAAAACGCAAAGGAACAGCTTGGAAGGTAAACCTTGTTCCTTATCACCATCCTAAGTACTTGCCATTACTGATACTAAAGTTAATGCAAAAGTATCTGTAGATCTAAAATAAGAAAAAGTTCTGCTCAGACTCTAAATGCCCCCAAGTAATTCCGTGAGCAACAGAATAAATGAACTCTGGCTTCCTGTGTATTTTTTAACCACATTTGACAGAAGTTAATAAAAGAAGCATAAGCCTCATTCATTTGGAATACAGTAAAAAATGCTCAAAATCCCCCTACCAAATTTCTTAGGAGAACACAGTACTTGTAGCTACTTAACCTATTTAATTGTAAATCCCACGCTTCTAGTGACCTATGATGTTCTCCACCATGTTAATTTATCCTCTTAGTGCTTTTAAGATGGACGTTATTTAAAGAAATCATCAGAGAAATGCTGAGTTATGCTGCTGGCCATAACAATGCTTTATTCAAAACACATTAACTTATTGAGGAATGTGAAACTGATAGCTTTCACGAAATCAAGGAAGTAAAAGTTAAGTCTCGCTTTAAAAGCATGGTAAGGTTCTCAAAATGAGCACTTAAAATTTCCCCTACCCTTCTGCTTTGTGTCCTAACGCTGGCAGACCATAGCTAGAAGCTGTGCTCAGAAACCACGGCTTAAATAACAACTGTTTCTCCAAGACACTTAAGCATTTAGAAAACCAGACTGTTTCCAAATGATGCCGATAGTCCATATTCAGAACCAGTATGAGCACATAATTAAAATGAATGTGTGCAGTAGAAAGATTCCAAAGGAAAAAAAAACACAAAATTCTCTTTTAGAATCTCTGTACACACTGCAACTCACAGTAACTTACATTACTATTAGTAATTAACAGGCCCTCCTCTTTCTTTGTCATTTTTAAAACACGATTACAGTGTATACATGCATTTAGAACTGCAATGCTGAAACCAGCACAAGCCCACCTCCAGAAGCTCTGCTGCAACAGCTGCCATTGCACCCAATGAGACATCGTGCCAGCTCTAGAGTAGCTCACCCTCTGCCTGAAGTACCCATGTCAATGGGGCACAGCTATATTATGGGAAGGAAACTCCCCTAGAACAGTAGACAAGAAAGTAAAGCAACCAGAAGAGCTGCAAGTAAGAAATTTCTGCTTGTCCTCTGGAGCTAAACCCAAAAATACGTTTGGGTCAATTTATGTGACAGAGAAGACAGTGATTACTGGCATGTCAGTGTCAATAAGCCAAAAGCCTGTTAAAAACAAGGGCAGCCCTTGTCTGAGGTGATCACACTGGACAGGGCCCTAAAATTTACCCGTAGGAGGAAATGGTCAAACAGTATGGAATCCCTTGGCTTGACACAGCAGCAAATTTCAGAAGAAATGTTTTCCGAACAAGTTTGATCATAGAATAGTGAACTCTGAGTACTGCAGAATGTTCCGATACAACACACGAGGCTGAGCAGCAGGGCTGGAACTGGATGATCCTCAAGATCCCTCCAACCCAAGCCATTCTGTGATAATATGATTTTATCCCATTGTTACCTACAAGGCTGAGCTCTGCACTTGAGGAACTGAATACCACACTACACACAGCTCAGAACCTCACTATTTCCTTGGTACAATTTTCTTACAGACTCTGTGAGCACTGAAGAAAGGATAACCACTCAGACTAAAACTAAACTCACCATTTCTAGTGGGAAACCTTTTTAAAAAAAAACAACAACAACAACACATCAAGAATTTTTAGTATTCAACAGCAATGGCAACTCTCATCTTGAGTAAACAGATCTCCTCATGCATCAAGGTAGCCACATACATCACTGACTTCTGTGGGCAAATGATGTAAATGCAGAAGCTGCCCAAATGCAAAGTTGTTTGAAACCCCAGTAAGCCTGTTTTCATTGCTAACCAATTCCAAAGCATGGTGTACAACAGCATTCATTTTAAAAACCCTCACCACATAAAAGACATTCTGTTATCACACGTCTTCCCAAACCCAGGCCATAGAGATGCAGATCTGTTGAAGAGATGCTCTTTACTGTCCCCTTCCTGCCATTTATTCTCAATCAACAGACATCACAATTCTTAGCACTTTCTCAGGCCTGCCTCATTTAAAAATAATGCTGCAGAAACTACATATTTGGCCATAAAACAACAACTATTATTGGACCTCTAGGACTAAGTCTTATGCTAGCTAGGGAAAACACCTGTAGTGTGAAAGACAGGGAGCAGAGAACTGACAATTACATATGGCACAGAAAGATTTGATGAGGGTCTAGCAGCTGTGCAATCAAAACTGGCCATCAAAAGCCCTCCCACTCTGAGGACAGTGGAAATAGCAGCAATCTTCAGAGCCCTGATGGGATGGCAGCCTTCTCAACACCTCCTGCAGTGCCATTGGAGTAGTCTCACTCTAGTGAAGGCAAACTGTACACAGGGAGGATTTTTGACCATCAATATGGCTGTGAATGCTACACAATTACCCCAAACTCAGGTGGACAAACAAAATAAATAGATTTGCTATCTGTAATGAGATCTTCAAGTAACAGCTTTTCCAATTTCACTGAATCAAGAAACACAGTGAGGTTAGCTTGGTTGTTGCAGCAAGGAGGGAATATAGGAAATACCATTATTATTGCCCATGTTATGACTGTCTAACTGCGAACACATAAAAATTTGAAAGCATCTCTTCTATGAGACACCAAGTCCTGATGTACTCTCCTATAGCAGACATCATGCTTGTTTCAGCAAATCAAAAGTTACAGGGATTCGCACTACAAATGAGATCAAGATTCATTTCCACAGTGGTATTATTTCACTGCCTAGGTGCCACTAGCTGCAGAAGGACTGAATCAGGCAAAACCCTTGTGGAAACTAGCTGTTTTGGGAGGAAATCTGACATGCGTGGTGCCTGACCAGATGGCCTCTGTTTCTACCAAGCAAAAGTAATGGACCAAAAGCTACACTCTGTGGGCAACAGAAAGCTCACTACAACACCAAAACACACTTCCATAGAAATCACTGCCAATCATGAATCATAGAAATCATGGCCAATTCTTCATCAGGAAGTTAAATTAAAGTACCCAGATGTGCTTCCAAGTCCTATGTCCTAAGTGCAGACATTGAGACTTGGAGTCTCAGTCCTGAGCTGAATTCATCCCATCCACCAGCTGAGCATCCATGACAGTGCTGCATGCACAACAAGAGGTAATACACATCTGTTCAAACACATCTATGTAAACATCTTCCACTTCTTAGCTTCCCATTAACTCTTTTTTTTTGGAGTTGACTGTTTCCACAACACCGTTGGCAAGATAATGTCTTCCCTATTCTGTATGCAGCAAAGTCAGGCCGGTTAAAATCAAGCTACCTTCTGTGGCTTTTTAAGACTTCTAGCAAAGTAGGCAGAAATTATGAGCGCATATTTAGAACTTTTTACTGGTGAAGGTGTGACAGCAACTTTCAGCAGCAGTTTGAGGTAACTTATCCTTAATGGTATAGAGGGATCTGAAAAGAAGAATATCTGCCCACTGCCTGTACACTCAGTTTCTCTGGGGGTAACACTGAGACAGTTAACATACATGAACGCTTTGAAAACCACAGATGAAAGGAACACAAAGAAGTCACTTTGTTCTCATTTTCAGCTCAACAAAATAATTATTTGCACGTACAATGTAATATAGCATTTTGGAAGTACTACTTTTCTTTGATGTAAATCATTCATTTATCAATACCATAAAGAAACTCACTCCAGAAATCTCAACACGAATAACAGGGAAGAGAATGCCTCGGGGGCAAAACGAGGCCAATAACTGAAAATGGCACTCAGTTATTCTGGGAAAAGTGGAGGGGGATGACCATGGCTCTTTGAATGGCTTTTTGTGTTCTTGCTGTGCTTGATAGTGTATGGGAACTGCTGAATCACAGCCTGAACCTCTGATTGATCACCTGAGGCAAGCAATGAATCAGCCCTGGGAGCACAGGTGAAGGCAATTCAGCTGTGCTGCCGGAAGGAGTGGAGCCTGGCTGCACCTCTCCTAGAGCCATTTAAGAGATGACCGGCAGGGGGAAAAGATTTCTTCTGGAGATCCTTCCTTTGGAGTTTTGCAGTGATCCCAGGATGCAGGTAAGTGTTTTCTTTCTTTCTTTATTTTTTGTTTTTTTAATCTGCTGTGCCAAACTATCTGGTTTATTTTGTAATTATAGCATCTTTATATGCATTGGTTATACAGGTAGGGCCAATGGCTACTACACTTTTGCTAAGGAAAATCCCTGTGTTAAAAAGCTTCCTCAGTTTTCTCCTAAATTGTTACTTTGAAAATTGTGGAAAGTTTTGTTGAGAGCCATTTTGACAAAATTTTGGGCAACTTCATTGTAGAGCAGATAAGAATAATGACAAGGAATTTTGTTGTGCACAACATTTACCTTACCCAAACACTTCTCTCCAGTGTAATTCCCATTTTCTCACTTCAAAGGAGTTTCTTTGAAGAAGCAGTAGATCAAGGCAAGGCTGGCAAGATTTCAGTGCCAGGCAGTGTGATTATGCCTTTCATGATTATTTGGAATAACTGCTGTGGCCAAAAATACCCAATATGACCAGCGGATGTCTCTCATGATTTCAGGTTATACTTGGTTTCTTCCCGCATATGCCTTTACCCAGCTGTGGAGTCTTTATGCTTTGTCTCTAATTACCTGAATTATAGTGATATGTGCTGTCAATAATACAGCCTGTAGCAACTGGGAAAGAAAAGCACCGGCACAGCCTAAGGTAAATTGAATTGAAGATGAAAAAAAATGTATTTAAAAAAAAAAAAAGTGGATATTGTTCAGGTTATATTATTCATTTTCTTAGACAATTCATTTAAATTGAAATGTTTGCTTTTGATTTTTAACTTACTAGTTGGTGCTTTAATATTTCTGTTCTGTGGCACTTTAATAAAAAAGACTAGGACTTGGGAGAGCATACAAAAATGAAAACACCTGAATATGCGAATGCTCAGATTCTATACGTTCTATCATGTGATGTAAAGCTTAATTTAAAATATTAGTAAATCTAACTTCGTCATCCTGAGAAACCTCTCCTTTTCCCCATTTAGATTAAGGAACTGGAGAGAGCAGTAATGGTTAAACTTTTACCTGCTTGCGCAATATTACATTTAGCAGCTATGACAGGTGCAAAACTGTACCTCACTAAATGCCATTATTCTGTCTCAGAGTAGAGCAGCCAGAAAGATTTTTAGAGGATAATAACAGACAAGAGAGAGCTACTGCAATCACCATCTACAGACCAAGAGAGATAAAGCAGAACAGGGAAGGGAAGTGAAAAAGTGAAGGAAACATGGCAGAAGAACAGACCAAAGAGAAAGGAGAAAACTCAGCATGCAAACAGTGAGATGAGTGAGACAGGATTAGAAATTGAGACAGGCAGGGTGGAGAAAGGAGAGACGGATAAAACCCTCGCTAATGGAAGCAGTACTCCTTAGTAGACATTAATTTAACAGTTACTTTAATGGTTGATACTAGCTGTATGTCAACTTGATTGATGCGTTGTCACTTTGATAGTTAAGGTTATTGGTAGAGCTGCAGAAATGATGTATTATTACTTTAATTCTTCATTTGGGGGCTTTATTAGGGCATATGGGAATTTAAATTGAGTAACTGAAGAACCTGAATTGATTCACTGGAATCTGACTCTAGCTTAGGCACAGGGTGCCTAATGCAAAAAGAGAAGGCCTGTGTGAAGGCATTTCAGTGATTTCAAACATGAGGACTAGTCTGAAGGGTGAGTGAGAATAGCTTTCCACATTGATAGAGCCTACCTATGACATATCCTACTACAAAAGTTGTTATGGAATGGCTGTTAAGTTGTTAATTATATCCAGTTACTGTCTTAATACTTGCACGGTCTCCTCCTTTTTGAGACTAGTCCACATCCTCCCCTAGGCTGAAAGTACTATGAGATGAAGAATAACATCTACCAAATAAGCAAGATACAGTAGAATAAATGAAAACAAATGTACTTAAGGAGATGTAGATCTCCGATGGAGAGATCACAATTAGGTTTTTAAAATGCAGGGATTTTCAATGATGTTTTCCAAGCTTCCAAATATACTGGAGATGTTGATTATGGAAAAAAAAATATTCCTATAGTTGAAATGACTCTCCATGTGCTGCTGAAGAATAAAATTCATACTCGTTCTTGTTCTTGGACAGTCCAGCTGTCTAGATGAAAAAGTATTGAGGCTGTAATGCACCAAAAGCATGGTAGCTTTGCTGCAACAACTAGTGACCTCTTCACAAAGGAGAAGAATCTCAACACTGCTGTCACGCAAACACACTATACAGAAGAAACTAACTCATGTAAGGCGGACTTCCCCAGTGGCAACACAACAGGTGTGCAAGCTGTGGTACTGTGCGTTAGAAATGCCTGTCTCTTATGCACCAGATCTTCCATGTACCAGATTTTTTTCCCATACACAAATTCTACATCTGTGGAAGATTCCTATCAGTCATATTTTAAAAAACTTCAATTAAAATAACTGCAGTGAGAGATTTTAAAAAGAGCAATCATTTACCTAATCCATCTTTAAAAGATTTCCCATTTAACTTGATTCAGACGTGAATTGCCTGCAAGGCACTTATCTAATAGGAAACACCAAGTATGATTTTGTAAAGTGGGTGCTAGGGGGAAGAAGACTGTGGGGACCTCAAACCAGATTACACTTAAAAAAAAAAAAAAAAAAAACTAAAACAACAAGAAAAAAATCAACATAACTGAATTCTGGACTAGGCCTACTCTTTATTTATTTGGGAGGAGAGAGTACAGCAATTTCCTTAAAATCTGCTGCTTAAAATTAGGCTTCACAAAGACGGGGAAGTATATGTTTATGTCTGTGCTATTTTGTTGTTATGACTGAGAAAAAAGAGAAAGGAGAAAAAGGATTCTGCTGCTCCCCCAATTTGTTTCAGCTTTATGTGAACAACTTTCACATGTGTACTTTATGATCCAGTACTAACAGAGTTAACAGGGTGCGTTTTGGGAAATGCAATGCACAGTTAGAGAACCTTTCAACACATGCAGGTTGATTTTTTTATTTTTTTTATTTTTTTTTATTTTCCTCCAGTGGTTTCAGACTGTACTTTTTTTCTTGCTGGATGTAAACAGGTAATTTGGAATACTTCTCCTTTATTGGATATCCAAACTAAGATTCTCACATGTAGTATCTGTGTGACTGGGCAGTGTATATCTGAAGTGTATTTAGTCATTCAGAATTAAATAGTACTTTACCTCTGGGAAGTACTTATCAGTCTTCTGGTCAAGTAGCAAGATAGCAATGGATAAGAAAAAACAGGCATCACTGCAGAGTTCCTGGTTTCTTTAGGAGCCCATGTGCCCCTTACTACTCACCTGCCTCTAGGCAGATCAAAAGGATAAAGTACTGATCCCAATTTCACCAAGAATCTTGAGAACCTAATTCACAAATCACTTTGAATCCCTCAATCTGCACAACGCTTGGATGAGGATTTGGCTGAAAGTCTTGTTTTTGATAACAAATGCAATTTATCAAGGCCTTGTAAGAAACAGTCTTAAACCGCTCCTGCTATGAATTAATTTGTCCTTAACAGTTGTTATTAAACTGCACTCAAGTAACAAGATTTGCTGAATTTGTCCAGGCCCTGTTGATCCATAGCATACCATCCCTTTCTGCAACAGTATGAATAAACTGAGCTCTGATATCTTCTGTATTTTCAGACTTTGTATTACAGTTGTTAGTGGTGTAAGATTTTAGAAGTAAAGACATTCTTGTCAATTCAAAACCCCTGTACAGATGCTGAAGAGTAGAGTCATACAATTATACTGAGGAGCTTCAGCATTCTTGAGCACAGAATCACGTTCTGGGTGTTCATATGCAATATTACATTTAGACAGAAATTTTTAAACATAGGCTTTCATCCTGTGACTATGCCTCTTTCTACATGTACAAATGCACATTAAGCTTGGTCAGAAGACTAAACGCTTCTCTCTACAATAACAATCTAATTCACCTAGAACTCTGCTTGAAAATCCTTAAGTGGATTTATTTTAAGTGAGTCTCTCAGATATTTTACAAATATAGTCTTTATTAAAAAACAGTTTCATAGGCCTTTCTCTATTGCTGAACTTTGTTTTTACTGTGACGTGTGTTTCAACGCTGCTGAAATGATAAAAGCAACAAGAATCTGCTCACCCAAAGCAAAAGCATTACCTCATAATGCTTTCATTTATGCTAATGCAGTTTCTATGTACCGGAAGTCTTCTACGTCACTGACTGCCACAAGTGATGTTGACAGAATAGCAGTTATGCTTGTATTTTTATCCGAAGCCATTTGAACAGTTTTGTCAGTTTGTTTTTCATTGCTTTACATTCACTCAATAAGTACTTACCATCTTCAAAAATTGCTCCTGTCTGAAATGATAATTCAGAGCTATGTTCTGCTTCACATGGATAAACTGCTCTTGCTTTTCGGTGGGCAATGCTGAAAAAATGAAATTATGAGATGCAGTTACTTTCGACTGCTGAAGAAAATACTCTTTTTCTCAACCATTCTCTCTCCATTCTCACTGGGAGGTGGCTAAAACTTTCTATGCAGTCTCATATGCATTATCACAGGCTTCTAATTCATATGCACAAATGCCAAAGCTGAAGCTTCACAGCTTACTGTTGGCACTTATGAATATCATACTCCTGTTTTTGTGCACACTTATTTCTATGCCAGTGAAATGCAGCTTCAACCACTGCTATAATGTTGCCAAGTTCTAATCAGCAGTAAAATCAGTAATAAGCGAAGCGTACCTTATCTTGTTTATAGACTAGTCATTTTATCTTCCAAAATGTTCCCTCATGAACCTTGCAATACAGCTTTTCACTAACACTGCAGAGAATGCTTTTCTGAATTTTTTTTTTTTTTTTTTTTACTATATGACATTGGTAGACCAATGAACATGCTATTTTGTCCTATATGCAATAAGGTTCATAGAACTTCTGGCAGTCTTTTGGAGGTGCTCTCAGGATGTTCAATAATAATTCTGGCTCAGTCTATATGTATCTTCTGTGGGGAAGGTATTTAAAGGGAAAATTAGACAAAGTGTCTGAAATTTTGTTCTGTGAAACTTGCAAAGGTTGCGTTTCTTGGTATGAGAAAACCACTTATTTACAGCAGAAGACATGAATTAGTCGTTAAAAGATGCAGACTAAAGGGAGCAAATAAATAACCAGCAAAAGTCTAAGAGTACATCATACCTCTCCACTGCTCTGTCACTTCCAGTGGAAGGATTAGGGAAGGAGAAAGCAGATGGTGCGGTGTTGGTAGCAACTGGGTTGGTGCACGGGGTGTTCATCCACGAAACCATCGATGAGCGGCTTTGACCGGAACTAAGGGAAGTATTTTCAAGGCAGAATTAACAAGATGAATACAAAAAACGTTTGTATCTTCACAGCTAGACTAACTAGTTACTTTCTCTAAACTGAAAGTCAATAACAGAGTCAAACTAATTTTCCAGATATCCTGTTTTTGCCATTTCTTCCTGGAAAGCGTTTCTCCTACATGCCCTATATCCTAAGCCAGGATGAATTACCTAAGATGTGTGACATAGCCAATAACAAGAAAAAATTCCACGTTCCTTATCTAATAAAGACAGATACAATGAAACTGCATACAGCAGGTTATTATTTGAGCTGCCACTTCGCCTTTACAAGTTTTGATGAATCTATTTAAAAATCTTCTCAGCACTGAACTGAGGCATGATGTATGATGGGAAGATTTCAAAAGGCTACAGCTATGACAGCAGCGGATCACGATGCTGCCTCTGGATTGAGATCTCTTTCGTGTAACTGCGCAGATACTGCTTCAGTGGCTGCCCTCATGAGCACACTGTTCAAGTACATTTTAAATTAATGGCTGAAAACATAGTTGCTACAAGAACAACGGACGAAGCTGAAACACTGAAAAACATATACGAAGTCATTCTGGACATAAATTTGCTCTACAGTTAGAGGAACTGAAGTGTTCCAACACTGGAAGCTTTTCTTCATGGGCAGAGCAACCAAAAATCCAAACATTTCATGTCATCGTGTCTTTGGAACAAAGAACTGAACTGCAAGCTGCTTCCAAGCAGAAACAGAATTTAAATGGTTCACACACATCTTTCACACAGGAAACATCACTTGGAAGTAATGCAGCTGGGTCTGGGATGCCTGAGGGCTAGTCTTAGCATTGAAGAGGGAAGCAAAGAAGGCATTCAGAATCTCCATTTTCTCAGCAGCACCTGTTAGTAGGGCACCCACATCATTTAGTAGGGGACCCACTGTTTCCCTACTCTTCATTTTATTGTTGACGTAGTTAAAAAACCTTTCTGGTTATGCTTTATGTCCTTTACAAAGATTCAGAGTTTAATTCCAGGAGTGCTTTAGCCTTCCTCATTGCATCTCTACAGGCCCTGACAACATTCATACATTCTTCCCAGGTGGATGGGCCCTTTTTCCACTTTTCATGGATCATCATCTTTCCTTTTAGTTTATCCATGAGTTCTTGCTCATTCACACAGGCCTCCTGCTATCTTTGCCGGATTTCTTATTCTTAGGGGTGCACAGATATTGAGCTTGGAAGAAGTGGTGTTTAAGTGTTAACCTGCTCTCATTTATCAGTTAAACTTTTTCTGGTACTAACCTTTTAGATGCTAAATATCCACAAAGCACCATCAAAATCTCTGAATCTAGTCAAGAAGGATTATCTGGATGTGTGAATTTCCACCTAAGCAAGGAGGATTGACCAATAGCAAAATCCACAGACCCTTCACTTAATTGCAAATAAATAAAAGGATGCAGGAAACCTAACTTATTAATTTGATTTCCATCTTCTTGTTCAAGGGGATATTTAATTTCTAGAATAAATAATCACTATTCTGTTGTGTTGATAACAATGCTTACAAACAAGTACAACTTTTACAGACTAATTGTGCCAGCTGATATATTGCGTTTTCATTCCAGCAATTAAATACTTATATAGACATTTATTTTGACTATTAACTTATTAAATTTACTGTGTTATAAAATGGTGAGTGGCCCATTCTTCAGTCATTAAGACAATTTTAAATTTTGATTTGTCAGACTGCATTTGGATGAGAATGGGAATTCTAAGTGTACAAAACCAGTATTTTGTAGTTAATTCCACTAATAAAAATGAAACTTAAATGTGCTGGCATCATAGTGAGAAGAGTTCATCAAAACATGTTCTGCTTTTAAAATTATCAGATTTACCAAAGAAAGGTAGAAATTGCATGTAGTAAACTGAATAAAAGCTGATCAGAAACATATCACTCCATGCTTTGGGAATAGGGCATCTAGTCTGCTTAGCCATTTCTGAATCTACCTCTAGATAGTAATTTACATTTCCTGTAATTACATACTTCTGAAGATCAGCACCTAATAATGTTGTGGCTTACTTTCACTTGAACTTGTTCTCTTCTTACCGTTCTTATGTGTTGTTTTAAAAGTTTCCCTAATTTTTGGCTGTGAATCCATTTAAAGATAATGCAAATACCAATGTTCACTTTTTGTGTTTTACTTGTTTCTAATACTGAGGATAGAAAATTGCTTAATAATACTGGAAAGTTTATAAAGCTTGCTAGAACACAGACCATCTGTCCATTGCTCTGCACACAAGGTATATGTGTAAAATTAATTTTAACTCAATAGCATAGATGGGCCTATGACAAAAAATGATTTTCAGAAACACAAAAAAAAAAATTATCATAATTGAATGACTGAAGTATTAGAGTTAAAGCAATCCTGGTACTCAAAAAATCGTTTCCCTTTGGCTTTCAATTATTTATCTCAACTCCAAAATTAAGACTAGGTAAAGCTCATTTCTTAAGCCTGTAAACTACAGAAAATTGAGAAGTAACATTCCAAGTAAACAGCCAGAATATGAAAGTGTTGCTTGTTCAAACTAATCCCAAGTGAAGAATATCTTTCTGCCAAAATAGTCTTCTCTACTGCATATCTCAATGTTTGGCATTGTTTGCTTCACAACAAGTGAGTACTTAAAGCTTCCATTTGCTTGATATTTCTTTGAAATATGCATCTTATTTATCTGTGCAACTTGCACGATCAGTTCTAGGACAACACACACTCCCCTTAGTTCAAGACATGAGATTAATGATCTCAAAATGATGCTCAGAACAAACCCTCTGACACAGGAAAGGAGCAGTAATTCATAAGAATACTTAGAATATTGCAGCTGGTTTCTCTTTGAGACTTGACAGAGGAGATTTAATAAATAAATCAAGACATCAACAACAGAGTAGGTGTGCAAAGAAAGGAACAGAGGATGAAGTCATGCGTTCAGTCCCTCTTAGGGCACATTTGTTTCTCCAGTAACACATTCAACAAGAACAGTAATCAATCAACTAGTAAGATTACACTGTCCTTTATCAGGTAGCATTAGGTGAAAGTATGTAAAGATGAACAGATTTTCTACAAATTCTGAGCAACTCCAGCTGAGGAAAAACCATCCAGAAGTGAGGGTATGTGGCGCCCTGGTCTGCTCCCTCCTCCCCTTTTGATGAATTCACTTAATACATTTCAGCTATAGCTAAAGCGCTGCAGTACAGCTCCTCAATTTGCTTGTCACTTTCAGTTCATGGTTACAGATCAACAGATCATTGTCTAGGATCCAGCATGCAAAAAAAAAAAAGTTTTTCACAGCAATAGTTTTACCATAATGAGAAAAAAAAAAAAAAAAAAAAAAACCCCACAACTTGAATGGCTTTAAATATTAAGCACATTCTAGATTCTAGAATTTCAGCTCTTTTTTTATTTACTGTACTTGGCTATCTCAGGGATCACTTAATTTTATTATTAAAGCAGAAGCTTTTGCTCAACAGGAAAAATCTTTTCCAATGTTGTGCTGTGCAAGCAATACACAACAACTTATTTTTTCCTTCAACAGATTCTGGAGATAGCAAAGCTACTTTGCTATGAAGGTTTGCAAGCCTTGTTTATGAAGATTATGCTTAATTAGAAAGTACCCTGTTGTCTTACAGTACCTCAACTTTGAGAAGGTATGTTGAAGAAATGCAGTCTTGTAAGGGCTAAAATGAAAGCAATGCATTTCTTGTCGAGAAAGGAAAAAAATCCTGACATAACCATTTCACTCTGAGAAAAAAAAAAAAGGTGGGAAAAGGAAGGAGCAAGAAAATGGTCTTACTGAAAACAAGCTAGAGATTTTGTACTGATATTCAGAAACAAACTCCTGAAAACAAGATTTTATTGGGTGTTTATCTGTCTGGTTCCTAAGGTAACACTACTAAAGAGCAGCCTCTTATCTTGAGAGTTAGGAAGATACTGTGAAAAGAATCTGCCCTGCAACTCTTAAGAAAAAAGGGGGTGTTTCATAGAAGGGCTTGGCAGCCCCACGGCTGTGGTATCACAGTGTCTGGCTGACGTAAACTCAGTGGAAGTGTTCTTAAAAGGTTTCGTTATAAGATGACACAGTATATCAGAAGGTATCAGCTGTTTCTGACTCCATATGCAATTCAATACTCTCCATCATCAGACAACAATCTTCCTGCATGTAAAAACTCTATGCCTTGGTGAGAGCCAGGAGCAGAAAAATATACGGATGAAATTGTAGAAATTGTCATAGCGGCAGCAAAGCTGGAGACAGAACAAAAGGACAGAATTTCCTGATCCGTGTCCACTGAAAAGAAACTCCACCCCCAAATATAAAGTCTGTAATTCGCACTCAGCATTCCAGATTCCTCGTTTATACACATCAGCCAATGCTGAAATAGATGCTTTGTGAAAGTTGGATTGTGAAGCCTCAGTGAAGCAGCCAATGTATTAGTGAAATGGTATTTCACGCCGGTCTGGTAAATCTGAAGTTTATGTCTCTATAGCAGCCGTCCTAGGCTGCAGCATTTTTAAATGATAATTCAGACCAAGCAAAACTTAAGTATGTACATATGTACGATTATAGCAGACTGCTATTCCTTTTAGGAAATAAATGTGGGGGCTGTGTTTCCTGGAATCATGCAAAGAAAAGAAAAAGAGAAGGGGGAAAAACAAGGGACTTGAGCTCAAAATGGTTGTACAGCTCACCTGGCACTCACCCAGCGGTGCTGCTGTCTAAATGAGCTGTCACTGGAAGACAGGGACATGGCAAAACCTATTTTGTAAGACCCACATGATGAAGTTATATTTTGATTGTTTCAACGAAGCTGCAAAACGAGAGCTACTGTTCTGCTTGCATAACACAGGAATACAAAAAGAAGTGCCTGCTTCATTTAAATCTGTCCTCAAACTGCTGAGTCACTGAAGAGGTGGCAGCTGAACCAAGACCAAACTGCAAAATAAGCACAGTGAGAATCACTGCTGCATACCTGGATTGGGCCTTCTACAGCTGTTTAAGCATCTTCCCTTACTAAAAAGAGATGATTACATCAGATATAGAAAGTTTTCAGGACACCAAAACTGATGTCACTCATCATCTATCTAAATTGCAAATATACACTGCTGCCAGAAAATACAGAAATAAACTATTTCAATTTGAAGGAGACCAGATATGCAATCTACAGGTGTAGATATAACAAGGCTAATGGGAATTCATTCAGCAGTGAGCCAAAAAAAAAACTGTCTCCAAGACTTTTGTTATGTTCAGAACACCACTTTTTCTGCCCTCCCTTGCTATCCAATGGTTCTTTCAACATAGGTTTGCTCACCAGGAATTTGAGCAAGCCTGAGATTTCGCGAAGAATGCACAGATCAGCTTCTTTCTTGGTCACAAAGGCCCTGGAAGCACAGAAGATGCTGCACAGCACAGCTCTCATCACTGTTCGGAAAGCCGCCGTGGACAGTGAAGACGTAAACGATGCCCAAAGCACATCGCTGGGCTTCGTAAGAGAATATTAAAATGTCACGATAATATTGTTAGGGTTATAACACATGAAATGAAAAGGCTGGATTATTCTTCTGCCACTGGAATTACTGCAGTTACACTGGGTTTCTGAATTAAGGCAAGTCAATATTCTCAAGACCAATATTAGTCACAATCTTCCTTCCTTCTGAGCTATTAGGAAGTAGCTGCTTTATGAGCTTTCCTTCGAGGATTAGAGGATGCAGGCTCTCCAGTTGTAGAAAAGGAAACTTGTATCAAAGCAGCACCTCAGAAAATGAATCAGTAGTGATATGAGCACACAAGATTGTAGAGGATCAAACTGTCAGAAGAGTCAGAAGAATCACAGGAGATGCAGAAAGTGGAAGGAATAGATGAAAGTGGGGCATACCCAAGCCTTACACAAATTCGGATGACCGAAAAAGCAATTCTGCATGTTAGCTCACTTTATTTCCTGGATTTCCATCACAGTGTTTTTCTCTATTCAGCACTCCTTCTGAACAGTCTATGTCTTCACCTCACCTATTGTTAGTAGATCTCTGGTTCCTCTTGTGCCATCTATATACGAATATCTTTTCCTACCAACACTGTCAACTGACTTCCTGATCACCGCCTGCTGCAGCAGTCTGCAGGGAGTGGCAATCTGCAGCAGCTACCAGAAAAAGAGAACAGAAAGAACACTACTAGGAAGGGAGGAAAAGGAAGAAAACAAACTTGCCAAGAGAGATGAGCCATAACTCATCCTCTGATCAACCAGCAATTGAAGCAACTCTGAAAGAAGGAGCGAAAGGTGGATTTTCAGGTCTAAACTTCCCAGATAATTTGCATTTGTAGAGTAGACAACAATTTGGGGAAAACTGATGGCTATGGATAAAAGATGTTTGGTGATTTGTTTTGTTAGAGTTTTTTTGTTTATATCCAGGTCAGAATAATACTATGCATAACTCACAAAATGCATCTATTCTGCATTGAGGGAATAAAAGATTACAATACATCACCTATTTGTTAAACTTAAGGTACAACATAGTACCTATCACTGTATTTGCACATTCTACTTTACTTTTTCTTTTAAGTATATTGACACACTCTTGAAGAGGGGAATATTGTTTGTTTTACAGTGTCTACAATAACTGAAGGAACAGATCAAAGAAAGCTATTAAAGAATGCCTCTGTGGATAGCCACATTTCATTAGAGGATGCTGTTTACCTTTGGAACACCTGCCTAAGCCGGCCATCTGAATCAGAAGGAATGTGCAAGGAACTGCATGCATCTGAACATGGAAACTCCATTGTTGCTGTTTTGCCTCAGAGCCAACTGTGGTTCTGAGGAAAAACATGAACATCTTGAGAATATTCTGCTGGTGATACTGTATCAACACCAGTCTCAAAATTATCTGTCAAAAAATTCCTGAAATATGCTTTGCTTGCAAAAGCAGTAACCATCTTGAGTTCTGTCAGAGCAACATGAACTCTGACGTGGTACTGGTGATTGACCTGAAGAAGACAGATAGCTGTACAATGTTAATTCTTTAGCTAAAGTGCGAGTGTATGTGGCCGCTTAATGAAAACACAGAGAAAAAAGGAAGGAATGCACTCTCCTAGAGGAAGGAATGTCCCCTCCTAGAGAAAGCCAAGAGGTGGAGGATGTATTCACTTTCATTTGCTGCTGCTTTCACCATGCCAGAAGCTGTAGCTGCTTTCATTTTTAAAGACAGGACAAGAAAAGTGCATGCATTAAAAAAAAAGATCATTCAGTGGAAGAAGAAAAAAATCTTTTTCCTCGAAAAGAAATACCACAAATCATGTGTTACTACTTAGAGCAAGTTACTGATATAAACTAACCTTTGAATATCTGACATATCTTGACCCACAGTCCCTCCCCCAGGAAACAGAGCATGCAACTTTTCTACTGCTAAGAAGTCACCACCACCTTGTTGACTACATAACTCCATAGTGACTGATCTCTTACAAGTAACACCCATGTGTTATAAATATCACTAGAAACTTCAGAAAACAGATCCTGTTATATTTCCATCTTCCTTAGATTCAGTAAAGGTATTTACTGTAACTCAGTGAAGATCTGTAATACCATTTTACAGAGGACACTGAGACTTTGAGAATTGCTTTTGTTCCAATTTGGCACAAAACGCTAAACATTTTGAAATCCTGCTAAAATAGAAAGAGGTGGACTGTTCTCCAGCTAATTCTGGAATAGTACAATTTATGAGAATAACCTAAGTACAACCACAGCATTCAACAGCCAATGAATGCCTCCTTTTGTGGACTTGTGAGAGGTACCACAGCTACACCATGCCAAGTCAACCACTACCTTTGCCTGTCCACAGGACTCCATGATGCAAACTGACTGCCAAAGTCCACAAAGTATATTTGCCAATCTGACAACTACCTCTGCCATTAATACAGTGGAATTGTTTTGGTTCTCTTTTGTTCTTTTGTTAAGGCAAGGCCCTCTGTGTCATCAGAACTAAAAGGGGAAGATAAGCCCAACTCAGTGTGAGAAAGCAGAGGAATGAAAGCATGTGCACTGCCTACTATGCCTACTATGCACTGCCTAATCTGTCACTGTCCAGGCTTGTCACTGAAGTAGTTTTTAAGCAAATTTCTCTTACAGGTCAGTGGAAGGAACTCTTTTTGACAAATCAGCTAGATGCCTGTAACAAGTTACTTTTCTTTCCTTCCAAACAGAACTGTTTCCAAAAAAAAAAAAAAAAAAAAAAACCCTCAAGCTGTGAAACAAAGTTTCCAAAACAGCAGTACAGTATAATTTTTCATGAAAAAAAAAAAAAAAAAATCAAACAAAAAACACTAAGTTTCATCAACATCTGAAGATCCTGAATCTCTGTATTGAAACAACGCTTCCTTCTTTTGTTCTGTGATATTATCAATGCTCTTGTAAGCGTATGTTACCTATTCAGCTATGCCTTCTTTCTCTGACATATCAGTTATATGTAACCCACAACACTCGTTTTCCATACACACATCTCATTTCATCAACTACTTACTGCTTACAGCTTACTGTCAGTCCTACATGTTACTACTGGAGTGTACAAGAGGAGAAGGAAAAGTGTCCTTCAGTACTCTGAATAAGCAATGCATATGCAAAGTATCTAGAAGTATCTAGAAGTATCTGAACGTCTTTCAATTTGGATGAGAAAAGATTGTTATAACTAATAAGTACCCTAATAAGGAGTTACTTATTTGTTTCTAGCTGTAGAAATATAAACCCAGTGTATGGCTGTCCACATATTCTCATGCGTTATGTACATCTACACATATATTTTACACTCTCGCTTCATCTGCAGAACAGGCTACACAAAATGCCATTATGGAAAATATCTGTAACAAATCTTTTCTCCCGACATGCTTCTTCCAGCTTTTTGGCACTAAGCTAGAAAACTGTATTGATATGATAAAGTTTGTATAAATAGCCAAACAGAATTCAAGTTCAACTTCTAATTTAAAAAAAAGGCATGTGTAGCTCTGTGTATCACACTCAAGCATGTACTACAGAGGTGGTACTAAAACCATAATATCCTTTTTTGCTGAACCAACATCTTACTCAAAACTGAACATGTACAGTGTCCACTGAAAGTGATATACTGCACTTTAGTTGTAAAGCAGGCAGTTAACTTGTTAGCAACATGGGATTAACGACAATAATATTCATAGACAACAACACTCATGAGTGTGCATTTAAGTACATTTATCCAAAACCAAAATTTGGTCTTAAATCTTTACGGCCCTGCATTTAAGTGTAGCTTAACACTGCCCTGACATAAAACCAGTGTAATACATCATATAAAAAACAGCTTACATATTTATTGCCTAAATAAAAATCATTTAAAATTTTATAATGGGTTATAGTGAAACACACTAGATTTCAGAAGGGAAAAAACTGCCACATTCAGTCAGCCTTTAAGCTGCACTACAGTGTGTAAGCATATACTGTTTTATAACAAAAAAAATGAAAACTATATGCAATTTAAAAAGTGATTCATCTTCTACCAAGCTGAAGATAAATGTGTTTCATATGCATGATTGTGCTAGTGGAAAGCTATTATCCAATATTCAGTATACTTACAGATTTGTTGTCCAGTCTGAAAGATCTCCGCTGTCCGTTATAAGGTGATTTCTATCCAATAGCCCAGGGGGGCTACTGGACAACACAGGAGTAGGAGACTGGGAAGAAAGAGAATCCATGCTGCCAGTTGGAGTGTCTTCTTTTGGAGAGCTGTGACTGTCAGCTAGAAAAAAAAAAAAAAACAAAAAACAAAAAAAAAAAACACAGCATGAATCAAAATTATACTAAAAAGAGCCAAATAAACTGCTTCGGTCACTGCGTCCTGAAATACATACAAGGAAAAATCTTGGGATCCTATTTTCACAGAGTATTTTGGAGGACACACAATTCACCAGCACCTCTCCCAAGTTACCATAGCACCATTTCCCCCATCATTATCATGACACTATCTTCTCAAAACAATGTATTCCCAGTCTTCTTTATAACAAGTATTTTCTGTAGATGAAATGATTGGGTGGGGGGAGGGGGGTAGGAGGGAGGGATGTGGTTGCTTTTTAGACAAATGAATCATATCAGAAAAAATAATTACGTTTTATAATCTGCAGATTTGTAGATCTCCCTAAAAACATAGTCTCTAAATACAAAACACATTTGAGTAAATGATTGCTCTCAAGAGCCACACGTAAAATCTTATAAAATATGGAACAACAAAATTTAGAAAGGACCAAATAAGCAGATCTCTAACAGCAGGCCATTAACTAACACGTGATACCTAAGAATGTTACTTTCGTTACTCCTTTTTAGGGTGGTCACTTTTAAGAGAGCTCATACTTTGGTCTACTATTTGTTTATACAGGTTATTTTTACAACATCGCTCAAGAGACGACATTCAGAAATGACTGCTTAGGAAAAAGTTAGAAGAACATCACTCCTATCTCACAAACAGTAAGGAAAAGCTGCAGTACTCACTGGAGACCATGCTGATACATCTAGCCACGCTTTTCACTGAAAAGCTAACATCCACCAACACCTTCCCTTTTTACTCTTTTAATTAAACATCAATTGAACATTTTATAAGTTCTAGAGGAGTCTTAGGAAATTAGGACAATTGCAAACATTACATTGTCCAGCACAGCCAAGCCCACAGTTTCAAACAGGGCCTGTAGCTGTTTTCAGAATATTAATACTTAACAGTAACAAGGGTCATTTCCAGCCATCCTTTACATGGCTGCCTTCATTCTTTCCTTCCCTCCTCTGCTTTCTGCTCCCACTCAAACATGTGACATAGCTCTGATAAATAATATCACACATGTTCTTTCAGAATTAATTCTATACTAGTGATCTCATAACCACAGAAAAAAGTTCTGCTTCTTCAGGATCAGAACAATTGGAGAAAAAATGAACAACCAAAGCCTAACATGCCACTACAGTTGCTGGATGAAAAGCTTTTAAAGTATTGAACCAGTCTGAAAATCAGTATGTAAGCAGCACTATTTAAGACTTAGTTCTATGTAATATTACTGTCTAATTCTAAATGTTCTCTACACAGAGAACAACTAAGTTCAATTCAAATCCCTCAAGCTGAGCAGCACTATTGCAATCATAGAATCACAGAAAGGTTTGGGTTGGAAGGGACGACTCAGATCATCTAGTTCAAACCTCCTGCTATAGGCAGGGACACCTGTGTCTAGACCAGGTTGCTCTATGCCCGATCCAGCCTGGCCAGGAAGGGAAGCAAAAGCTTCAGTGCGTGCAGTGATCTTGAGCACAGCCCTTGGGGTGCCATCATTTCACATTTCTGTCCATTCCTACAGTTCCTCTTCAGGAGATGGAGGGTGCTGTACACCTTCCCTGTCTCTTCTTGCCCTCTGGCCTTCTCCCTGCCACGGCACACTGTTTCACCAGGGGCAATGATTATTTTTCTTCTTGAATAAATTAAAGAAAAGGCAATGAGAATTAAATGTGAACAATGCGAGGCACTTTCCCTGGATAAAATCACCCTCACAGTTTCGTTACTGCTTCAACCAGTCTGATCCTTTCTGTCTAAAACACAGAAAGTTAGCAAGTGCTCAGCTGCTTCCCCAGCCACCTCATCTGCCCCCGCTCTCTGAGAACAACTTCCCTAGACAGTCAAATGAGATGCGACTAAAAACATTCTTTTGATAAAAGTGATTATCTAAAATTTGTCCTTAAAGTAGCTGCTAATTCAAGGCTCTAAATTAGCCTGCTGTAACAAAGTACAATATGAGGAGGAGAAGTTAACCTCACAGATGAGTCACTCCTGCTCTCCTGCCCCATCCCTCTGTGAGCAAGTCTGTGTGCAGCATGATGTGACATGAGAGGTGCAGGACTCAAAGATAAAAAGTAATCTATTACATCTCATTTGCAGATGTGCGTGACACAGTGATAAACAGCTGAGAGATTAGACACTAATACTGCAGCTTTACTTTATTAAGAAACCAAATTCCTTTGAACTAAACAGATCTAAGACCCTTTACCTGATCAAAATTGATTTTCAAAATATTACTATTAATGCACATCAGATTATAAAACTACACGCGCCATATTACACAGCCATGTTTACCTAAACTATTCACTTCACTAAAACACGAGTGCTACCCTATTCTGCACTGTGTATGAGCAGGTCATCATCCCCTACAGAAAAAGGAGGTTTCTCGGTTGAATCATTTCTTAGAGCACGCAGAGAAACAAGAAATGCTACATGCTTCAATCCCTGCCCACAGTAGTCTCTACATTAAAAGACTGAAACATGCAAGCAATAGCATTTGACCTAACCATAAATAAAACTGAATGTTACATCTTTCTTCAAACTTCTTCCTTTCTTTGCTTTCCTAAGTCAGCATTTTGGCATGGTCAACACTGCATTGCATTCTCGAGAGTAAGAACTTAGTTTGAAGAAACAAAAAAAGGAAAGGTACTTAAACAGAAAAGTACCTTCTAAATTCAGTGGGATTAAGCAAACAACTTCTAAAAACATGTTAAATGATATTTTAAATTACAAAAGCAGATAACTCTGCTTTTTACATCAGGAAAGTAAAACAATAACTTTATTCATTTAAAAGCTAGTTTGTGTAACTGCAAAAACTAACAATCATCTAGCATACTTTAATGATTAAAACCAATATATGCACAAACATTAAGTCTTCACAGCATCACTGCTTTGATTTCAATAGTACAAAGATGGGCATGAAGCACAGTGTCCCACTCTGATCTGTGCTGCTGCTGCTTCACCTCCAGCACTGTGTGCAGTTTCGGGCACCACAATATAAAGAGGACATAAAACTATTAAGTGTCGAGAGTTGGTTTACAAAGATGGTGCATGGTCTAGATGGCAAGATGTATGAGGAGCAGTTGAAGCTCCTCAGTTCGTTCAGCCTAGAGCACAGGCTGAGAGAAGGACTACTGGCAGCTGCAGTTCCTCACAGGGAGCACAAAGGCAGTGCTGAGCTCTGGAGCTCTGCTCTCCATGACAGCGACAGGGCCCGAGGGAACAGACTCACCAATTAATGCATGTACTTTCAATTTGTTAGGCTTTAATTTCCGGGCATGACCCATGTTACACATGACACGATTATTAGTTTCATTCACATCAGACTTTTGCTCTTTATGAAGAAGAAACAATCATTTTTTAAGTTTAACTAAACTTCTTACTAAATGGGATTTTGCAGTTTGATGATCGAGCACCTGCTGTATGAACCTATTCCAACAATCCAGAGTTCTTTCTAAACACTGTACACCAGATCAGAATTCCATATGTTTTCTTCTCATCCCACAAGTCCCACAATGAGCATTAAATTCCATCACTTATCCATCTCCTGTTCATACGTGTGAGGTCTGCATTTTTTTGCCACAGGATGATATTAGTAGTTTATAATGAGTTGATTGCCAATTATGAGTAAGAGACTCAGGAGAGTCTCTTTTTTCACTTCAGAATTTTCCATTCTGTAGCTGTGGATTACATCTTCCTTCTAAGATCTGCAGATTTATTTCCTCAGTGCAATCAACCTTATTTTGTCTGAACAAGGGCAGCGTAGCACATGGCAAAAATTCCAAAGTAGCCACCACTGTCATTATTGTAACTACGTGTAAATGTAGTATCAAGGATCTGTATTTACCATTCTAAATATTGCTAGTATGTTTGCATTTTCTCTGTGTCTTTGAACTTCTTCTTCGGCATGTTACAAGATGTTTGAAACCACATGACCTTTGAGGTCTCCTCCAACCTAAGCCATTCCATGTTTTAAAAGCTCACACTGCCAAACCATACAACCCAATTACTAGACATTTTATTGATTTATTTATTTTTAGGACAAGTTAGATGGTTTAGCAGTATTCAAAGTATCTGCTTTGCAACAGGCCTATTTGCAAAGATTTCTGCTTGACCCTTCTGATTGTAAATTCCACACTGATTTTCTTAGTTTTATTTAACAGTTCTTCAAAACTTATAATGTACATTGGTATTTCCTCTTTTCTTTTTTCTCTACTCTTTTATTGTATGCTGCTCTGTGGAGACATTAAGGATCCTAATTAGCTGGAGATTTAAAAATATCTTTAAAGTCTTGCCATAGCTGTTTTGTCTAGTGCATGCTAAAATACATGGCTGGAATTGAATCAGGTCTATGGTTTTACTTTATTTCTGAATTCATGGGCTTCCTAATATTAACAGTCTAATATTTTTCACTGTTTCTCTCCTCTGAATCTTCTTTATCTCCAACTTTGTTCTACAAGGAGCAGCACTGTCAGATTTCCAGTTTCTATTAAAAGATTGACTGCCACATCAGACTGACAGGTCCTTTCGAAAAGAAGAACTTGAACTTTCCCATTTTTCTTTCCTAACACTTGAATTCTATTGAGTTCTTACATCACAAAAAAGCAAAGACAGGATTTTTTTTTAAAGCTTATTTACATTGTTCTTTGAACACATTTTGGTGTGTTTATCATCTCTTCTCCCTAGAAATTTCAATTCCCCTCTCTATTCTCTCCTGTTAGACCTTTATTTTCAGGTACCAGAGTGCCAGACCAGATGAAGGACATTAGGCTTCTCAGTATAAAATCAATAGTCTGTGTGATATACAAAATTTTTGTCAATACTCCAGACATGAACTCTTCATATTCCATACACTTGTGGGAAGCTTCTGACTTCCTTCAGCCTTGAGCTTGGCCATCCCTAGAGTTCCCACCCAACTGCGCTGACAAGCTCTCATCGTATGCAAAATAGGTATAGGATCCAACTGCATTCTCAGCAGTTATTCACAACCTGTATGGGAGCTTCTGAATCACAGCCTGAACCTCTCATTGACCACCTGAGGTGAGCACTGAGTTAGCCCTGAGAGCACAGGTGAAGGCAACTCGCCTGTGAGGCTGAAAGGGGTGGAGCCTGGCTGCACCTCTCCTAGACCCATTTAAGAGCTGTCTACCAGTAGGAAAGGTTCTTTTCTGAATATTGCTTCTTTTTGAGTCTTTCTAGTGAGCCCAAGACAAAGGTAAGCTTTCCAGTCATTCTTTTTTGGTGTGGTAACTTGTTTAGCCTTACTTTCCTGTATATTTCTTAATTATGGCATCTATATATTCATTGATTATACACAATCCTATCACTTTTTGCATATAGGCAAATTCTTTTGGCTGCTCATATTCTTTTAAACTGTTGTCTACATTATCTTACTGTTTTACTGTTCTAATCACAACCCTTATCTAGCTTTAGAGCTTTCACTGCACCTCTGCAGCATATACCTGTGTTTTCAACTGCTCTTAATTAAAGGTGTTATGATGTGGAAAACAAAATAGTTTTATGTTGGTCCTCACCCCTAACTGTGTTTAACTGGTGCTACTCGCCACTTGAGTTTCTAACCCAAAAAGCTTTTTTTAACTTACTATGTTTCACCCTTTCTCATGATGAAAAATCTGCATCAGATAAGAAAATTCTTATATGGACTAAGACCTTATTCAGCTTCTTTGCAATAGATAAGTAACAACTTTTCTTTTGACTGGATGAGGCTCAGTTAATACAGGCTTTCAGACCCTTCGTATCAAAAATGTGAACTCATCTTCCCCCTAACTCAATGTGACATACCTCCCAGTTGCCTTCTTTTGACTTTTTCCATCTGGCTAGTCTAAGAATATATTTTTTGTTGGCATCTAAAGTTAAGGGTAACTGAAATACTTTGGCAGTGTCAAAAATCAGATCTTATTTTGTTCCAAGAATTCTAAATAAGAAAAAGCATGTAATAAAAACTAAAAAAAATAAAAATAAAAAAAAGTCAACTAACACTAGTAGTTACTTGTTTGAATGACAGTTTTCTTCTAATCTTAGCCTAAGTAAACTGAAGAATTACTTACTTTACTATTAAAAGAAAGACTAATCTTTAACATTAACATGACAACCAATGTCTATAGCTTAAGAGCAGCCAGAGAAAGAAAGCGGTTTATGAAACTAAATGTTTCTGAAATAGAAGAGGAATTTACCACAGTTAAACACAGTTTAACTGTTAAAACAGTTTCTGTTAAGATACATAGAGAGCGAGCTGAACAGTTCTGTTAAGAACTGTGTATGCTGTAAATGTTTATCAGATGTACAAATTGTGACATGACTTATTCTACTTTGATAAAGTCACATAGATCTAATCATAGACAAGAGGAAATGGGAAGAATTGACAGAAGTAAATTACAGATGCTGCAAAGTCCCTATTACTGCCTTCAGCTCTGATATTTTCTGCATCATGAGACAGGGAAGCAGCAGCTGCATTGCTGTGCAGCCACCCATTCTTCCCATGAGCATCACAGCTGCATCCAGCTAAGTGATAACAGACACTCACCATAAACAGCTGACTTTCCACAATCATACAGTAGCTTTGCTCTTTCATTCATTTGAGGATATGTATTCTGTTTTCATTTCATAGGAATCTCACATTAGGGATAGAAAAAAGTATGAGTATCATAAGTACTTCCTATCAAGTAAGTATTTTGTTCTATGTGTTAGAACTTCAACATAACAGAAAAGAGGTATGAAGAAGTTCAGATTAGTTGCTTTACAAATAGTGCAAACCCAAAGTGAATCCCTAATAAAAAATAACAGTCACATACAGAAAGTCAAAAGCAGCTGATCAGCATTACATTACACATACAGAGTTACATTTGCACTCTACAACCTCCTGAAGGGAGGTTGTGATGATGAGGGATTTGGCCTCTTCTCCCAGGCAACGAGCAGGACACGGGGCAATGGCCGCAAGTTGTATCTGAGGAGGTTTAGATTAGACATAAGGAAGAACTTCTTCTCTCAGAGAGTGGTCAGGCACTGGAATGGCCTGCCCAGAGAGGTGGTGGAGTTGCTGTCCTTGGCAGTGTTCAAGAGGCGTCTGGATGACGTGCTGCGTGATATGGTTTAGTGCTAGTGGTGGCAATGGTGATAAGGAGACAGTTGGACTGGATGATCTTCTAGGTCATTTCCAACCTTGTGATTCTATGATTCTATGATTATGACGTAAGTAGCTGTCTTCAGAATGTGCTCCGAGAATTCCTTCAGTATGTATGTTACTATCAGAAAGAATTCAGTTAGGTTGTAGTATCAACAGAACTCATAACAAATTACTTGGTACTAGCAACCAGAACATTCACATCGGAATCATAACAGAAATCAAAAGGGATTTCATTCTGAAGCAGAGTGTCTAAAGCTAAAAGTATGCAATTAACCTACTTGATCAGCAAAACCCATACAAAACGTGCCATGAGTTCATGCTAACCAAGCATTTGCACCTTGCTGTGCAGTAACATGAGTATCCTTACTCTAGAAAGCCAGAAGCAACTCTACTGGAAAAAAATCTTCGTGATACTGATAAGAGGACTTTGCAGTCAAAGTACTAACAAAGCTACATTTGCAAAAAAAACCTCTCTCTAGATGCAGAGTTGCGTTACTTTGCTCATCACTCTCAACACAAATTATTCTGTGTTAATCATGCCAAGCACCCAGTCAACTTAGACATGATTTAACTCCTTCCCATTTTTTTTAATTAAGTCATCTATTTCTGAGTAAAGTAAGAAGTTGTGCATTTTTGCCGAACATATTACTTAAACAGATCAACAGAATCACTGGATCACAGGATCAACAGTTAATCACTCGCCTTCAGACATTAGAAACTACTATTTAAACATACATTAAATGTTAAAAATTAAAATCAAACGAAAATGTGCTAATAATGACCTATTATTTGGTTAAAATATCAAAGCAAACACTAAAACTAAAATAGAGAATTGCTGAGATTTTTCTGAATAATGAGCGTTTCAGATGTCAGACTCCTTAAAACACTCAGGAAAATGGACGTATTTCACCACTAAAAACTATTCATTGTCCTCACTGTAAGCAAATACTACACATTGCAGTACTGCCCCAGTATGCAGTTGCAATATAAGAAAAATGTCACGAGCTCCTACGGAAGTTTAGACATCAGTAGACTTATACACTCTAGAATTGACATAGCTTTCATTGACAAAACAGAGAGGACACAATCAGCATATCCAGCAGTTTCATGCTTTCATGCTGTAAGAACAAGATCTCTATGCAAGCTGTTTTTCCTCTCAGACAAAATAATTAAGACAATCATTAAAGTTGAGTACTTTTTTTCCCTAAAGACCAACTTTGATAAATTTTTCAACTGCGTGTGTGTACAAGCACGTGCATCTTATGTACAAATTGAATTTCCCACAGAAGGATTGTTTTTTCCCTACTCCATCATGATTCAGAAATGTTAGAACAAGGAGGAAGCTGCACTAGACAGAATTTGCCTCCAGACAGGCTGATGCAACTGAAGAATTACAGCCAGAAAGTGGGTGTTTGAGTTGGGTCTAGTGAAGAGATAGAAATGTACTCATCTGCAAGTTTCTTATGGATCAGGGAATTTTGAAGCTATTCCTCTGCCCTATTCCTTTCTGGTATTATCTTATTTCTTTAAATACAAGGTTCAACTATAAACAGGTATACTTCTAGACATACACTGAACTTGTAATAGCAAGCGGTTATTTCAATAAAGATTAATTTCATTTCAGCTCATCTCCTGAAATTCTTGAGAAGCGTTGCTTATGGTTACTACTTTACTCCAAGAAAACCCTGAAGAATTGCAGGTAAGCCTTTTGTTGAACAAGCTAAAACTAAATTAAGTATTTGAAGTTACTCCTCAAGCTGTAGTGAAAACATTGAAGACATAATCATGTATACAAGGCTAGGGGTGCTAATTTGTATCAAATAATGCAAATTCAAAACACAACAGCAATCAGACACAAGTATGCGGAGGGGCTCCTCTTTTGATTTGGTTATATTGTGATTACAAGAGCAATACTGAACTCAAAGATTACTCACTTTTTACTAGAGCTTGCTTGGCAGGAAACCACACAGGACCTCTAGCTCTACTAAGCTGGCCAAATGCCACACATTAATTTCATGCTTGTAAAACACAGTCATGAGCTGCAACTACTTCCTGTAAACTCAGGTAAAACATAAACTAAGTGGATTGTTCTAAAGCTTTCATGGTATCATCAAATGTCTTGACTTTCCTCAAGTTCAGGCAACATACACCTATGGCCCAGATCTATTTCAAAGGCTATCAACAGAACATCTGTAGTGCAACCAATGACAATGAGAGCTTTAAACAAAAGCAGATCGAAAAAGGTTGCCTAATATCGTAACTAATACTGAAAGTTCTTTCATGCAGCAGTATGTCTTAAAAGGCATCACAAAATCTAAAGTTCATGAAAATACTCTTCCATCATTACTTTTCTTTCTCTTCTCTGTCTTTGCAATTCAGCTACTGACTAGCTGGAAGATGTCACTATAAAGATATGTCTGCTGCCAAAAGGCAATGTTTTCAAAAACAGTAGATCTAACCAGATCCAATTGAGGCAAGCATTTAGATCAACCTTTTCTTTCATGCCTGGATTCTTCCGCCATTGCTCATGCCTCTGATTCTGTTAGCATTAGTTAAATGCAAATGCAATACTTTTTTGCGCATTTGGAGAGGCTGCACTGTAGAAGGGACAGGGTGGAGAGGGACCAAGGAAGCTGTGCAGCGCAGAGGTAAAAGCAAACACTGGTAATAGCTGAAACAGAAGTGAACGTATTCATCATCAGTGAATTTTTATCTGTTACAGCACACTAGCTCTGGGAGATAATCAAACTTGCCAGGCATGAAGCTTGTAGATTCCAGCTACCATAGTCTCTGAGACTCTTTTCCTTGGTTTCAGTCAAGTCTCTTAGATAAGTCAGCAATTCTTGCTGTCCCTATTATTAGTACTTTGCTATTATACACCCATAAGAAAAGGGAAAGAGAAGACGAAATAGGGCAAAGACATCCAAAAGCTAATAGAACAAGAATACAACTGGTGGGTTTTTTCACAGAGTAGTTAAGACTGGCACAGACTGTGAGCAAATTAGAAAGAGGAGGAATATTCTCTAATTCGTGTGTCAGTTTTTCAGAAAGTTTCTTCTCTCCAAGATCTTATCCCCTATCCTTGTCATCAGTGAAGGGAAGCAAGAGTAAAACCATGTGAGGGAACACCTTGTTCAGGAAATGCACACTCATCCATAGGAAACTGACTGAAGAGCTGAATAGCATCAAGTCTTTCTTCTGCCTTCATTCTTATGTACTGACTGAGAGCATTTAGCTTCAGTCAGCAGAGGTTGGATGGGGCACAGCTGGCTTGCAGCAAAGACATATCAGTGACTTCCATGTCTGGCATTAATGGCTTTTAGTATGTCAAATTGGCCCCCTTACAATGTGCCCCTGCGTGACTGTGCACAGAAGGTAGAGAATTGAAGAAATAAACTATTATTATAGGAGATCACATATGTTCATTAATGTCCAGTGTCAAGCCTCTATTGTAAATTCCCCACTCCTCCTTTAAACTCAGTTTTTATTTCTAGTTTATTTATATTTTCCTTCACTACAGTTCTGATCCTGTATAAAAAGAACGGGCTAAAATTATTCCATGCTTCTAAGAAAATAGGTACCTTCTACTGACCCAAAGCTTTCTGGGAAGAAGCTGTTTATCCAATAGGGAAAGGGAGCCCTATACATATCTGTTATTACCTAGGGAAAAGCTTTGTCTTCACTGGCAAATGCTATACAAAGTAAAAAATTTTCTGCTCTCATCCTATTCAGAGCCATCAGGTAGAAAAAGCTGTGATAGATGCTGTTGAATTGCAAGAACTATTCTTGCAGCAAGGTGAAATATGAACTATCTTAAGTTCTACATGGCAAACAGCAATCATCCTGATCTTCCCCTTGCAACTGATATTGGTGTACCTATTTTAGAACAGCATAACTGTGTGTTCTGCTCAGCTGTTAACAATAGCTTTGTAAGCAAGCGTTGCAAGCCCTTACGGCTTTTTTATATGCCTATGTAGCTGCTTTTCTTTCCATTTCCCCTACCATGTGCCAGGTTACAGAAACACTTCCAAGCAGCAGATTCAGAAATAGAAAGAGTTCAAGGCCAGGTTTCACACCTGCAACCTTGCAGCTCTGGGCTGTTCCAGCCCTGAAGACCAATCTCATTATTATAAATTCAAAGCTTCCTCTAACATCCCAGTTTTATGCTCAGTAATTCCAAATAAAGTCTACATTTTTTTTACTTGCTTGTTTGGGGCAGGAAGGCATAGAGGAGGAGGGAGAAAAAATAATGCTTGTGATGCGTAATTGTTATACAGCTTCCATTTTACTTCAGTTAAGTAGTTCAAAAAATGCCACAGTAGTTCATGCGAACTAACTTATCACTCAATTTAAGACACTGTATCACTCCAGTTCCCTCAAGAAGGGCCATTTCTGCTTGACACTTAACATAGCAGTCATACTTAACCTTCCCTAGATCATTCAGAAAATAATACTGATTAGCATCAAGTTTTAAAGGGTTAAACATCAACACTCATTTTTATTAATTTGAGAATTCTACATGAGAACCTGTTTTCTAAAGTAAAATAAATAAATTTTTTAGCTTTCAGCAGCAGCAGAAAGCTGTTCCAAACACTCAATATGTCTCCAAGTTCCTGAGTTGAGAGTGGGAGACAAACACCTTAAAAACAAAACAAACAAGCCCCACCATATGACACACATGTGTTATCTGCCTATGACGAATTCTGATACAGAGTATTCAAAGAGAATAAGGAATCAGCAGGCACTGTGGCTTAAGACTTCTATCTATACTATGGTTTGTTTGGAAAGCAAGGTGGACTGTAATTGGGTGAATTGCCATACAAAGCCAATCTCTTGACTGCAAGTGTGGATTATGCAACCCACATTAACTGTCTGGTCATCAAGATGGCCTGAATTACACTTCTTTACACAGAGCATGTCTTGCTGTATTGCTCATCTGACTGCAAAGCAGTTCAATACTATAATGCTACAAAATAAAATTAAATAAAACTAAAATAAAACCATGAGGGGACAAAACCGTGACTTTGCTTTACTCTTCAGAAGATACATAAGTAGAGCTCTCTTCTGATAAGTACTGATTGTGCAAGTGGAAAATACAGACCTAACGACGTTTTTAGAAGAACAGCATAAACATCTTCCTGTTTTAGCTAGGTCTTTCTCCCCACAGAGAAAAAGAGAGAATGCAAAGTTGTTCACATTTGTACATAGCTGGGACTATAACTCAAGGGAGTTTCTGCAACACTACTTAATTCACTTTAAAATTCATTCAGATATTAAAAGTAGGGGGAAAAAAAAAACGACAAGAAAGAACACCCAAACCAAAGCATCTTCATCTTAGAAGGGTAGAAACTCTGGAAATTATCCCAGTGTGAATCTCAGACAGATCTGTATTTTGCTTAAACAAGAACTCTGGGAGTAGGCCATGTATGAAAGTAGCTCAACGTTCTCCATTAAGAGCAGTTCACCTTTGGATGCTGAAAACCATCAGAATGAGAATTTAATAACTGGCTTACCACTGAGAAAAGAGGTCAAAAGGAAAGTGGACAGTATAGTCTCTGACGTAAATTTGACTGCAGAAATGAAGATCCTTCAGGTAGTACATGAAGTACTCGAATTGTTTGCAAATACAGCATCTAATTGCCAAGTACAAGGAAAATCAATGCCCTGTCAGAAGCCAGCACGGCTAATTACAAGAGGACAAAATAATGATTTTTATCAAACTTAGCGTGTGTTCCTCCACTAATGTATCTATCAGTGTTTATGTTACTTACAGCACTTTCTGTGTGGTTGCTAGATACGGTTTATGTGCAGTCAAGGCTGAAAAAGTGCTTTTAAAAAGAAAAGTTGGCCTGAACCCTGCATTTCCAATTCAAGCAGTGGATTCTGAAGCCTGTTAACTCTCTGGAGCAGCCTATAGTTAAAGACTTGTTTCCGCTTTTCTAACAATTTCCTGGTTTGCATAACAATCCTAAGAGAAACACACTCAAGAAGTTTTCCAGTACAGAGATTTTGTCTCTAATATACTTTTAGTTTCAAGGCACAGAAAATGTTTGTATATAATTACAATGATTTTAGAGGTATATTTCTTTACAAATATATTTGCAGACAAATGTGTATTCGTTACTTGGTTTAAAACAAGATTATGATAATTTTGTCATATCCAGGAAATACAAAACACTGGCTTATGCCTGGTGCTTAACTCATGCCATTGTGAATAAAGAGGGAAGGGGTTTAATGTTTAATTTCCTGTTAAAAACACACACAGGATAAAATCTTCCAAAGAGCAGTTATAAAACATGCATTTGTTAGCCAAGAAACAAGGTAAATATGGAACAAAGCCCAGGCTTACTTTTCTTCCTTTCCCCCCTATCCTAAGAACAAAGTAACTGAAGGCCATGGCACATATTTGGAGGCACTGAGCAGCTATATATTAAACAGCCTAGGTGATTTCTATACCATATAGCCAATCCACTGGGGCAGTTTCTCAGGTAATGCAAAGATGCAATTGGGCTCAAGGTACTGCATGCGATGAGTACTGCACACCTGTCAAACACCAGTTGTACCAACTCCCAACTACCTTCCTGACAGAGCTACCTGTCTGCATTAGCAGGTAATCTGGACTGTCTATAGCCGATTTCTAGCTACAACATATTGACAACACTGCTACACTTGGTGGTAGCTGAAGACATCACAGAGAATATTTTTTAGAATTCAAAAGCAGAAAAATTTTCAGGAACTCAGTGCTGCATGTCCTGGTACTGTGATTTCAGCTGCAGCAATTCAGCCTTCATCATAGTTCTAGCATGAGTAATGGCTTATTAGGTTGTTCTGCAGCTCACCACAGTTAACAGACAAGCACTGAATTTCTCTGCAACAACTGCAGTCTCTCAAAAATCCCAGCTCTTCTCTTTGTTCGGATGCCTGAACTAGGAAAAAAAAAAAAATGACTGTATTTAGGAGAAACTGAATGCTTAGGATATAGTTTTAAATAGTAATGCTGCATTTTTGGATCTTACAATAAAAATAAACCATCGAATAGTTTCTGTCTACCATGTTAGGATCAAGTCAGGTTCTCAGTGCACGTTTTGAGGTACTGATTTAGAGAAGTATTGTAGTACTTGTGATACACAGGGTTTCACATTCAAATTTAGATGTAAACAACTGTGAGTGCATTCAATTTTGGTTTTGTTTTGCTTTCTTTTCAGTAAGAATAATGTCACTGTTGCAGATATAGCTGAAGAGCTTTCTTAACTTTGGTAGCATACTATTCAAACTAACACAGCTTAAGCTTTCTCAGCAGATGCACTTTAAATATTTCTCAGTCAATACATTTAGTTTCGTATTTGATGTAAAGAAACGTACAGGAATTACACATCTCTAGTGAATTTAATCCGAGGACAGGCATGCTGAATTTCTTGCAAACTCTTTAAAAATCTGGTTTTGAGACTGTAAGTAGACCTGACTTTATTTCTAAAACTTGCATTTACAGCTGCTGTAGGTACGTGCCGTTGCTCCTTCACAAATTAATTACTGTTGATCACTGATTTCAAGACAGTTTACCGGTGAATCTCATACTACTGTATGACAACTAGCCTTTATGCCCTGATCTTGTGATTCTCCATGTGAGAAGATAGTTGACTAACAACATTAGTAGAGGGAAAGGGAATAGGATGGAGACAATCTGTAACATAAAATGAGTACTGACTTGCCTTCTTGGTACTGTATGTACCCCCAGGCAACAAAATTTCAGGAAAATGATTACTTTTCTGGCCAACAGTCAGAATTTAGTTGTATACTCTCTACATGCTGCTGTCACAAACTGCATGCAGAAACAAGACTGTTTTTTTTCTTTGGCTTTTCAACAGTCAGATAAGTTTGTGAGTATTTAATGCTAGTAACACCACGGTATTCCAGATTCAAGTGAACTAGCAGAATTCTCTAGTGCAGTGGTGACCTGAGACTTTACTCCACTTGAATTTACAGTACAGTGCATTAGTTGTTCTCACAAAAGATTTGCTTTAATTTTAGTTCTCTCTCCCTTCGTCTTATGGCTGTGTAATCTTCAGTAGAGAGGCCAAAGAGATTTCCCTCAAAGAAACTTGCCTCTTCTTCAGAATCAAAAAGTATATTTAGGACAGTTCATCCTACTTTTAACCACGTGTCGCAAGACACTTGTCTATGCTTTCCTTTCTCTGTACACTACTTCTTTACATGTTCCAAAGCAATTAAATAAGCATGTATGTGCATGCATGCAAGTATACAAATGAAACAGGAAATGAAAAATCTAATGAAGTCAGAATGCACACTAACATCAATCTGCTGCAAAGACTGAAAGTATTATTAACATCTTACCATCATCCAGCTCAAGACAAAGATTGTACACAGCCAGAGGCCTCTTAATACGTTGCCCTTGTCTTCTGGATTGCCTTGGTGGGGCATTTGGAGGAGATACTGACATAGAGATTGACTCAGGAAAAGTGACATCAGGCAGGGTTTTAAAAATCTGCAATCAAGAACACAAAGGGTGTTAATTATTTATCATGAAAAGCAACCTGCCTAATGCCACTGTAAGCCATTAACAAACAACCTTTGTTTTGGACTTCATTCAAAGCAGGCAGAAGCAAAAAATCCATTCCTTCAAGTCTGAGAGTATGCCACAGATCGTTAATGAGCATTTTTAAAATAAATATATAAATAGATATAAAATGGAAACATGCAAGAGCACTGCCTACACTTTAACCAAGCTACAAATCAATTAATCCAAAGGTAATACGTGTGTGAATATGCTTGCCAGCTAGGATAGAAAGGAAAGGGAAAGAGGGAGATGAACCAGCCTCCAAAAAGTTTTCAAGTTTCAGCTAGGGCCTATAACGTTGCCAGAACACCCATTTTAATTTTCAAAACTTATGATGTCACTATAATATCTGCCAGATTAAATATATATCGTATTCTAAGACAGCAAAGCAAAGGGAAAATTCTGAGGGGAGGGATTTTTAGTGAGAGATACCATAGTAACATACCATGTGAGGGTTTTTTCAGTCAACTATTATACATTGAGTTGCATTTATATTAAATGATGATATGCACAAAGACGTATACAAAAAGGACTGCAATTCTGATCACCATTTCATCCTTTGAGTTATGGCTATTAGCATAACACCACTTCATAGAAAATATCATGCCACTTCTCTCTGGGTTAACCAGCAAGACAAACTTGCTCGAACTGATAGTATCTTAACTGACACGTATAAGGCACAGTCTAATGATGTCGATTTACTTCTAGAAAATTACCAGTATGTCAGTGTACAATATAACAGCAGCCTTTTACAACTGATTGTGGCAGATTTTCATGAAATTAGGTCAATTTTTTTTTTTTATCAAATGGAAACCAGCTGATAAAGAAAAGCACAAACAACAGCTGAACAAAAATACCCTGTGTGTAGGGCACCTTACACCAACACAACACAATATATAACAAGATGCAATGTAACAATACGTGGTGTTCTTTTACCCTGCAGTTTTTAGAAGTCAGGTATCCGTACAGGACATATTATGAAGAGTAGGCGTGTACTGAATCTGCAAAGAAACAGCTTTTTATGAAGCAGAAATCCATACAGATATGGCAGATAACACATTTTTGTATTATTGCAGCACCTCTCAGATCCAGTACGAAGCTAAAAGCTGACCAAGCTATTCTATGCATAAGAAAAATGCCATAATCATCTCGTGGTAAGGCAGTCAAGACATCATGTCAAAATTATAAGAAATTCCATATGCTAGATTTGTTAATCCCAAATACTACACATGTAGGAAGGAAGTGAGCCAGGAACACATATACACACTGCCTTATAACCACTTAATGATCACTCTCACAATGACAAAATGATGATGGTACAAAATCATCAGAAACACCATTCTGAAAAGTGTGGAAGAAGGATCGGATAACCAAAACTAGGCAGCAGCAAGCAGGAAGCTCCAGTGGAAATATTACCTCCCAGCGGGGGAATGTTCTGGAGGGGAAGACAAAATGCTAACATTTGAACCCCAAACCAGCTCTAAGAAAACTGGTCCCACTTCTTCACATGCCTATGAACGGCAAATATGAGAGAGAACGAAAATAACGCAACAACATACCTATAAACAAAATATTTATGAAGAAGAAAGGATACCAGCCCAACCTGGTTCTCCCCTGCACAGACAGCATGGCTCTCAGACAGTGACGAAGCTCTAATTGCGTTTAGAGTGTTAAAGCCATTTTTAAGCCGTGATTCAATTTATAATAATGAAATCTAGCGTGTACCTACATGGCACGTGGCTAGTGGTACCACACTGCCCCCTTATGTGGAAACATGAGACTAGACTGAGCCATGTCAAGAATAAATATCTCCTTCTGAAAAATTCAGAAGCACCAAAAACTTTAAATGCCATCTTTTCCATGGACTAGATGTTGAGTCTGGACCCTCAGGCAAATAGCCTACTGCCAAGAGGTTGCAGCACGTTGTTTACTATGTTACGTTTCCCAGCTGTGTTTATTTGTACTGCCTTAACTATATATCTCTACTGAAACTAATGATGGTGAGAAGAACAAGCATTCCCCACAAGTGCTGCATAAGAGATGAGCTTTCTTATATGCATTTAGGTGACGTACATAGTTTGCAGTTAATTTCTTAAGCAACTCACAAGTATTTGCTTCAAATAAAATTAATAGTAAGAGTCAAAAAAAGCAAAACACAATCAAGACAGCTGTAAAGCTGATCCTTACTTAATGAGTAAGGCAATATGGCATTGAGGTGGAGGCAGAAAATGAATCCGAGCAGATTCCTAACAGTAAGTAGCTCTGTGATGTGAAAAAATAGTTAGTGGTTTGTTGTGTTTTATAGGGAAAAAAACCTCACAAAACGAACAGGAGAAATAACAAGACAGCCACAAAGTCCCATTTCAAACAGCAGTACGCCATTTGGCACATGCTAGCTACTAACTTGGCAACAGTGCTCGTGCCAGGTATCAGCAGCTCCTCAGAATACTTACCCCTCCTCTACTAACATAAAATTTAATGACACTGAGTCTTCTCCTTTACTGCCAGGAGTTTCTCAGAAGATTGTTCTACCTCTTCTGAGAAAGCCTTCCGATTCCCAGATCCTTCCTGAAATGGTCACAGCTAAAACTTGGGTGATGTGAAAGAGCACCATCAGTATATCACCTTTACTGTTAATATTTTGGACTTGTCAACAGCAGTTGTGCATCGGTGTTCCCAACAGCAATGCTCATTGAAACCCAGAGCTATACAGAATAAGGCAGGCTGAGTTCCCTTCCATATACAGACACCCAAGTGGGCACCAGTCCTTAGTCCTCTCTCAACTTCTTAGCATGATGGAGTGCTAGGGAAGTTTCATCTCTGGGCTAAATTCAGCAAGTGAGGTACTGTTTTCCAGGGAGCAAGGACTACCTCCAGATTGCTCCAGGACAACACAAGGCCACCTGCACTCTCGCACTCAGTGAGACCAGGGCAAGCATACACAAAATCCATCCTTTTCCTCACGCATTCCTCTGATGCAATGCTGTTAGCTCCAGCACTTCTTTGCTTCTGCTTCTTCACTACCTGTCTCCATGGAGAAGAAAGGGACTCCTCAAAGCAGCATTTAGGTATAAAATAGGTAATGTAGCCTCTTGACTACCAGCAAAGCTAACTGAAATCTCCAAGTATCATGAGTTGCATGATTCTACAACAAGCAAACAAATACCCCTACCACCACCATTAGAAAGATCATTACTTTTTTTTTATTATTATTGTTTGCTTGTATGTTTTTATATGAAAGAATTAGCAAATATGCTAACATTTTGCATTAAAGTTTGGGGATCATTATTGCCCTTTGAAGTTGCCCATTGTTTGAACTCATACCTAATCTCTTATTTCCTATCTGCTTTTTCAGTAGGAAAAGAAAATCCAATACAGCTCATCCATAACTCGAGCTGCATGTTCAGCAGCCAACATTTCTTTCTGCTGCAGACCCAAAGCTACACACTGTAACACAGTTTTGCAAAGGTAAGCATCTGAAAAGCAGGTAAAAGGTCCACCCTTGCCATAAAATATGCACATACACCATTCAGCTTCTCTTTCTTGCTTTAAATTCACTTAAATAGACAAGTGCCTTAATGGACATTTTCTACTGCTCAGACAGAAGTTGCAATGTCTCACTGATAACAGGGAGATGGAAGCATGCTTTAGTTCAGTTGTGGGGAGAAAAGTTAGGATTTTGTTTGTTTTAATTCTAATTTGCTCCTAGTCTTATTACTTATTTAAATAATATTTCAGCATAAATGTTTCACAGCTAATAAAAGATGCCTACTGTGAGGAATTGTTACTAGAAGAATGCTGCCTATGCACAGAAGACAAAATTCAAAATCACATACAATCAATGTATTATCAACATACACAAAAATGCTACTAACATTTCAGCATTTTGATCCACTTGCACAACAGTATGTGAACACATCTGACTAAATATCTTTTTGCACTGCAAACCGTGGCTATCGGAAGCATCATAAGGAAACTGCACATATCCAATAGGGTAGAATTCCTCCCATTGGAGGAACAGGCCTGGAACAAATTATTTAATGGAAGATACGTTTGCCACTTCAGATAAAGCCTTCTTTCAAGTGAAAAAATAAAAATAAAAAAATCAGACCTGCCATCATCAGGTATTTGGATTGCAGAAGTTACCATAGCTTACACAAAGACAAGAATAAAATTTGGTCTTTGCATTACCTCATTCAAGAAGCAATAAAAACATACTAAACCAGACTCAAAGGTTAAGGACTTTCAGTCACATCCAGTGTTACATAGTTTTTGTGACAGGGGTCAAACAGCACTAGATTTATAGAAAATGATTTATCTGCAATTTAGTTGTTAAACTCATCTTTGTCTTCAACTACCTGACTGTGAACCTGGAAGTTGAATAAAACAATTTATATATGGAAGAACACTACATGTAGCACTCAAAGCGCACAGGAAGAAAAAAAGTTTACCCAAAAACAAATCTGACTGTTAATCACTCCTATCCTAATTAACTCATTATTTTAAATGGCTATTTAGGTTTGATCTTATATGAAAAGCAGAATTTAAAGATGCACACTGAGTTAAGCGGTAGATCAGTCTTCAAGCCTGCAGTGTAGAAGTTACAAAAAAAAAAAGATGAGACTCTTGTTGAGCTACTTAAAACAGTGGCATGTTTGACCTATTTTGCTCTATGCAATAGTACAAAATGAATACTTCACAGGGCTAAACAAACCACAAACCGTCTTGGATATGTCCCGCTAATAACAGCCCTCTCTACAGCAGTGAGCCCAAGGCCATCCCTGCACACAACCATTCCGGTTCCTAAAACTGTCCCACAAAGTCTGTGGAAGCATTTCTTGAAAGCAATGAGCCAAATTCAACATACTATCACACTCTATTCCACCAGCAGATCCATGTGGCAGCAGCCCAAGGAATTGTGCCAGATTCCTCTTAATCTGCAACAACAGTGTTGGCCTCTAGATCCTAAGCTCTTGCTAGAGCTGATTTTAGAAATACAAAAAACCCATGGTTAGGAATATCTAACTAGGCCTATTCCACAAGTTTCTGACCATGTGTATAGTTGTACATAGAAATGTAGATTAGATTCTGCTGCTGTAAGAGAATACTGATCTGTTCTTTCAGGTCTTAAGCATGAATTTCAGTACATTTGCCAGGAATCACTTTAGGAAAAGACCCAGACATCAGGTCATCTCTGTCTGCTTTGTATCGCTGGGGTAATTAAAATTACCTCTAAAAATCAGTGGGAGGCAAACAGCAAAGACAGAGTGAGATGAAAAAGAGGGGAGAAAAAAAAATGGAAGCATAGTAATAGAGCTAATGAGGATAAACTTACAAAAATCATTAACAGCTTAAAGTTGCACCATAATTTTCCCGCAAGACAAATCCCCTGTTCACTCTCATAACACCTGCTATACAGAACATGCATCTATTTTCTCTGAATACATGGAAAACAATCAGAATCAGCTACAGGAGAGGGCAAGATAAACTTATCACCACCATGCTCTTTTCTAGACCTAGCTTCTTTTCAATGTAATGTGAACCCAATTCAGGTTCATATTTTGAACAGTAAAATCCATATTCAGTAAAATGTACAGTTCTACAGGTTCTTTTTGTTTTGTTGTTGTTGTTTTTTTTTAATTTGAAGAGATTACAGAAGGTAATTGGAGCTACTAAAATTAAGTTTATTCATAATAGACTTCTGGAAATACATGATTGTATCTAAACTGACTGCATCAATTCTAACAGTTTAATAAAATTTCTAAATTGAGACATTATTGGAAATATAAACATGTTTAAATAAAGTGGGTTTTTTGCATATTTAAATGCAAAAAAAAGAGTGTAAATGCAAAATGCAAAAAAAGAGTGTAAATTTAAATGCAAAAAAAGAGTATAAAGAGTGTTAGATCAATCTGTTTCATTTTTGGTATTGGTCAACTTGATCTTTTTCTTCTGGTTCTCAAAAAAGTCAACAAATATAAAAATATATGCACTAGAAATTATTGATGTTTACATGGGATCTTTGTTCAGTATATATAAAATGAAGCTCATTATTTCTCAAAATCACATTAAATATCTTTGAAAAATAAAATTCAATTTAAAAAAATGATGACTTGATTAGAATCTTTAAGTAACTTACCTTCCCAAGGTTATCACTGAGTCGACTTCAATATGCCTGCCTTGAAGTAAATATTCCAACTTTCGTGCTTTATCATCAATACACTATACAACATGATTTACTGTACACTGTCTTCTATGAGGCCACAAAGGATGCAGATTTTCTGAAGTTTGGATTTTGAGGGTGGAATGTCACTACCAACCACAAGACACCTTTATATAGTATTCACTGTCATCGTATTTGGAAAAAAAATAAACTCAGATCAAGAGTTGAGAGATGCCTGAAGTTAAACATCTAGAGGGCCACTTCGCAGAAAGCGTCAATTAATGCTCCTGAAGTTTCCTAGTGCACTCCAGTTACAGTGCAACAGAGTATGCAGCTTGAAAAGAACAGGAGTAAATATCAAAAAGTAAAAAACAGGAAACATCCTTGGTTGGGAGACAAGAGACAGCCCACTAAGCTCCAAAATAAACAACAACAACAAGAAACTTTTCCTTCACTGCAAAGATATCATTTGCTGAGACAATCCGTATAGCAGCTTGGTTACCTATAACCAGATGAAACACTTATTTTAGGGATCTGTGGGCACCATGAGTCTCAACCTTGTACTAAAACTGGAGTATCTGCTGTCTGCAGATAGGATCTAGGATCCAATAGGATCTAGTGCTCCAGACAAATTGCAAACTATTAGAGTGACAGAAGAACTGATGGAAGTTTGGGGTAGATCAGATGTATAGACATGTAGATTCCAACAGCCACTCATTTGGCCTGACTGTTTTGAACCCTGTAGTTCAAGTTGGACCGTTAGTGAAGAAACTAAATATAGCCTACAAAACATGACATTGCAGTCTGGAGGACAGATGTGAAAGGATGAAAGAAAAGAAACATACCAAGGTTAGAAACATGTGTCCTTTGGTCGCTTGTAAATTATGAATTTGTTGACTCAGCCTTTCTAAAAGTAGTGTTACTGATACAACAACTGCAGCATCCCCTGTATCACATCTCTCCACCTTTTAACAATTCATGAGAAGGATGCTCCTGATAGCAGCCCATTCACTGCTGTTATTTTATTCATTGAAGGTCTGAAGGAAATGATAGAGTTAACAATACTCCAAGCTTGATACAGCTACTCATTTGTCCATTGCAATGGCAGAAACAGCATATGCACCTTCTCTTCTACACTCACCTACTGTTACTTACATCAAGGAGAGTATTTTAAATAAGGTTATCCTTGTCTATTACAGCTGCACACACTAGCTTTGTGTATATCTTATTTAGCTACAGGAAATACCAGAAAGAACAACAACAAGCAAATAAGCAAAAAAACAAAAGCCTTTAAAGGAAAAGATTAATACTCAATCCACTGATCTAGCTTTCTAAAATATGACATACTCTTACGTAGTTACTAAATGAAAAGTAACGTAGAATGTGAATATTTGCAAATATTTGCCCTTGCAAAGAGCATAAGATATCTTGAGAAGTTAAATGTGGCACTTAGAAACCTAAGTTAAGAGTTAGCAAAAGCAATAACCACAGCCAAACACAAACATGATCTCTTCTTTCTTTATAATAAATAAATACAAATGCAAATAAATATTTCTGGTGAAATATAGTTTTCTCCAAATTTTATACACAATAATACTAATGATTACACATCAACAATAAAAACTTGCATTTGACAGTCTACTACAATGTCATCGAAATGTCAAGCTATCTGGAAATGACACAGTTCCAACCGTACTACACAACCCTGTCATTATTTGTCAGATAATTAACCTGTTGCCACTACAAGGATTTATATCTTCTCTATACTGTTCAGTTTTTGTCTGGTCTTTGCTCCTATTAAAAAGCATTTTTTTAATCTCACATTATGCCTGAAGGCTCTTAAACATTTACCTGTAACAGAACCACTTTAAACATGCAAAGGTTGCACTGCGGAGACACACGGACACACTTCAGTGCTGCTTCCTGCTCTCAGATGAACATCTGACTTCACTTGCTTTTATTTCTCCCACCTGATGAACACTGAAAGTATTATGTACTGTGTTTCAAGAATTTTCCAAATACTACTGAATGAAGTTGATGTTGGCTTAAGAGCTCAGTAGCATTTCTTCCATTTAGTTTAAAAAGAAAATTATAAATGGGCTTACTTAAACTTAAGCAAAACACAACACTGTAATAAAGACATATTTTGTCCAATGTATGTAAAATTTCTGCCATTTCTATGGAGATGAATACAGTAAGCAATATTTGTGCTGGAAGTATAGAGTTTTTCAAAACTAAAATCTTTCAGCTATCTTACTTTTAAGTTGCTAGAATTAAAAAAATAAAAAATAAAAAACCAACAAAAAAAAAAGTTACGATTTGCTGAGCCTATTCCCTTTCAGAAGACAGGTTTTCCAATCTCACTTAACAGACTTATGTCAAGCTCACCTCTTTTCTTTTTTCTAATTTACTTCCCCTGTAATTTTCATCTTCTTCCTGTTTTTTCAATCTTGGTATTTGTACTCACTATTCTTTCCTCCCCCATACACCAGTTTACATATTCCAGTCCCACTGAGATTTTTTTATTCCAACCTCCTCCCTCATCTTCTTTCATTTCTTAGCCTTTTTCTTTTTTTTTTAAATAATATTCAGGGATCTGAGAAACCAAAATGGCTCATATTACCACTGAGGCATTTCTCAATGGCAAATAAACAACTCCTCTGAATACTAACTGGCATTCATTCCAATGAGATCCCAAAATATTACAATGAACAGCAAGAACACATGCATGCTATTCAGGCAATTGTGAAGCGTACTGCTATTCTTCCTCAGTGCAAGTCAGAAAGCAAAACTGCAAGACCTGAGAAAACCAAGATTTCCAGTCTGTGAAACCGTTGGTGAGAAAAACTAATTCATACCCATGAAATTGATTTAGGAGAAGAGAGAAAAAGCAAGCAAAAAATGTTTCGGTTCAAATTGCCTATCACGATTCATTGCAGGATTACCTAAAGACCAAGCAAGGATTGTTCCAGGCACTGTACAAACACAGCTGCAGTAAGCCTGAGTTCATTAACTCAGAAAGTGAAAATCAAGGGAAAGTTTAGCTTCAAAGTAAAATGACCATGATGATGAGACACAAACATGAATTTCTGGATGCTTTTTTAGCTAAGGAAAGGACATGGGTCACAGACATCAAAAAAAGGCCAGACAAATACAGCTAAGGAGAAGAGGACAAGACAGCCGAATATGAAATTACACTGCCATTAAGTACCTGCAAAGCAAAGGCAATTAAGAGTGTGTACGACCAGTCAGCAAAAAACATCACAATTCCAAGCAAAACAACAGTCCATTCAATATCAAAGCCGAACAACTTTCTATTTGGTCTGGCATATCTGGCAGACCTCCCCCTAGAGCTATATGGCAGATGCAAGCAAGACAATTTGTAAGTCTTACTGTCTTCGGTACCAGCCTCTTTTCCACAACTAGTGATTCTGAGCATCCTGGATAAAATTTCAGCTTGGAACTATATTTTGCTTTTTCCTTCGCAGTAGAAATGTCTTTCTGAAGCTCATCTTCTGCCTGGAGACTGAGAAATACTCTGCCAAGAAGAGATTTATCCACAGCTGACAAGAACAAAAGCTAAACAATTATTTCCATAATGCTCTTCTGTTCTCCTTGTAGTCTTAATGACTGTGCAATTCTAGTGCCCCTCAAGTGATACATCTGCCGTACAACCTAGTGTCCAGTATTCAAATCTCAGCACTCTTTGACTTTGCAAAACATCCTGTCCTCAATCTACTATAATGGGCTCATAGGCGAGGTTTGGATGTATGTATGCAGACTTTAAACAAAGTGAAAATTGCATTTGTTGGTTTCTAAGTAGCAGGAAAAGAGCTAAAAAATAAAAACAGCTTATGCACTAAGCAAGATATTCTTATCTCAGAGCGAATCTCCATATCCAGGTTCCCATATATAAACTGCATTGAAATTCTCTGATTAGGATTCAAAGAGTGACAACAGTGCAATGACTGCACAGGATTTCAAAGCCAATAGCACAATCATGTCTCCTACCAGAAAAGAATTGTAGAGTTCCTTCAGTAAAGCCGTACACAGAGCAAGACCAAATGAGTTGACTAAATGTTTGAGAAATCACAACCATTTTTATCGCTTGGCATACCAAGTTACTGTTTTAAATGGTAAATAACAATGGCTATTGCTTCTACATTTTGGAATTTTATTAACCATTTCATTTGCTACATGGGAAAAGAGATGCTGTCTGCAGTTTGCCTGAGATATATATTATACAGACATGAAGCTTGAGGTGTTGCTTTAAGTTTCTGTCAGTGTGCCTCCATCTTGACTCCATCACATTTCTATAGTTCCAGACTTGGCTTATATTAGTAGATGCTCCTAGAAATGCCCTCACAACCCCGAAAGCCAACCAAATCTTAGACTGCATCAAAAGAAGAATGGTCAGCATGTGGTAGGAGGTGATCCTGCCCTCTATTCTACACTGGCAAGACTTCTCCTGGATGGAATACTGCATACATATGATACAGTCCTCAGTACAGGAGAATCCTTGGCACAGTAGAGACATGGATCTGTTGGAGTGCATCCAGAGGAGAGCCACAAAAATGATCCAAGGGATGGAATACCGGTCCTATGAGGAAGGGAGGAGGAGTGGAAACGGGTACCTGCTCGGCGGAGGGGGCATCCCCCATCCCGACCATCCCCAGCTCCCCAGGTGCCTCTGCGTAACAGGTTTGAGGCCCTGGAAGTTGAGGGGGGGACGAGTGAGAGTGCGGAGACAGGTTCACCCGTGAGGTTGCCTCAGGCGAAGCGGTCGCCCCCAACCCTCAAGACTGCTAAGTTCTTTACTAGGAGAGTGGTTAGGCCCTGGAACGGGCTGCCCAGGGAGGTTGTGGATGCCCCGTCCTTGGACGTGTTTAAGGCCAGGTTGGACGGGGTCCTGGGCAACCTGATCTGAATGTGTATGTTTGGTGGCCCTGCTAGGCAGGGGGGTTGGAACTACATGATCCTTGGGGTCCCTTCCAACCCGGGTGATTCTGTGATTCTGTGATTCTGTGATTCTGTGAGTTGGGGATATTCAGTGTAGAGAAGTTTCTGGGAGCAGCCTTTCACTATCTAACAGGGGTTATAAGAAAGAAGCAGACAGAGACTTTTGTGACAGGACAAGGAGAAACGGTTTCAAACTAAAAGAGGGGAGATTTAGATTGGATATAAGAAGAATTTACACTGAGGGTGGTGGGATACTGGAGCAGGTTGCGCAGAGATATGGTGGATACCTCATAGGTGGAGGCTGTCAAGTTCAGGGGCTGGATGCGGTTCTGAACAACCTGTTATAGCTGTAGGCATCCCCGTTCATTGCAGGGGAGCTGGATTAAGATTACTTTTCCACCGCATATCTCATTAGGTTCTAAAATATAACACTCCTACCTTTGCAATAAAATATAAATACCTGAAGTATAAATACACAGAGGTCACATAGGCCTCCTTCCCTTATGGAAGCAGATCTAGTGTGGGAGAGAAGTTGCTGCAGGTAGACCACTGATGGCAAGTGCGCTGTTAGAAATAATGGTGAACAGAAACATTCTCAAAAAGTTATATCCTTCCAGTTCTAAAGAAGACACCAAGACAATGAGTTACGGAAAATGATACAGTATCATTTTGATGTATTTTCAGTTCTTTGCTTCTCCACATTTTCAGAAGAGCCAGAAATGCCAGCACAACTAGTGCTTCAAATGTGAAATTGTATGGGAAATGCTGAATCACGGCCTGAACCTCTGATTGATCACCTGAGGCAAGCACTGAGTCAGCCACGGGAGCACAGGTAAAGGCAACTCACCTGTGCTGTTGGAAGGGGTGGAGCCTGGCTGCACCTCTCCTAGAGCCATTTAAGAGCTGGCTACAGAATGCAGAAGGATCTCTTCTAGAGATCCCTCTTTGGGAGTTTTGTATTAAGCCTAGGGTGCAGGTAAGCTTTCTATTTTTTCTCTTCTTGTTGTTATAATCTGCTTTGCCAAACTCTCTTGTTTATTTTGTAATTATAGTGTCTTTACATTTATTGACTATACAGAAGTTCATCTCTGTTTCTGAAAGGCATGTGACTGGGTAGGCATACTAATAAGCTGCTGCTGATCTGTTGTGATCTAGTGTTTTTAAAAGACAGAACTAAACCAGTTTCTATATGCCATTAAAAGAATTTTGATGTACTTTCTCTCTCTTCATTTTTTCTTGATTTGTGTAGTCACTGTAGTAACTACAAAATCATGAGCTTACTTAGCTTCATTTATAAGGTTGGAAAGGGTTTACGTCTTTTTGGATGTTTCTCTCTTAGGACTTAAGCCACATCTGCTGCTGAATCACTTCCCAATAGAAAAGAAGTGTATCTGCTCAAGGTGTATGTGTGGGCAGCATCATATCTTAAGTCAAATAAGCCAACAAAACGCACCATATAGATAAAGCTATGCCAAAGTAAGTTTTGCCAAGCCTGTACCATGAAGAGAGGCAGCACAACTGTATTGTAAGAAAAACTTACGGCAGATAAGACTTGACTTAGACAGCCAACTTCAACACTGCTAACCTTTAAAACAAATAATGATTTCACTGCTCAGAGTGCTTAAGACAGAAAGAATAGAAGGTGATAGAATTTTTCCATAGCGCTTTATTATGTATTTATTTTTTTTTCTTTCCAATAAGAATGAAGGAAATACTGCGTATTTTGCTAGCTCAGAGTATCTCAAGTCTTAAACACCCAGTTGGAGAAATCAGTTAAGTCATGGAAGGACTCCTGAAGGATCACCCAAACAAGGAGGCACTAGTAAAAGATGTATTTATTTACTCTAAATTCCAGGGCTGAGATTGCATACAAATATTCTAGACCATATCTTGTATAGATGAGTCATCTAAGTAACTGGCAGCTACCACAGCAGCAACAATTCCTATGTTCAGTATTACCTCAAACACAAAGACTTAAAGTAACACATATTCAGCTGAAAACAAAAGAACTTTTAATATCTGGCTCCCTCATAATGCTTTTTACCCCAAAAACTCTCAGTACAGTGAAGTCATCTTTTACTGTGTGAACACTGGGAGAAATTAAGACACAGAACAATTAATTCGGTGAAACCTTAGTCAAAGTACTTGACGTAAGAGTTAAAAGATGAGCCTCAGCTCATTTTCTTCTTTTCCAGTCTTTTATCACTTCTGCTCACAAAAGAAACATACACAAATATGGTAATGAAAATCTATTTGCATAATACACACGCAGAAGCACAGCTCCTGTCAGAAAATATGCTTTCCGAAAAGTCATTTCACCTATGAAACAGGATATTTATATACTTCATGAGTGTAAATTTCCAAAAGCTTACAGTATCCAGGGGATATTCTTCAGAGTTCATTTGTAACATTGATTTTTAACTCCGTGCTAAACGTTAAGCCAAACAGATAATTTTAAACACTGTTTATAAATACGGAGGTATATCAAAACTTACCTTCTCATGGTTTTCTATAAGGATCTCAACAACAATATTCTGAAACTTCAGGTCCATGATAGCTGCTACGGTTTCTTCTTGAGGCCTCATTAAGGTTGGTCCAAATACCACCCCCAGATTTGCTACAGTCATTAGATTCCTCTTGGCGTGCTTTGAAACACTTTCAGAAAAGAATTGAAGGAAAAAACAGGAAATAGATTATGATAAATTTCCATTACTGTTGGAAAATGCAGTCTACTTTACAAATGAAAACATTACGTTTCCTTAATCCGTTTTTTTTTAGTAGTTTGTTTTCTGCAAAATTTCTTCAAATAAAGTCATACTGAATACTGGAAAACAGAAAAGCCGTTCTTCTACTGGCAATTTAAAAACAAAAGCAGCCTCTTTCTGAACCTAACTATATAAAATGCTCTTAGCCTTGGACCAGGGCAAGTGTGAAACCAACTTAAATTTGCTAACAGATCTCCACTATTCACTTTGCCAGAATTTGCAAAGAGAAAGTATAATGTTCGCCTTCTCACTTCAATCAAACCCTCAACTGCTGGCGGGACTGCTAAAGTAAATACTTACATGGCTTCATTAATGGATTAGATTTCTGCCTTACCCTCCAAAATATACACAGTATGAGTCAAACGTCTTGTCTGCTTTTGCACGTTTGGTTCTCGGTATTGTGTACGACAGCACTGAGATGGGCTTCAGCTCCAGCTGCACTAACTAGGCTCTGTGCAGTTAAAGAAAGATAAGGACAAGGGTTCTGCCAAGGCAGGAAGGAGGTCATAACACTTACTTAGCTAAATGTTTCACCAAAATGTCCAGCATCTCTTTGTTCTTTTCTGGGAGTTTATGGACCAAGAAGTGAACTGCATTAACACGAGATTCAGGACTCCCACTTTCTACAGGGCATAGAAACAAATAAACAGCTCAAAACAAACACGAAAACAAACAGAAAAACAAAGCTACTTCCACTCCTGCATGGAAATATACTGCACACACTTAGCTTCAACTTACATATTCCGCTTAACGTTTTGGCATTACTGACTGATTGCCCTCATCACAAGCATTCAATTTCACTGGTACTATTTTGCTGGCCTTTTATTTTCTTGTTCTGTATAATTAAGTGACTTTTGCTTCTATGGGTTTCCACTAGTACACAGGTGAAAATAAGAGTTTATAGTAAGAGGAAACAGACCACATATCCATTCAACAAGGTCGTATTAAATCAGAAAATTATGCCTAAAGAGTGGCTTGTGAGAAGGATGTAAGTATTTCTGTTGCGTACAATATACTTAGCAAAAGGTGTATAAACAGAAAAATTGAGCTCCTATTGAGAAGGCAAGGAGTTTTGATTGCTCATCAGGTCCCATTTTAATCTAAGGCAGTGCTATTTGCTAAGTGTATTACATATATAAAATAGCCAATGTATTTTTTCAGTGCATATTGATGAAGATTTTTTGCCATTATTCTTTGTGCGCTGCTATGCATTTTAAGGATGCTTTTCTATTCTTTTGCAGTGAACATCCCTGTGTACATTTCCAGATCAAAGGTTACCAAAACACAAAATGTTTAGTTCTTGGTCAGCTAATCAAAGTTTAGACAGCCATAAAAACTTAAGCTTTCTTTAAAACAATAATGCTTTCTATACATAAGGAAATGCAAGCCTTAATTAAGGGATAGCTGTGCAACTTAATCACAAGATTCAGTCAAATCTTATATAATTACAATATATCGTGATGCATAATAAAGAAAGGAAAACTGAAAGAACCTTATTATTTTGGCTTTTTTTAAAATATATTACTATATTAATAATATTATACTATACTATATTACTATATTAATAATATAATACTATAAATACTAATACTATATTAATAATATAGTATTAATATATTATTATATTTATATGACTATATATATCAAATAGTTTCAGAGAAAAGGATATTCCTTTCTATTCCTGTGGATTCTTTGTTGTTTTTTTTTATAGCCAACATAGGAAACAACACTGAATGCCTATTTTTAACTGCACTTTAACACAGATCTGCAATGTTGATTAGATTTACCTCCCCACTACATGTACTCAGCCTCTGAAGAAAACTTTAGTATTTAAGAGCATAATACTGTTTAGAACATGTTACTTTGTATGATTTCCTCAATGAAGGTGACTACAAAATAGAGAAGGGAAAATACAGTGAGAAACTGCTGGCAAAACTTCATAGATCAAGAAATTACTTACTTAATCCTTTCTAATCCTACTGGGCAGACTTGCCATTTAGGTAATACAATCTTGAGTTTTGTTTAAGCACTTGGCTTCTGAGATGTGTTTTGGCAATTAATTGCATGGGCTAATTCTTATTATGAATTAAGGACTACAAACAAACACATTCTGCAGTCTTTAAAAGTCATTAAAGCAAACCGAGGAAGATAAAAACAATTGTCTCAAAGTTTATTTTAATTTTGCTTTTTATGGTTTGCCAGAAGTGCTATGGGCTGGAAAGAAATTCATCTAGATATGTTTGATACTTTGCCAAAAATTTCTTATATGGTTTCTGTCAGTCCTCTTCCAAAAAAGTCCATGTATATTAGATATCACACAGATGAACTACAAGAGCAGTTCTGTCTTTTCCAAGACTGTGTTTGAACTGCTAATAGTGTGATCTGTCCTGTTCATTCCTTTCTTTCCCTAATAGATGAGGAACATTCGAGGCAGCCTGGATACAGACCTAACAAGGCACTAAAAGCAAGGGTCAGGCAGCCGTGCATTGAAGATTTAAATAAGCCTCAGTTAGTGTCCTTTCTTTAACTAAGCATCATAAAATGGAAGGAAAAAAATATCCCAGTCCAAGTAGATGTTCATCACTATGTAATTAAGGTAATTAGAATAATTTTAATGCATGACTGAAAAAACTTTTATTTAAAAGTGAAAAACTATGGTTACATCTGTCACAAATGTTTGTTACTACATATATCATATGTGACGCACAGTAGATCTGAACACATTAAAGTTTTTGTTTTGTTAAAAATTCTTTTATTTCTTATTCCTCTATTTTTACTAGGTTGAAGAATTTTTTTCTGAAATTGATTTTGCACATGATCCGAAGTCTACAACAGTACTATAAGAAAAGATTTCTATTTGAACTACTGTTAATACTTACTGGCAGGAATGATGAATTCTCCATGCAGCTCATACGTCATCAGTGGCTCTGGAAGGCTTCTGTAAAACAAGGGTAGCATGAAAGATGTATTTACATTCCATTCTACCTGTATTTATTCTAAGCAGGAAATATTTTGAAATTTTCAGTAGTACAGTCATTGCACTGGAAGAGACATTGTTATGGTGGCTCATGTTTTCAATTCCTAGTACACACAGGAAACACAAAAACCAGGAAGGGATGAAGAACTTAAGACTAAATATATGCACTCATATTTCATGAGCTGAAGTGAAGCCTCCCATCTATTGTAAGCACACCTCCAAAGTACAATATTGAGACCATTTTGCTGAGTTACATATGTAATATGGTGAAGATGCCATCCCTGGCAGTGTTCAAGAGGTGCCTCGATGAGGAGCTGGCAGATATGGTTTAGTAGCTTGTGGTAGTAATGGTGGTGGGATCATTGGACTAGATGACCTTGTAGGTCCTTTCCAACCTTGTGATTCTGATTCAACTTGAGTTAGGATTTTTAAAATAGAAAGAATCACAAGTCATTGCTTTGTTATAAGTGAATTAAAACAGTTAAGTTTGCTGACCAGCAGCAAATAACGCTAAAGCTTTTGCAAATGGAAAAACTAAAGTTGAAAACTTTAGTCATCAATTCAAAATGTACTGAATAATGCATTTCAAAGTTCAAACATGAGAGTTAAAACCTTGATTCCTTTAGTTAACTTCAATGATGCTTATGAAATATTGGAATAAACACTCCAGCAGGAAGTACTGTAGGCAGAAAACACTTCATCAAATGCACACTTTCCTGATTCTTTCTTACATTTCCAAAAGCCCTTATCTTCAAAATATTTCTTCAGCGTTCTTTGATAGTGGTTTTGGTATTAAAACCAAAAAACTAAAAATACTACATTTTTGACACTTAGAAAAATTACAATAAAGCTCTTGGGCAATTTAGTAAAATATCTTGATCAAGAATCAGCCAAGCCATTTGAACAGAGAACAACTAAAATTCTTACTTTTAATACTTAGAATATTGTTAACATTTCATCTAGAATACAGGAGCAAGGTTGAGGGGGGAAAAAAAAAGAGAAATACTCAAAATTTCTTAACCATTCCCCTTTTTAATTACATTCAAATGAAAAAAGGCAGAAAATACTTGCAATAACCTCAGCTTTCAGCAAGTTTACTAACAATTCAGATCTCTGAACCACCACTGAAGTTCCATCTAACATAACATTTCCCGTTAACATAAATATTAGTTTTGCTAATTATTCTGTTTGCCCCAAAACAAGCAGCAAACATGATATTTGCAGAAAATGCACCTCTGTTCATTAAAGAAAAAAGAACATATGCTACATTACTTGCTTTTCTTAACACACAGCATATGAGAATTGAAATAAAAAACTGATGGTATGAAAAAAAGCAAAGAAGAGAGGCTCACCGCAGATACTGCTTCATAGCACTAGTAATTGTTTTCACTTCCCAGTCTACAGAGTTTTCCAGGTCAACTTCATTGCAGGTTTTTGCATCTAGAAAATATTCAGAAATTGAAGAAAGATGTGAAAAAACTGATGCTAAATCAATATGTTCTAAAAGAATAGGAACATTTTAAACTTGTATATTTGCTCAAGTACTTTTTTTGCTATAATTAATACAACGTGACAATGTCCAAACTTCCTTACGAATTTTATTTGTGTTCTGTTTTAAAAAGCACTTTACTGCTGCTTTGTTATTTAATGAAGGATTAAAAATCCCTTTCATGTGGAGAGATCTATGTAGCAATTGCAATTTTCACACATTTACCAAAACAGAAAGGTGTACATAAGAAGTTTACAAAAAGATAAACTACAATTTATCTTCTCATTATATAAAATACAAATAGATTGAGACTTCTTTAGAAGCAAAAATATGTAAAGCATTAGAAACAGTTATTTTGAACTGATGATGAGAATAGCCAACCAACTGCAATATGATGATCTTTACTGCATGAAAATCTCTAAGAGATATTCCAAAATAAAAAGGGAGCAAGTTTCCTCTATAAGATGGCTTGAGCGTTGCCCTAACTTGAACAGTTCTAACAAATGTCAACTTGTCCATTTCTCCTGTTTTTTATAAGTCCAGTTGGTAGAGTCTCATAACAAGACTGATCAAACTGAACTGACATATGTCTGAATAATCACAGAAACTTAGGGGTTGGAAAGGACCTCTGGAGGTTATCTATCACAACCCCCCTACTGAAGCAGGTTCTCTAGAGCAGGTTATGCAAGAAAGCTTCCCTTTGGGTTTTGAACATCTCCAGAGAAGGAAACTCCGGGAACCTGTCTGGGCAGTCTATTCCAGTGCTCTGTAAACTGCACAGTGAAGTTTTTCCTCATGTTTGTATGCAACTTCCTATGCTCCAGTTTGTGCCCGCTGTTCCTTGCTCTGCTGCTGATCACCACTGGAAAGAGCCTGGCCCCATTCTCTTCCTTCCTACCCCTTAGACATTTATTAAAATTGATATAATCTCCTTCCAGTCTTCTCTTGAGTCAACATTCCCAGTTCTCTCGGCTTTTTCCTCATACAGGAGATGCTCTGGGCCCCTAATTATCTTTGCAGCTCTCAAGTGGCCTCTCCCTTGTCTGTCTTTTGCTAGGAAGTCCAGAACTGGAATCGATCAGCTGAAGATTTTTTGAGGCATTGTTATGTTTTTTTGCAATGTTTTGCCATTTTAAACAAACAAAAAAACTGTAAGTCTCAAAACAGGAAATAATAGTTATTTGACAGTCAAGACCTCAGGTATGTAGCCAAATTAGCCCAATATGTTTTGTAATTTCAAGTCCTCAAGCATTTTTATTATTACATGTTCCTGTCAGTTGTTACAGTAAGCTACAGCAAGAGCGAATGACATAGATTATGTGTTGAACCATTCATACAACTCAGAATTCATTTGTTACTTGGCTTGCCAGACAAATGGCAGACACATTTAAAAAAAAAAAATCACATTAGGAGTCTTGATTAAAGGGGTAGTCCTTTTACTGGACTAAATAATTCCATTTTGAAAGCTGTGCCAACCAATTATTTCTGTAACTGAATATTCTCCCTCATTATATCAATTATTTAAATCCCATATAAAATACAAATCAGACTACATTTCCAACCAATACTGTTACTAGTCTGCTAGCCACCACCCAAAATCCTCACAACTGTCTTAGGAAAACATTTATTTTTTCTTTTTCACATGCTAGCTTCTCCTGATTTCTAATTCTATTTTTGGAGAAGAAAATCTTTCTACCAAACTCCTTAAATAAAAACTGCCATAACATCAGAAACTAGAAAAATCTACAGTGATTTTATTAATAAACCACTATGCAATATCCTACCCAGTGTTTTTAAATAACTGTTTCATAATCATCAGCTCTCCTTTCCAGTCAAAGGAAATTTTCAATTACATACAACTTGGCGGTGATGATACTGAGGATGGGAAAAAAAAGAAAAAAACCCACCTCAAGTGCTTCACTTCCAAAACAAACATACTAAAAAAATATAAGGTATTGCTGAAGTACTTCATTGTCTCTTGGGCAATAAAATCTAATTTGGCTATGCTACTAACTCCAAACAAACCTTAGTTTCATTGCAGAAACTGATCAAAACTCATTAAAGACTTTCTTTTGATACTTTTAGTTTGACTACAAACTCTACAAACCCTACAAAGCTCCCTACCCACTACCCCATATATGTACAATATATAATCTGACTGCTTCTACAAAATAATAAGGAATTCAGTGTAATTGTTTTGAAAGAGCAGAGGAACTATAAGGTTTTCTTCTATGAAGTGCAACGTCCAGCATTTTCCACACAAGGCAGTATCAGAAATCAAAACTGAACTTATCAATAGAAATTTCAAATTCTTAGTCACCTCACTATGAGCAAGGGTCCGTATGAAAACCAATCTACCTTAGCAGTCTGTACAAAACACATGTAGACATTTTGTGTGAAATTAACACCATCAGATCCATCACATAGATCACAGGTGAAACAGGATTTGTCCACAGTGCTTTTCAAAAACAGAGCTTCTCCATGGTTCTGTAACTTTGTAGTAACTCTGTATCCCTGTTTCCAAGAAGGCATCAGATGAAAGTATCTTTTACCTGGAAATGTACTGAGTGCTTTATTTATCAGATGTCTTAGTCATTCAAATTTACACAAGATTATTGTGGCAAAAAATGCATGGTGCTCTGAAAGTAGTGCCTGGTGTTTGTTTCCATGGAAACTATAACAGAGACAAAGAGCACAACAGCACTAGTTGAGCAAATTCTCCAGTACAAAGCACTAATTTTCAACGTAGTAACCACCATTAGCTAAGCATTTTCACCAGCAATAAACAAAAGCCGGAATCTTGTGCTTATAAAAATCTTCACCAGTGCAGGTGACCCACTGTTTCACAGCTGCTATGATGGTAGCATTGGTAGGTAATTTTTGCCCATGCAATCCACCTTTCCTCAGCATGGAAGACAGAAGATGCCAAATCTGGACTATACACTGTATGTGGTAGGACAGTTCCAGCCAAGATTGGCAATGTGCTCCACAGTCTTCAAATTGCTACAGAGTGTAGAAGTTTAAACCTCCAGCTTAGTCAGCATTGTGATGTAGCAGTCAGAACTGATCGAGGTGCTCTTCATTTCAGTGTGACAGCTGTGCATGGCCATCCAGAACATGGCTTGTCTATCATGCCACTGTCATCACTGCTGAAATACACTACCCACTGTGTCACTGTGCTCACATCTACTGTTCGGTCTCTATAAACTCTCCGTAGTTGTTGATGAAGGTGAGTGGGTGCCATTTTTTCTTCATGGGGGAATTCAGTGACACAGTAAAATCAATCCCACCCCAGCTGAAACTAAGACAGCTTCATACACACTTCCATGTCAGACATCATTTTGTCAGCCTGCCTCTCTGCCCCTCTATCACACAGCAACAAAATGCTACAGAATATTGGCAGGAAGGTTCAGCCTCTACTTCTGTATCACCAACATCTGCCTCTGATGTCGTGAGTCAACATAATGAAATAGGAGGCACTACTTTTAGAGCAGCCTTTATAGAATAACACAGCACAATGCTGTTTACATGCAACTTCAAAGACTAAGTTAACTGCAAAATCAAGTCTTTGTGGATGCTTTTCATTGTTTGGTTGGTTTGGTTTTTTGGGTTTTTTTTGTTTGTTTTAAAGCATAATTGTATTTTTAATTGCTGAACCTCATTGAGCCTCATTAAAATGAGGCTCACACAGGACACTGTTGCACTAAATTACACACTGAAAATGAAAATCTGTGCATTCACAGAACTAGAACAGCAGATCTCTAAACATACTGGTTGACTTTGTACTCACTTGAATTTCAGTGTACTTTACCAAATTATATAGAAAATAGAGAAAGAGACAGAACCTACATGCTATTAATGCCCTTGGTTACCACTAGGAAGACTTTTTAGCACTTCAGGTCTTTCAGACTGTGAAACTCATGGTCACTGACAGGTATCTTAAAATACTTTGAAATATTATCAAATATTTTAAAATACAAAAAGTTAATATGAGGTTTTTATGATTCTGAACAGAGCTTTCATATAAAAGGGTGTCTAAGAGTATACCCAGAGACAAAGGATTAAAGATTAATCACTCATTTTAAATTCTCTGTACTACTGTATATCAAAAAGAAACCCTCTTTATTCTTCCGTGAGGACAGTCAGATAAAGAGCACAGATAGGATCGCTTTCAACAAATCATCAGAAAAAGAGCACCTGCTTGCACCCTAACTTTTTTTCTGTTCAGTATTTTGTCTTGTCTTGATACCGCTGTATTCTTCCCACTTCAAATAACTATAGGAAACTTGGGAATGAGAAAAAAATGTTTCTAATTTAAAAAATAACTAAAAACAGATGCTGGAATCCCCACTAAACTCTTCCAGCTGCTACTGAACCACTGGCAACCTAAGTCTATTTAATTTGGATGCAACTAATGGCAGAGAGGAAAAACTGTCTGCCAGACCTGCACGCCCAAAGAAAGCCAGTAAGTGCAAAAATGAAAAACATGTCATGATATTAAATGCATCTTACTGATACTCTTTGAATGACAGCTAGTCTTTTTTCCTATGGTCAATGGACAAAAATGGTTACTGTTTATTGAGCTTAACTCGAACACAGATAAACAACTGCGAGAATCTGCTATATATCAGTCATTATTACTAATCAGTTTGTATTTTTTGTAAAACAATGTTATGCTGAATACTGTGAAGATTTGGGCAGGTTTGTGTGTACAAATGAAGAACTTTTGGGTGCTGTTAATATTGATTAAAGTAAGATACGAAAAATTAATATTTAGCAAGGTCATTATGACAGATTGATATAATATACAGGCCCTCCAGCCTGATGTCTTATCATTTCTGAAGAGACAGCCTGTTTGAGGAAAAAAAAAAGGAAAAGAGAAAGTCTTACAGGTGGCACTGAACTGACAGCAGCATATAATATAAAAGCGCTTTGTCATTCACATAATGTCTGGGGTAATGAAATGAATTCACTTTCTGGCTTCCTCCAGTTTGCAGTGCCAAAGAACACTGTGTTATCAGCACAGATGGAGCATGCATGGTTCTGGAGAAGAGCCTGGTGCAAACTGCAAACAAGCTTCTTTGCATACCAATGAATTCCTGAGAATCAGACCTTTGCTGTCAAGTGACAGGTTTGGAAGCTCTATAAAAATGAACTAATCCCAGTAGTCTTGTCTAACTGCATGTACTGTCAGTGCTCAGGACAAGAAATTGGGAAACACTGCACATCTTGCAGTCATGGCTACTACTCTGGTGAGAGATACCAGGCAGATGAGGGATTTCATGCAGATGCCAACACTATTTCTTTCCCCCCTTAGGGACAGCAGAGTAGCAAAAGAACTGCAGTCACTGGGACTAACGATGCATCAAAATTTCCAGAAGGAAAAAAGTTTTGAGAATAACTTTATGAATCAAAAACATTAAAAGCTAACCACAGCAAGTAGATATAATACAGTCTAAGATGTTGTATGGGAACTGCTGAATCACAGCCTGAACCTCTGATTGATCACCTGAGGCAAGCACTGAGTCAGCCACAGGAGCACAGGTGAAGGCAACTCACCTGTGCTGCGGAAGGGGTGGAGCCTGGCTGCACCTCTCCTAGACCCATTTAAGAGCTGGCTACCAAAAGGGAAGGGTCTCTTCTGGAGTTCCCTCCTCTGGAGTTTTGTAATGAGCCCAGGATACAGGTAAGCATTCTATCTATTTTCTTTTTGTTGTTATAATCTGCTTTGCCAAGTTCTCTTTTTTATTTTTTAATTATAGCATCTTGATATTCATTGATTATACAGACGTTAGTCACAAGTAAGAGTTACACTACTAAACTTTTTTAAAGCAAATCCTTTCTCCATCTGCCTTCCATCTTGGCACAGATATAATTATTATTAATATGTATACTATATTCCTGCTCTTCAACCAAACAGCTTCTCATCAGCAGGCTTAACCTAAATGCTTTATTTTGCGCAATAATCAACTAAAGGCACACATGAGCAACCATCTGCACATCTTAGACAAGGGAGAGGGTTGAAAACATCAAACAAGGAAGTAATAAGCTTCAAATATTCCTAAACTTGGTATTTTGAGTTATTTGATGAAGCCATTAAACTCAGGCAGGGTTAAATCAGTTTTATGGAATCATAGAACGGTGGGGTTGGAAAGGACCTTCTGAAATAATTTACTGCAAGCCCTGCACCATCAGGGGCACCTAGAGCAGGCTGCTCAGGGCCATAGCCAGGTGGCTCCTGAAGATCTCCAAGGAAGAGTCTCCACATTCTCTGGGAAACCTGTGCCAGTGCTCAGTCACCTGCACAGTAAAGAAGTGCATCCTGACTTGTAAAAAGCCCGTGATTTGTCCTACTTATTCCTTACTAGTTCTCTTAGTGTATGCCTACCAACTAATCTTGCACTCTGCACTCAACCAGGGGTGACCTTACAGTGCTATAAGGATAATTTTAACTGAGTAAAGCAAACTAGAGTTGGCCCATGTAAAGAACAGTTACAGGAAGATGCTTTCAATTTTAAACACAGACAGTAAAACAAACATGAAATAAAATATGAAAAAAAAATCATAAAGTAGAGGCATACCCATCAACAGACTGAGAAGTCTCTGGACCTTTGAACTCACCCCCACAACTCTGTACAATCCTTGGTCATTTATACCTATTATGTAAAAAGAGAGGAAAAAAAAAAAGCAGATCAAATAGCAATAACAGTCAAATCTAGCATTTTTTTTTCTCCCCAGGCAACAAACACTAAAAAGTAAGAAAGACTAAACACTATTCATGCAGTTGTGAGAATAACTTTATAAACTAAGCCCTGCAAGAATCCTTTCACTCTTCTGTGCTTTTGAGGTGCACTCGCAGAGTTTTTTTGAAAAGATTCTACTTCCTATACTAGGAATGGCAGCAAACAAGAGCTAATCTTTCCTTGAAAAATCAATGGTTGTTCTAAGATTTATAAATGGCACTTCGGATGCATCAATGTCCACATTCTAATAACGCAAGAACTAGCCCATCAAATGATAAATTAAGTTTTATTTAATAAGGATCATTTTGCTCTTTTCCTGAAACACCTGCATGACAAAGAGTTGGAATAAAATAGACTTGAGGCTATTATAGACTGGCTGTTATCAGTCCCCAAAACCAAGGCTTTTCAAGTTTGTAGAAGCTTTTGATTTAAGATTTGAGATCTCATTCCAATCCCCTGGGGTTAAGATAGAGTCAAGTTCAGAAGCACCACCTCAGGTTACTGAGATGAGTACCTCTGGTTTTGTTAGGGATGAATATAATAGCCGTAAGCAGTACTATGTTTTCAGTCCTTTGCTATCATTCTATGTAAACAATGGATCACCTCCCTTTCATTTCTTTCTTTCCTATTAAATACATTCCCTTCTCTATCATATGTCTTCTACTTTTCCTTTTCTTCATCATGCTTGGTTTTATCCCAGGGAAATAAAAAAATCAGATATAAATTGAAGACATACAAGAGGATTAGAAGAGGAAGAGAATGAAAATGGCACAATACCATATCTTTCTATCTGTTGTGTATTTTCAGAACTTGTATATTGGAAGGTAAAACATAATGTTCTGAAGCTGACAAGATGTTTATGAGGCCACATAACAAGCAGCAATCTACAATTACCACCATACTGTACTTCTATATTCAGATTGGCCTAGAAGAGTAGAAATGACACAAAATCCCTGTACTTCTACTGCAAGGAAATCTTTTCAAATAACAGTTTACATGCCATTCTTATTCAAAATATATTTCAACAAAGGAAGGCTTGCAGAGAATTCCCACTTGAAACACCAAACTTCTTCAACCTAGACAAGGAAAATTAAATCCAGACATTTGAGGAAAAAATTTCTTCCTGAATAAGTATTAGATGAAGTAAAAAATCACTAGTTCTTTAATAAGCTATTATCAGACACAACCATAATACAAAGCAAAATTATGGTGTCAAGAAATCTGTGTCCTTCTCCTGCCTAGTCTTGATATGTTTTTTCTCTCTTCTCCCTCTTGCTCCTCTTCCTCACACATCCTTCATCTTCCCAAACCATGTCACATCTCTGAGATCCTGATGGGCTCCTCACGTTTAGCACTGCACAAATCTCTGTCCCAGATGACAGAGGTTACCTGATGTGCTATGACAGTAGCTCCTACTTCTCACAGTTGTTCCACCTGGGCAAATCAGCCTTTTAATTTCTCCAGGATGCCAGCACTGTTGTAATGCTGAACCTTTGGCTAGATCTCAGAGCTGGTTCAAATTAACCAGGTGAGTCAGATCTTCAGCATTTCATCTTTGGTCATCAAAACTATAGCTCTAGAGTATGCTCATTGTTTAACTGTGTACAAAGAAAGAACCACAAAAAACAGTGGTGGCCATAATACTACTCTTCTCAGAATATTAAGTTATCTATTCAGACAAGTAAGTTTTCCATCGATCTCCAGAATAACTCTGTGATGGGATCCTATACAAGTCTAGCACGCTGCCAACACAAAGGGAAAATGAACACAGATTGCTCCATTTCGAACAAGGATGCAGTAGGTATCCGTTCTGAGAACAGCAAGTATGTCCAGGAAAGTTCTGGTTTTAAAAAAAAAAAAAGTAACAGTAAGCCTTTTAATTATTTGAAAAAAATGCATCACACTTTTATTAATGATGCCCACCATCACTTTCCTCGAAACACACCTTCTGCATCATATGCAAGAAATTAAAAAGCTGGAGATAGTGTCTTAGTCAAATACACCTCTGCTGTAACTTAATTCAGAAGCTGTTTCATCATTTCCTGTGTTACTAACATTAAAAGAACCAAACTCTGTTGACCACGAACATCCACAACATACATTTATTGGCTTAAAAATAGTTAAGATCAAACCACAGAAACTACTGTTCAATACTAAAACAGACATGATATGCATAAGTCTCTGAAATTACGGCAGATTGAAATGTAGACAATCCTCCAGCAATAAGCATGAATCTGTGGTAATCATTATCAGCTAACTGATCAGTTTCAAGTTCATCAACCTGAAGAAGCACAGCTAATTGCTAACTGACATCAAGAAGTGCAAAGATAAATTAATATTTCAACATAGTCTTAAATGATATCTTTAAACATACCATTAAACGATGTTTTATTTAAAATACTAACAAGAAAGTACTATTGAAACAGTACTATTTCCAATTTTATCTGTACATTTTAGATATTCAGCATGCCGAAGATTGATAATGCTTGGCATTTACAGAACACAATTGACAAGGTGACTCATTGCAAGGAACAGCTTACCACTGATTAAAATGCTGATGCTCTGTCCGCTGGCTCAACTTGTCACTATTAGCAGTTCTGATCAGTAAAGCCCTGCAGTGCACTTTTCTTCATATTTACACAATATAAACATGCTTGGCTCTCTGTTACCAGAATTCAGTTTAGGTGCATGATTCATGAAACACGCTTAGAAAATTAAGATATTTTAAGTAAAAAAAGTATTTTCACTATTCTAAGGAGAATATGTCTGCAGGCATGTTTACTGGATGGCTGTGTATGTCATTTGTGCCTGACACAGGCTGTTAACAGAGGTGCAAATTTAACTGTTTATTATCAGATTCCGCAGTGCAGAAACAGTCTTACACGTGACACTCTCAACTTCAGGTAATATCAGATTTCTCTGTTTACTTGCAAAAGGCTTTCTACTTCCTCCTGACCATCTTCTTTCTTACTCATGAAGAAAAAACAAAGATAGCTCAATGCTGCCATCTGTCTCCACTGTTCAGATTGGCAGCTCTTGTAGGGTTAAAATCGAGGCAAAAGGTACTACTCTCACACTTACCTAGCATATGCTCACAAAATGCACAACCAACTACTTGTGCACAAAAATATGTGCAGTCTTTAATACAAATAGCTTTTCTGTGCTTCTCTAAAATTTTACTGCTGCTTGATTATTCTAACTTCAGAATTATACACAAAATGGAATAATCAAAACAGAATCCCAACATCAGACTCACAACATGCATTCACATCCATCCAGAACTGTGCTCTGTATGTGACAGACAAGCTCAGCGTAACACTGCCTTGATAGCTCAGCACCTTCTATTAGGTAAGGCACAGCCAGTGTTATTACCCAGTGAAGCAAAAAAAAAAAAAAAAACTCTCAGTCAAAAGCAAATACATATTTTAATCAAGACACTATCTTTGATTTTTCTCTTCATTCAAAGGCAATCATTTTGTTCCTGGCTTTATAAAAGTGAATGTAACTGAAAAAAAATTAACCAGCCATTGACAAGTTTATGTTCAATATCGCTGTTATGCTCTTCTTTCTCTGAATACCAGACTTTCTGCTATGACATGACAAGACTATTCTCAGTTTCCTCCCACACTAGACTGTCCTCTCTTTCCACCCACACCAACCTCACACCCATTCTGATTAAAAGAGATAAAAACATGGCACACAAGTACAATCTCTGAAAAGGCATCTGTCCTGCTTTCTTCTGTCGAACATAACTTGCCTTTGATGTGCTATCATTAAAGTAACATAGTCAAGTAAAAATTGTTTTTAAAACAAACAGAGTACAAAATCTGCAGATCTGAAAGACAGTCTTTCTTTACCGCTGTTCAGTTGAACTCTTTGGAGGTAAATGACAGTGTTCTCCTGACCTTCTTTGTGTTTAGCTCAGCAAATATCCAGAAAAGGTCCTGAAGAAACCATAAACTGGTCCTCTGAGCTTGCTTCATTTGGTCACATGTACAAGGGCTGCTCTGAAAGTAATACCTCCTATTTTACTTTGTTGGCCCACAATGTTGGAGGCAGACGCTGGTGGCATGGCAATAGAGGTTGAACTTTGCCACCAATATTGTTACATTTTGCTGCTGTGCAGCAGATGGGAGCAGTAGGGCAGCCTAATAGGGAAGGGGGTATGAAACTAAGGTGTGGAAATGAATTCCTCTATGAGACAAGAAATGGCACCACTGACATTCATTGACACTTACTGAATATTCATGGGGAACAAACAGCAGATGTGTGCACAGTGAGGTAGTTTGTAGTGCAGTTTAGCAGTGGCAACAGAGACAGTGGCTCACCTCCACTAGGGCAGATTTTTACAAGTATGGCATGCAAGCTCCTGTTAATCAACGGCAAAAATGCTTAACTACTTTTGCTGACTATGTTGAGAAATAGTGTTTTGCATCTGAGAATTTGCTCTATCAACTAGTATTATTCTGTTCTTGCATTTGTCGTACTTTCCATGGAAATAAATAGGAGGCTTTACTTTCAGAGCAATCTGCATATGACGTCAATATTTTGTTTGCTGAGTTTTGTTTTGTTTGTTTGCTTTTAAATGTAGTTGATGTTACGTTTAGAATCTATAAACTCAGAATCTTTGATAGCCCTTGAAATTCTATAGATGAATCAGCTTCATTCAAGCAAAGACGCATGGACTGCTGAATCCTTGCAAGATAGCAGTAGTTCACCTAAATCCATTCTTGGAACCCTGGGAACTGAAATACTTATTGAATACTGACTTCCTTTTCCTTAAATATTCTCCACAGTTCAATACTTTTTGAATACTGTCTGCACTTAGATCTATTTTCTTTGTCTCCAATTTTGAAGTGCACGTAACAGTAAGCCTAACGGCATCCTTGCCTCTGGTGTAAGATTCTAACTCCAGGAAAAGTACTTTAATACTTTTGTTCTTCACTTGTCTCCTGAGCTTTTATCCTTCTTTCTTCAGTGTTCGAATAGATAAGCTTTAATTCAAAGTCAACAAGCAGAATACTTAAATTAATTTGTCTATTCCAGTAACGAAGAAAAGAAAGGTACATGAATTCCCTTCAAGATTTAGGGTATTTTCTTAGTTGTACACCAATATTGTTAATGGAATGTTACTGATAGTATCCATTTGGATCACTTCTTGAAAACCCATTTATTGAGGGGGAATCATACTTAAAAGGCTAGAACAGCACAGAAGAGAGTTCCTGCACTAGTCACTGTGATCTCTCCCATGCAGTCCTTCACAGAAACTTGCAAGGAAAGTATATCACACAGTCTAAAAGCAGACCAACTGTTCCACTACTTCCCTGAACAAAAACATTTGGTTGGGTTTATCATTACCTCGTGTTTCAACAGCACTGATGCACTTTTTGATGACTGTGAACCCTATCTTATCCAACTGTGCGCCTAAAAGAAAAAGAGTTTGAAAAGTTTTAAAATGCCATTATAAATATGTCTTTCGCTGAAAAGTAAGACAGAACTTAATGACTAGTACTTCTCAGGCAAAACTGTAAATATTCTTAAACAGAACTACCTCACTCCTTTTTCTTGAGAAATACTCTTTTAATACCCCTTTTTCTCTCACACTCCCAGCTAGCCCAAATAAAAGCATGTCTTGGTGGTAGTGGCTACATTGAATCTATACAAAGTAGCAGCCTTTAAAAAAAGAGATCTCTAATTAGGTACATCTGTTGGCACATGCAAAAAGATGGAACTTAACAATAGTTACTGCAACACTGACAACATCTGAGAGAGTTAACCAAATGGGACAAGGAAGCACTTAGGATAAAAAAAACATAATCAACAGCACATTTTTTCAGAGGCCTATCCAAAGCCAAAGGAATTCCCACTCTAAAGATACAAGACACATGTATATCATTTCACAGCAGTTCTGGATCTGACTACATAGAAGCAGCTGCATTAACAGAACAGCTGAGATCCAGCATTACTTTGTTGTTTCTATCTTATATGTTTTGTTCACATAAAAACTTCATTTAAAAGCTTATATTGCAATGCAGCCCTTCCTGCAAACATCTGGCCTTCTTGTTTCTGGTAACCTGGTCTTGCACTACTATAATGAAAATCTGGGGAAAAACTTGTATTAATAAATACCAGAACACAGCTTTATCCAACAATAATAATTAAACAAAAGCATAAATACTCTGATAATGCAAAAAGGATAGTTATTTTCACTTATTTACTTTGCTAACTGAAGAAAGTTAATATTATTTAAAGAAAGCTCTCTCTTCTACTTCCACATTACATAGTTTGCAGTTTAAATACATGCATTCAGTACTTTTTAAGCCAATCTTTATTTTCAGCTCCAATTTCTTTTAAAGTCATATTTATGCATTCAAACATGTGTATATACAATCCGGACAAAGAAAATGTGATAAACTCACAAATTAACCCATTTTTAACCCATTTAACACAAATTAACCCATCTAACCCATTCACACAATGAACTTAAATTGGCACAGACTGTTTAGCTTATGTCCAATCTCCCAATTCCTACATATGTACTAAACCGTGTTACTGAGAAAGCTCATTAACTACAAAATCTAAAAAGAATATTCAGTACTTGAGATTAAAAATACAATATTTAACTAAGTTAGAATGACAGATGAATTTTACCTTTGCACACACTTCTCAGTAATCAGTTATACCAAAAGATCACTAAGTAGTAATTCAAATACTTACTTCCCTCTTGCTTTGCATTTGCTTTATTCAAATTGATGAAGAGCTAACAAAGAAAGAGTAGAAAGACAAATCAGAGAATTTTATTAAACCAGAAACAAAACAATCCCTATGTTAATGCCCAGTAGGCACAGCTATAGCTGTTTATAGCTAAGAAATATCACCAAGCTGTAGGACAAAGCCCCCTATTGCCTCAGAAATTAGAGACCTGGAGTTTTTAATGAACTAAGTTTTTCAAAAATTCTCGCAGAATCACAGAATGGTCTGGGTTGAAAAGGACCGCAGTTCCTTAGTGATTCAAGTCTAGTTGGTAGTTAGTAAAATGAGCTGTGATTTGAGTGCTCCAGATTCCTATGTTTCTCTGCAGATTAATTTCTCAGAGTTCAATGAATTCTCTTGCTGATTCCTGGGAGTTATGTCCCGCTTCAGCTTTTTCAGAAGTTGTAAGTTTACTGGACAGCTTACAGACAATATATGATGGCAGTAGATACCTTAAAAAAGATCTCTGCAACAACATGAATGAAATGTACTGTTAAAATCCTGAGGAGCCAACTAATGTGACAGCGATACGTCTGTATCATTGACTGGAAAGCCTCATTATTTTTGTCCCTACAATGTCAATGTAACATTTACAACTAAGAAAAATCTGTTGCTGTGTTTCAGTTCTGCTCCTCACACTCATTTCTTGGTGTGAACAAGATATTAAGCAAATTTGAGCAATCTAATCATCAAGGATGCAGGTTTTATTTTTCTCATCTAGTTTTTTTTTTTAATAATACCACAACTAACTAGTGCAAGTCTTGCCACTAGAATACAGTACAACATTGAATGTGCTTACATTAGATGTTTTATACAATACCAATATCACCACTGTTTAGTGAAATCACTCATAATAATAGCATTGTTATAAAGAAAAATACACTTCATATCAGCGTTAGTGTACATTGACACTGAGCTTTAGCAACTTACTCATTTCACCTTTTATTTCAATTTATTCTTTCTTTGCTGAATTCATCATTTTGTAAACTACGTGAATCCAGTTTATTCAAGTACAAATGCGGCTGGAAGGGGAGGAGAGATTTCTCCATTACAGTACAAATGAACATTTCAAAATGCCACTTACAGCTTCTTTTCCATCCAAGGCTTCCATCCACAACTTCCTGTCCTCCTCAGAAAAGGCTTGCATGGTCACAGGAGCTCCAGGCCTGCAACCACACAGAGTAACATTGGCAACTAAAATATGGCTTTGTCAAACTCTACTTCCACGTATAGTCAAAAGCCCACTGTCTTAAAGGGGTTTTGCTAAATTACTGAACACTGCTGCTGTTTGAAACAGAGGGAATAGAAATTATGTACACAGTAGGAACCAGGATGGAATGGAGAAATGAAAGTGCATGTAATCTCCAAGCTATTTAATTATAACAGTCAATTGTTGATATCATATTGATTGCAATTCTTGCTGAGTTACTGCGCCTTCTGAATTCTAAACAGACTTGGTCTTGTGTTAGTGTGCTATTACACAGGGGAAAAAAAGTAATAAACTCAACCTTAAAGCAGTGACATAAATGATCATAGTTATCTCATAAGTATTTTATAAAAATAATCAAGTATTAATGCAGTATGTCATCACAGAACTCCGCTATTTATAACGTTCCTAACAAGTGAAGATGAACAACCATGGAACAAAGGCCTTGATGATCAGAGATTAACGTAAATCCATGTATTCATGTAGTAGGAAAAAGAAAAAGAACAACTGTATAGTTCAGCATAGCACACAAAATAAGGAAAATTCACAGCACAATACATTGTTTGGATAAATATTAATTTTATCCAATTAATTAATTTATCCAATTAATATTTATCCAAACAATGTATTGTGCCAATGAAAAAAAACCTTGATTCACCCCCTCGCTAAGTTTGGCAAATATGCAGATTTCACTATAGGTGGACAGACACACAGAAATAAATAATTAATAGCATTCTCTCGGTTTCCTCTCTGTTTTTCCACTTATAATCTCTTCAAGTAGTAAAATGGCTGTAGGGAAAAATGTTTTCTATTAACTGTAACGCTGATAAAATACTTTCTACTTTTACTTCAGAACTGTAACCGTTTGCAGAGTTTAAATTTGCACACCTGGAGACATTTCTAATTTGATTTTACCTTACAAAAAAAAAATTATCAAACTGATGTCAAGTTACATTTGCGCAAGGCAGACTTTTCAACCAAATTTTAACTGTCAAGCTATTAAACTTTTTCACCTTGAGGCAATAGTTAAAATCAGCATATGCTGAATAGAATATTATTTATTAGACAATCAAACTAAAGTTGAAAGAGACAAAGCCTTCTCTCTTCCTTTTCTTTTATTAGTCTCATGATCTGTGTCTGTAGGAAAGCTTTTTCCTACACCAGGAGACTTCTGCTGTCTCTTTTATAAAATACAAAGTTTTCTACATTTGCTTCTTTAGAGGAAAAAAAAAAATAACTCTGGCATTCTTTTAGAAATAAATCTGTAAACATTCAGCTAGGAGATTCAAACAAACTGTACTCAGGTCACTTACAAGGCCAAACATCTGCTACAGAAAAGCCCTTCCTAAAACTCTGTGGTTTTCTCTCCTTCCAAAGTACAGGAATAAAGAACATCCCATGGCCAGTCACCAGTTTGTTCATTATTTTATAAGTGGGACAAGTTGAAGGATAAGTGTGTCCTGAACTGATACCAAAGGAAATGAGTTAATGGCCTGCAGCATAGAACTAATCTCCATGGGAACATCTCAGTACTACACACATATATTATTAAAAGAAAAATGTGTGATATCAAGGTCACATTGGACCAGTTGTGCCTATTATACCTAGACAGAAAGACAGATTGTATTTTTTCCCACTTCTGTGAGAATGAAAAATTGTTCTGCAGGATCAAGCAAATACTGCTATCCATCCATTTCTGTTTAGCTCCAGATAACAGAACTCAAGACACACCGAGGGGTTTCAACTGCCATGTCTCGTGGTACTTTTTCAGTTGGGAATCTGGTTTTTGTACTGATCAATACTCTGATCCGAGAAGAGTTGCTTTCAAGAGCTTAAATGTTTACTGTAATAATCATCATCATGGCAGTGTTGTAACAGTTACACCACATCTCTATCAAATCTAAAATGCAAGTTCAGACCCCTGCTGTAGATTTATGAGAAAAGCCACCTGTGCTGTAAATAGTATCTGCCACATGAGCTCACACACCACAGAACAGAATACAACTAATCGGTAGAACAAATGAGCTCAAAAGATGTGAATGAGAAAACTCAGTAACATTTTATGAATTTCTACTTAGCATTTAATGCACCAGAAGAACATGGTGTTACCACACCCTTACTTTACTGCAATACCTTATTAGGTTGGATTTTGTCATCTTCATAAACAAAGGAAGTCAAAAGTGCTGATGAAAAGCACTATTCATTATATTTAAAGATCCTTTAAGCAAAACATATAAATAAGCAATTCTTCTTTTTTGAAATAAAGCAGTAGAATGGTAGCATTCTGAAAAGGCAGCGGCAACAATGTTCAAAACATATAACATTATTGTATTGTATTACACTTGTCATATCCCACCAGCAAGAGGAGGGAAGAGGTGAGCCAGAAAAATTGCAAGATTTATTTCTAGTCTGAAAATATAACATAATCCAACAGCAACGTGACGTTTCCAGAAAGCAGGCTTGTGATACAAAATGGCCATGATTGTATGAATTATCCAATTTTTTCATGATAGCTACACATACTTTTATTTAAACCACAATACTTTACCCGCAATAACAGCAATTCATAACAGTTTCCTTATTTTCATCTGCACTTTTATGTGATACCCCAGACAATGTCTACATTTCAATTTAGATCTTCAGCAGTTCTGCTACACAAAACTGAGGTAAAATACAGTAAACTATGACAGTGCTTGCAAGCTGCTCCAATGACTATTTCCATTGGCAGCTTGAATGAGCACTGAAAGAAGAGAAGAACAGTAATACAGCAGCAATATTTACTACTGGTTAGAAACAGTCTTTTCTAGTATTTCGTAAGCTTACCTGTCTGAAGATTCTAAGTCAAAACAGAATCGCCTGTCGATAGTATCTACGTTTCTTTTGGTGCAATATGTAAGGATGAAGAGTTCCCCATCACCCTGTGAAAATAGAGTTTTTATATGTTTGACTCAGTAACTCAAAGCTTCATTCTTCTATTTTATACCAGACACAGCAATCTCCATATTTAAGGCTACTGCTAACTAACTTGAACACTTCTTTACGCTCTGGAATCTGTCTTACAGAGCCAGTCCTTTCTTTAAGACCAACCAACACTAGATCATGTTTTTCCCTTAACAATTGAGAAATACACAAATTTATCTGTGAATACCACATGACTTGTAACAGTTTCAATCAGAATTAATTGTACATTTGAATTATTTTTGTCTTATTCAACATCTCCAGAGGCAGATTTATGAAAGAAAAATCGCACTGAACGTTTCAAGACAAGTGATCTTCTAACGTAGCAAAACTGGCTTCATAAATATTTTAGAATGCCAAATACTTACACATATACTTTATTAACTGAAATGGCTTATTACAGTTAGAACAAATCAGTAGAAAAAAAAAAATCACGAAAGTATTAAAATGATTAAGGAAGCCAATCTTCTAGAGCTTTTGAAATACTATTCCCAATTCAACATATTTGTAAATATACACAGCCCTCTAATTACGAGTGTCATCTTCCACAAACGGGACGTATTTCTCAGAAAAAAATTCCAATGTGATTTCTAACCAAATTTGAAGACAGAGCAGTGCTGCATTTACAGGAAGACTGACTTGAGTGTTATTTTCCATTTTTGGGTATTTTTGTTCCTTGCAACAGGATGCTTTTCATACATTCATTTACTGTTTCATCTCTGAAGGTGCCAAGCACCTTCAACTCCCAAGTATTTCAACAGGAATAAAAGCAATTCAAAGATAACAGGGTCTTGAGTACTTCAGATTCCATGACAGACATATGAAATTATATTCAGTTGTTCATACAATTTGTGTATCTACTAATATCCTCTTTTCTAGTTCTTCTTTTAGTACTTACAACTATGAAAAACAAATCTGGCTGGAGTGCATAAGAAAGAAATTTTTCAAACTATCACATTTTCCCCATTTATATTTCAACAATCCACACACCTCACGAGTAAACTAGATTCTACCTAAATGGCACAACAGTGCACAGTAACTTTCTCTTTTTCTCTGGACTCCTGAAAACAAGCAACTGGAAAATTTGCAGAAGGCTTTTTTATTAATTCATTGAATTGCCTTAGGCTAATTTTCCAAAATGGCAGATTGAACTGCATGTAGAAAGAAAACAAAAGGGCAGAGAGGTGGAGATAAAAAAGACTTCACACATCTTAACTGATACTACCTTGCATCTTCATAGAGGGCAACAATGAGAGCAGAATACAAGAATATACTTACAGCTTTCCCTCCTGATCTATGTTCAAATGGAATCATGGTGAACTTCTTTGTCTCCTTCCTATATGTGCAATAGTGTTTCACCCAACTGGAACCAAAAGGAGCAGGCCCTACATAAAATGGAAGCATTGACTAGTTTGTATTGTTTCAAACTTGTGTATTTCCCTCTACTGCTTTCTGAAATGACACTTGGAAGTCCTACCTGATTTCTAAGAATGTAGTTTAAAAAAAAAATGTTTTGCAAAGTCAAACAAATTCTAAACAATGCTTGGTATTCTTAAAAAAAAAAACAAAAAGGTATGCTTCATTTCATGCTCACTGCCAAGTTGAAAGAATTATTAATCAATATTTATCTCACTACTACAGACAAAACCATTTTTCCCCTATGAAGTACATATTCATCCCTCAAAAATTTGACTTTGAACATTTATTCAGATGACTTTGTTTAATAACCTGTAAATTCTTATTGTCTTCACGCTGCTTGTATAAATAACCTTTGACTACCTGCATATTATGGGCACTATAGGAATACAAAAATATATCTTACTTTTTTCCTGTACATAGAGATAGCCTTCCATTGTGTTGTGATTTGCTCTTTTATGTTCCTGAGGATTTCTTCTGATCTTGTTCATGAGTTCCTCTACCTCTGATCTTGTTCCTTCAAAACGATTTCGTGTCTAAAACAGGATAGCTAAATAACATCAGTAAAGGGAGTGGAAAAAAGACTTACTCCTCCTGGCAGCTATTAAAACAATTATTTATAAAATGTGAGGACAGTTAAAGACCATTTTAGGAATATTAGTGCAAGTTTTCTGACATTCAAAATGAAAGCATTTTCCAAAATAATATGATGATTTGTTCAGAGAGAATTGAAATACTGACTTTTAAAATGACCTTGGATTTAAAAATTTAAGTTTCCTAAGAAAAGTACTACTAAAATGTTGGCCTTGCACATGAGATCCTTGTTATTTTATCAGGAAGAGAGGACTCTCTGTGGTTACTGGAAAAATATGTCAGGAAGCTCACCAATAATTAAACATTAATTATATAATATATTATATAATTAAACAATATATATAAATATATATATATATAATACAATATATGTACAATATTTAAATGGACAAACCATTCACGTGCCAAATGTTTTGGTTACATGAAAGCTGAATCAAATACACATATATTTAAAGGAAATAAAAAAGAAATAAAAGTCCAGTTTGTTATTATTCCTGGGTGCCACCTATTTAATATTTGCAAGCAGTAGCAAAAGAAATATTTATTAGAATATTAGTAAAAATAATCAGAAAGTAACCATAGTAGTCATTACCTATACAATAATAATAAACAAAACAAAAGAGAAGCTTACACCTGATGCAAGAAACTCTTCAGTTTCATTTGAAAAATACTGACAGTTGGCAATACACAAATAATATGATAATATCTAGTTTTCTCCATATAGCCACTCACTCAAATTGCACAAATTGAAAACATATACTTAAATTCCAAACTGGTATTTTGCCCAGTTGGTGCGTGCATTTTGAGGAGAGCACCTATTTCCAGATGCAAGCTTATATGCCATGCTGCTTTTTGAAAGCACTTTTATTTCCCTGAAAATGGATCAGCTTCTGAACACGATGCCTTACCTCGATTTGCAGGAAAAGTGTGCAGTTGTATGCACAAACAAATGCCTCATACATATAAACAAGTATCCATCCTGTCCCTAGACAGCCAACAGCATGTGCCTGACTGGCAATCTGTACATGCATACTTTAGATTTATGCTGAGAAGGATTTTATTCACGGGCACAAAGAGAATCCATGCAAGCTGGTCAGAGCAGCCACCCATACCCATGCGTTTTAGAGAGGAAAGCTAAATATACTGTTTAGATGATGACTAAAAACAACTGCCTTGTCACCTTTATGTAAAGCAACTGCTCTGAACCCATCCCACATCCATCGTCTGACTCTCAGATAATGTCTGCTCACAAATTAGGAGTCAGAAGCCACAAGAACTCATTTCCAAGACTCCAAACAATTTCTGAAGTTCTTTTTCACAATTACCTGGAAGAACTGTATTAAAAACTATACTCTGTATCCAAGGCAATGACAGAAATAGTGATAAAGGTCTCATATGCACATCATCCTTTCAGAGCACTGATTGCTTCTAGATGTTTTAAATGATTCTGCCAGGACCCTGTACGAGTTGTGATCACAAATCCAAGCCCACAAGATATGTCCTAGGAATGGCAGGAAGGAATGTAACAGGTTCTCAAAACTTTAAAAAAAAAAAAAAAACCACGAAAGAGAAAAAAAAAAAAAAACACCAAAACTCCCAGCTGGTGCTTCCCTTTACCTTTTCCCTTTGTCCTATTTCTTCTTCACTATCTCTCTTTCACAGTTACCTCCTGACCAAAAGTTTTACATTGAGTGCTCTGAACGCACCTACTAGCACTGAATGTCAGAAGCATAGAATTGTTGTAGTGTAAAAGGGACCTTTGAGTTCATCTAATCTCATCCTCCTTTAATCAGCAGACATGTGCAGCTAGATCAGAATTTCAGTGGTGAATGTTCTAGTAGAAACGAAGAATCAGTATCCTTATCAGCATCCTCAGATTTGAGTGAAATTCTTCCTCTTTCATCTGTGATCACTCCTCTGAATTACTACAACTTTGCTGACAAGCCTCAAATCATTCTCCGTGAACAGCTAGGCTTTCTGTACTCAATCTTGTGCCCTTCTAACATGTGACTTCCTCTGGCAGCTCAGCAATACTACAGTCCTAGCTCATTCTTCTTTTGGGATGTTTCACTCATCTTCAACACTGCAGAACACGTGTTACATCCTCACGATCTTTTTAGATTTATCCTTCTATTTCCCTCTTAGCTAAGAGAGCTGTTAAGCCCTGCTTCCTTTTTCTCTGCAGCAATTTGAAATCCAGTTTGTTCTATTTTTTCACAAAAATTCATCTGACTTCTGCTTATGAAAGTACTGGCATTGAGTGCCCCTACTCAGCTAAAAAAAAAGAAACAAAAAAACATCTCTAGAGAATAAAACTCAGGCATATGGAAATAGAGTTAAAAGAAAGGTATCCTGAGATATTAAATCATGTCACTGTGTATTACAATAACCCTAATCTTCTCTTCTGCTTTATTGCCTCCCTACTGCTATCTGCACATTAAGGCATTCCTAAAAATAAACTGCAGCCTCCTGGAAGTACTTTATGTGTGTTAATTCCAGGTGCCCTTACAGATTAACAAAACAGATGCACTATAATACATTGTTTGCAGCAGTGTAAATGGTCTGTTTGCTAACAAAAGTCCTGAGGCACATCTAAGTTAATTTCAAATCAGTTTTATTTTTTAATAAACTTCAAGAAGGAGAACAGATCACCTGACTAGTGACTCTGCCCATTGCACTGCTTCAACCTGTCTTCTTGCATTCTCAAACCCAAGCTGATCATACTGGACAGTTTGGTGCGAGGGTACAGTAACTAGTGCAAGTCTCAGGTTGCAAACCAGCAGGGATGAGTTGGTTATTAGGACTGTTTTTTTGTTTTGTTTGTTTGTTTTTTGTTGTTGTTGTTTTAAGAGGAGAATAAGAATCCACTGGAGTCAGCAATGATTTGCTGAGCGATGTGCTTTGTTAGCCAGAAGATGGCAATACAACTCTAGAGTTCAGAAGCAGCGTACTAACCACGAGGAAAGCCTTGGCAATACAAATTCTTTTTGACAAAAAATTTAAGAGGCATAAATATCAATCACAACTTACATTTTGTATATTTATCTGCAGGGCCATTTTGTAATGACTGAAGTCTTTAGCGAGTTCATATCCCTGATGATAGAAAGTGAACAAACCCTGAAAAAATGATAGCACCTGAAACGCAAACAAGAGATTTGTCAGAAAGTGAAATTTAATTTGTCCAAATATGATTGCTGCATGTAATCTTTTCCATACAGATCAAAGATGACAATATGATTATTTTTTAAACAAATTTCTAGTAATGCCATAGTAAACTTCTGAGCACCTACTTGCATCCAAGTTGTCAGCTACAAACATTTCGGGGTGGTTCTGTCCCTGGAATTTCATGGTTGAGCTTTATTTTAAATCTGATCATAAACAGTGTATATTGCCTATCTCCAAAACTTCTCTATGCGATGTTTTCCACCACCTGCTTTGATACCAGTGATGTTTGGAATAAATGTGGACATGAGGATATAACAAACTTTTTAGTCACCATTTCCCTAGTCATTTCCCCGCCTTCTAATGATGATGTTTCATCATACAGTTCACTGGTTTGATTGAAAGCAGACACTCTCCCTCCAGCAGCTTTACTTTTAACAGCCTTTTGAATGGGGATATGACTCTCTCTCAGAGCTATAAAATTACCTGTATTGCATTTTGTGACTTCAGTGTTTTGAATAAAAAAAGAATGATTTGATCACATCGCAAGCTGGGTGAGGCTGCAGTAGCGCCTGCTTCTAATGTTTAGCTCAGTTGGTTGGAAAGAAGTGACACAGGAAAGAACAACTGTCTTTATTAAACAGAACAAATCAAAGAGTATATTTGATGAAGTTTTAAGATGCATACAAAAATACATTTTCAAAAATGCACCTCCGTTGTGCATATTTTTAAGCATTAAATGCTTAAAACAGTGGAAACAGGAAAACAGTGATAAGAATCTGGTATTAAACAATTTCAGTTTACTAGTGAAAATTTCAAATACAAATCAAGCAAAAATGTTTAGCTTGTTCAAAAAAAGAGAAAGGGACATGTTTTGAAAATACCATTTGAACATATTCAATTCCACCTCAAACGAAACATTTAAAACCACCTGACACTGAGTTTTAGCTAGAAGCATGCTTTTAGCATATGAGTGTAGATACAAGTTAACTAATAGACTTCTAAGTGTCACCTTCTAATTGAAAAATAACTCCTCACATTAGACAAGGATAGCATTTCACTGGTTAAAAGATGTTTTTCAAAAGGTAAAAAAGGCTGACCTTATCATCTTTTATTGGAATCCTCAATTCTAACTCACACCACAGATCAAGGTTGTTTCCTTTTTGCAGTACAGCACAAAATTTCACATATTTTCTGAAAATCGGCATCAGCAGATCTAATTCTAATTATTAAAATAAGCTTTGAGCTGCTTGGCTGAGTTTGTCTGGATTAAGAACTTACACAGAGAAACTGCGTTAAGCTCTGTTAAGTCACACAATTGCATGCATCTTCACAAAAAACAGAGCTCCGTGGCTTTTTCCAATTGCATTCCTTCTCAGTCCTTTATGAGTGATGGGGTAGAGTGTATTAATTCACTGGTACTTACAGGTTCTACGCACTCAAATTTCTTCCGTTCCTGAATCTCTTGCAACTTGCACACATATTCAAGGGAGAGTTCATAGAAGTGTTTTCTATTCTGCTCTACCTGGTTGTCCGCCTAAACACGAAATATAGCTTATGAAGTTTCAAAAATATTTTTCAGACAGCTTCAAACTGACACGTGTATAGCATACAAGTTGCAAGCAACAAGATAATTTGGTCCAGACCAAGACTCATTTACAACAGAGCTCGTTCTTTTACTTTCAAAGGGAAACAGCTATTCCCTTTTATTAGATAACATATCATGCTTTGATTTATGAAGCTACATTTTTAGAAATGTTTTGATAACACTTCTTCCAGCTGCTTTTTGATGGAACCTAACCAAATAAATCAGTGCAAGTACTTGAGCACTGATGTACTAATGCTGAAAAGCTGCATGCCTGAACAGAGAGGGAGGGCTGAAAGTGTCAGAAACAGGGGAGATCATCTCTAGTCAGAATAAGCTAGAAAAAATTGCTGAAAACACATTGCTAGTACTGGAAAGAACTGCTGTTCACAGCCAGGATGCTATCAGATCCACCTCACACCCATGCTGACTCTGATTGACAGTAAAGTAAGAAAAAAATAACATTCAATTACTGTCACACATTTCACAACTTTATTTAGATCATTAAATATTTAAAAATGCAGCCTTACTCGCTGCAGCTGATTTTTCTCTCCACTTTGGTAAAATGCCAACATCATATTGATCAGCTGTATTTCAGCTGCAGTTCATTCCCACATAAATATTTAACTGCATAGGATATATGATTTCTTTCTTTACGTTATTATTTACACTGTAAGTATTTTCATTCAACTATGAAACTTTAAAAACTGACTAATGGGATCTTTATTAAAATACATTAAAGAAAGGGCAGAAAGATACTTTGAGTGATTAACTTTTGCATATGCGATAGCAGCAAACGCTGTTGTAAGGTCCATTAAAGCTTCTGCACAAAACTACAGAAGGAAATAGGGAAAAGTCTAGACGAAAGGGTCACATTTACCTTCATACACTTTGTCTTAAATACTAAGGTTATATCCTTCAAGCGCTGACTACTATTCTTTAAGAGGATAAGTCCAATAAGCTGAGACAGTTTTGCCTTAAGATGTGCTTTGGTAGTCTGCTACAAATCTGTCAGTGGCTAAAGAGGTATAACAGCAAACACCATTAAAGAAAGAAAGCAATTATCCGCATATCATTAAGTAAAAGTGTTTCAAAAAGCAAAGCCATTTTGATGAATTCTCTAAATGATGCAACATAGGAATTGCTTGAGTGCTCTGAGTCGTCTGCAAAGCTTACAGTGATATGCAAAAGTATAGACAGACTACACAGCTGGTCTACTAGGACACTTGGCTAATCAGGGGTAAGACTGCTCTAAATACACCAAAGCCACTACAAAGCCTGTTTGTTGTTTTTTTTCCCCATTTCTTTTGTTGTTTTTATTGTTTTGGGTGTCTGCCCCCTCCCAGTTCCCCAAGAACATAATACCAAATACAGCTACTTTATTATTACGCTGCCAAAGAAATACAGAACTATCACAAAGACCACACTTCAGTGAATTTTCAAGAATATCTCTCTACTAACAGAGTCAAAGACACACTCCATTGTAATATTATTTCCATTAAATTTTTGGAAAATTTATATGCAAAACTACAGGCTCTTACACACAAGTAATGCCTCAACTCCACAACAGAAACTTGTTTATCCATACAAGGGCTGATGCTGCAAGTGCATTATGGAGACATAGCCTACTAATGAAACTTGAGCAGTTTTGAAATGAAACAAAATCTGAGCTTTCATGTTCCTGGGTAATTTATCAGTTACATGAACCCCTTTTTATTTGTGAAAGACTGCATATGTGTGTATATTTTATACGTATAAAATGAGGTAGGGAAGCAGTCAAGAAGAGGAAAATCTCTCAGCTCTTTTCTCACATACTATTTGCTGTTGCTCCAGAAAGAAAATAAAAGCTATTACAAATAAAGATGATTATGATAATGAACCGACAGGAACAGAAGGAATATCAGGGAAAATAGATATATTTTGTAGTTAAAAATGATCTGTAGCATTACAATGTAGCATTATTGGGGGGAGAAAAATGGATCTGCAAAGCATGAGAAGAAAAAAAGCAGTACAAAGCCACCACTTTCAGGATCATCAGTGTTGCTGCACTCTGCATGAAGTATCAACACAGAATGCTTAGTCAATACATTACATGTAACGGAAGTTACATATATGGTAAAGTCATCAAAGAAACATGGAGTTTTTGACAATATTCTTGCATTTTGCTATTCTCATAACTATGTTTCATATATGTTTCAGGTGAAGCAGTTGAAACAGAAAGCAATTGGAAAACTGTATGGTTACATCATCAAGTTGAGCAAATACTGATTTTGTCAGCTACCTTTCAGTTTGACAGAATTTTTTATTTTATCTCTATGAATGCTGCTTTTGCATTTGTATAAAATCCATTTATCTATTCAAAAGACAGTAAATTGAAGGAACAAGAGCAGCAACAATACCTCTTGTAACTGTACCTCCTTCTTCTTAGCTGATAAATTTAAATGCTTTTCTAGCAAACTGTAGTTCTTCTCAGTCTCTTTATCAAACTTCTTCTTTTCCTCCTAGACAAAGGAACAAAGTAACATTCATTTACAAATAAAAACTTCAGTACAACCTCCTTCGTTATCTTTCAAAATAGTACTTAATCAGAAACAAAGAAAAACAATCTACCACCATTCCATTAAACAAGGAAAAGTATTTCTAACTCGTTCTTTAAAAAAAAATTGAAGGCTAACTTGAAATAAAATCCCATTACTTCATTATGGTGAAGTTTATCAAACAAATGAATGCTTACATATATGTCTAATTAAAAACAAAAACAAAACAAAAACCTATGTATTGATCCCTGAAAATCAGGAAAAATAAAGTGTCACCTACATCTTCCTGGTTTTGAATAGAGCACTTAAACAAAACATCAGTTTCACTAAAAAAAATAACTTTCCATAACTGATAGGAGTAAAGAGTAAAAAGATCATTTGTGTAAGTTCCAATAGGTTTGCAGTCCTGATACTGAAGTGATTTCAGTTCATTAAGATTTCTTGATTTTAAAAGCATCCTAAGAACTCTATGCTGAATTCCAGCTTCTACCAGATTGTTGCTGCACTCATAAAACAAAAAAAACATTAAAAGAAACAAAAATCTCCAAGGAAAATAAAATCATGCTAGCAAAAGTGAAGCCCTCACTCTTTCTGGGAGTTCCTTGTCTTTTTTGAGCTGGAGAGTCCAGAATTCAGCACAGAATTCTAAGTGTGGCCACATCAAGGCAGAGTAGAAGGGGAGGATCAACTCCCTTGACCTGCTGGCCACACTCTTTTTAATGCAGCCCAGGACACCATTGTCTTTCTTGGCCACAAAGGCACACTGCTGGCACACAGACAACTTGTTGTCCACTAACAGGACTCCTTGGTCCTTCACTGAAGAGCTCCTCTGCAGCAGGTCATCTCCTAACCTGTAATGCGCGCAGTTATCTCTCTTCAGGTCTACCTACAGATTTTGTTGAACAGAATCAGGTTCTTCCCCATCCAACTCTTCAGACAGTACAGGTCTCACTGAGTGGCATTACAGCCTGCTGGTGTGTCAGCCACTCCTCCCACCTTTGTATCATGAGCAAACTTTCTGAGAATGGACTCCATCCCGTCATCCAGGTTATTAACAAGAATGCTGAACAAGACTGGACCTAGTACCAATCTCTGGAGAACACTGCTAGTTACAGGTCTGCAACTAGACACTACGCCACCAATTACAACTCTTTGAGCTCTTCCAGTCAGCCAGTTCTCAACCTACCTCACTGTCCACTCATCTGTCCTGCACTTTGTAAGCTTCATTGCAAGGATGCTATGGGAGACTGTGTCAAACACCTTGCTGAAGTCAAGTTAACATTCACTGCTCTCCCAGCATCTACACAACATAGAAGTCTACCGTTTTGGTGAAGTATGATTTTCCCTTGATGAATCCATGTTGACTACTACTGATAACCTTCTTCTCCTCCAATTCCTCGGCATCCAGAACAAGTTGATTCATCACCTTTCCAGGCATGAGGGTGAGGCTGACTAGCCTATAGTTTCCTGAACCATCCTCCCTGACCTTTCTGAAGACTGGAGTGACGCTGGCTATCCTCCAGTACTCAGGCATCTCTTCCATTGGACAAAACCTTTTGAAGATGGTGAGACGATGAGACCAGTTCAGCAATCACCTCTGATGGCTCCCTCAGCACACATGGGTGCATTCTGTACGGGCTCATGGATTTTTGCATACTGATTTTGGCTAGGTGGTCTCTAACCATATCCTAATCGACCAAACGGAAGTCTTCCATTGCCCAGACTCTCTATCTCCAGGTCTGGGATTCCCAAGAGGTAATCATTGTAGTAATGACAGAAGCAAAGAAAGTGTTCAGTATCTCCACCTTCTCACTATCCTCTGTTACCAGGGCACCCATCTCATTTAGTGGGGAACCCTCAGTTTCCCTAGTATTCCTTTTACTGCTGACTTGAAAAAAGAATAAACTTTATTATCATTCTTTATTATTATTCTTTATCTCCTTTGCCAGATTAAATTCCAAGTGGGCCTTAGCCTTCCTTACTGCATCCCTACAGGCCCTGAGAACATTCATATATTCTTCCCAAGTAGACAGGAATTTTTAATACATTACATATGTTTTTGTTTCATTATCAATTGAGGAACAATATGATATGCATATGGGACTAACAGGATTAGTCATAATGTGATAGCATGTGAGAAATCTGGAATAAACATTAAATATTTGTATGGATTTTTTTCTTTATGTGTTCTACAATTAAGCAAGACTGCTCTATTTAAAGTAACTGAGAGTTCTGTCCAGAAAATGTCTAAATCACATTTAAGAGCTTCAACTTCACAGAAACAGTATGCAGGTGTATGGGAACTGCTGAATCATGGCTTGAACCTCTGATTGATCACCTGAGGCGAGCACCGAGTCAACCATGGGAGCACAGGTGAAGGCAATTCACCTGTGTGATCAGAAGGGGTGGAGCCTGGCTGCACCTCTCCTAGACCCCATTTAGGGGCTGACTGTCACTGAGGAAGGATCTTTTTCTGGAGATTGTGCCTCGTGGAGTTTTTTGTAAGTCTACACCACCAGTGAGTACTTTTCATTTATCTCTGATTGTCTTTTCCAATCTCATAATCTTACTAGCCTAATTTTTCTGTATATTTGTTAATCACACAATACTTTTACAACATCTGTATACTTCTTGATCTTACAATAGGAAGTTAAGGGAAGAGTTGTGTATCCGAACAAAATGTGCAATGTAGGCTGTGAGCATGTAACATCTCATGTTAAAAACATCAAAGACAAAATTCTAGGTAACTATGAAGTAACAGAAGAACACGAGATAATTTAAAAATAAGTAATGCCCCCAAAATGGCAACATCCTTTCACGCAAAAAGAACTCAGTCAAAACAATCCACTAACACAACTGTTTCTATGAAAATAGGTTACATTCAGAAAAAAATAACTTTCCTTTGGTGACTCTCCATATTAAAAACCAAGGGTTTTGTTGTTGGGTGAGTTGTTGGTCCAGATCTCTGAAACACTTCTCAAACAACCACAAAATTGTAAAAGCCACTGCACCACTAAAATGCAATGACTTAGGCAGAGCATTTTGCATGCATGAACACTGGACTTGAGTTGGGAATATATTAATAATTCCTGCTAACATGAAGTATAACTCTCCTGTAATTAAAAGGTCATCTTAGCTCTTAGGTATCATTGCTGTTGATGTCATTGAATTATAAAACCAAACAGCTGCAGACTGGTAGGTCAAAAAAATGTAATAGTTGACTTCTAGAAGAGAAAACAATGTTAAATACCTGTATTTCCCCCCCACCCCTCTCTCAAGTAATCATTTAAATCTGTTCTCACAGGTACAGTGGGGTAAATATTTTCCTTAGTATGAAAAATGAGTCTGTATTTAACTTATTAAATTTACTTTGTTTTATAAACACAATGTAGTGGCAACCTTAAAAAAAAAAAAAAAAAAAAAACTGATATTTCTATCAAAACCAAGTTTCTTTAAATGAAATCTTGTCTTCAACCTCTTCCCCACTCATACTGAGCTATTAGTGATGTATTTAAAACTGAAAGTAAAACAAAAACTGTTTTCACTTTATGGGCTGGAAAAAGAATAAAAAGATTACAAGCACATGGGTAAGCTACTTTGGGTAGTTAATAAGTTTCAGCTATTGATTGTGCAACTGCAAACATAAAGCAGAAAAGGGTTACCCATTAGGAAGGAGAAAAGGCTGCAAGCAGTATTTCTGCTATTCTAGGCAGAGAAGACGAGGTGGGGGAGGAAAGAAGGAAGCAGAAGGACACGTTCTTGTCTTCTTGAGGCATACTTTCCATTGGTTTCTGAAGCAAGTTCTCCAAGTAGAAAAATGTGTGAATACATGAAATATAAACAACAGTTTCCCTCTGCCAAATACATGTTATTGCTGCACTGCAATCCAAGTAAAGAAATTAAACAAGCTTATCATAAAAGCAAATGAGGGGCAAACCTTTACAGCTCCTAGCTGCTCTTTCCTAAATCGTTCCAAAGGTTTGATCAGAGTTTCAGTAACACTGAGTGCCTAAAGAAAAAAGAGCATGGGTTAAGTTTCTGTTGCCAGACAAGTCACTTTTAGATCTTTTTAGAAAACAAATAATAAAAAAAAAAAAAAAAAAAACCAAAAAAAAACCCACGAATTAAGCTAGGTTACTGAGTTATAACTGAAAAAGCAAAAAACCTCTGAGTTGTTTTAAGATCTTGGAATTTGTCATCACTTTTAATTTTAGTTTCAGGAAAGTTCAAGTAAATCTGAAGTAAATGAACAAATGCAGAAACCTCAGAAGTTTAGAGGCTGCATCTAAACAGCAATTGATTTACTTGATCAGGTCAACAGCTTCAACAACTGAACACTGGAATGTGACACAGGATAAGTAACTGTTTTCACTGGGGAGCACACGCATTCCTGCAACAATGCAAAACTCTGTAAACAGCTGTAGAACGGACAACAAAGAGTAAATGATAAGCTTTCAACATGCAGTTAAAGTGGTTAGGCATTGAAATATATATTTTCAAGTATTTACATTTGGTTACATTAAGAAAGCATTAAGTTAACCTAAGTAACAAAATTGAGAGGTATGGTGGTAATAAATGAGAAAGTTAGTTGATGGAGTATAAGTTTAATCCATCTCTTTTGGAGCATTCATCAGTGCTCTCTTGATAAATGGCCTCACTGCCTCATTAAAAGGGGACGAAAAAAAAAAAGCCACTGTAAGACTGAAAAGTAGCTTATTTAGTCCTGGCCAGCAAACAGGGTTTCTATTTCATACGGAGCTTTACAGGATATGAAGTGGCGTTGGGATTGGTCTTGGTGGAAACAAGATTTAGAATCTTAAGAACACTTGAAATTTCAGCAAAGCTGGAATTTCTTGAACGCAACAGCAGAATTGAAAGAGTGACAAGATGGGTAGTGTGGCAAAGCAGATTCCTTGCAGTCTTAGTTCTGAGGCAGAGCCACAGGGTAACTCCGTTCCAAGACAGCGGCCAGCACAGGCCACGGCTGAGCTTCCAAGAGTCAAGGAGAAGCAAACACTGCAGGCTTAACCTGGCCTTCTGAAAAGCTCTTATCGTAAAACGTGAGGGATACATTAGAGATCTGGCACAGCATGAATCTAAATAGCACTGTCTACTCCCACCCAGCCCTGGGGCCATGTAGGGGATTTACTGTGGGAGTCAGCCTGCCAATTCATGGTAACCACAGCAACTCTGATTTTTCAACAGCACTCTAATCTAAATATCTAACTAGAAACCAAATATCTGGCAAGTCTGGGCCAAACCAAGTGTTGTACAGTCATCCTCAGAGCAGACATTTCCTAACTTCAGAGCTGTTGATCTTGTGGCCCAAACTCTTTGGACATTCACTTCCCAATTTTGTCAGAAACACTTCAGCACACTCTCAAGGGGGGAAGGAAGGAAGGAGGACTGACAATCTGATAAGTCTGCGTTTCAGAAGGGTGCAGGGGCGCTGGAGTAACTATGACACAGGAGAGCCTTGGTGCAGAGCTGGGGAGGGGGACAGGCAACAGAGCAACTCCTGCTGTGTGTCAGACCCAACCTAGGTTTTTACTGCAGTGCTTATCACAATACTTTGAATGCTCTGACACATGGATAACCGTTAGTTCCCCATGCTGCTTCAGCTCCTGTCAAAAGACAGCTAGAGAAATCAGCTGTCTCAGGCAGGAGCTGAGCAACGTGCAAGGGTTTACTTAGCCCTTTTGGCACTCTAGGCACATATATCCTAACTAGTCAAGCAGTCAGCAGGAGTCTCCAAGGACAGTTTTAGGTTGTGAATATCCCAGAACTTTCCTGGAAACTCTAGGGCTGGAAGGCAAGGGCAATGTGTATTTCTAACAGAATCAACCCCAAGCAGCAGTTTCCTGGGACACTGCAGCAGCATCTGAGGACTGAGAAATCTCTTTTCTAGACAAAAGGATTCACCCAAATCTGAGTGAAGAACTGCTTGCAGAATGACAGAATAATCCTTCTATTTAATGTTAAGAGGTTTGGTTTTGTTGTTTTTGACAGTTTCCTCTTTACTGACATTGTGAGGGAGAAAGCTGTGAGGCTTCCTCACAGAAGAGCTCGAGTGGATGAGGACAGACAAAGCCAGCAGAGGCCAGAGCCCAACTGGTAAGAGCACCTCACAGTGCAGAACTACAAATTGCTTATCTTTTTTAACTTATACGCAACAAAAAGTGAAACGTAAGATCAATAGGTAATGAATATATGCTAACATCAAGTCCAAGCCAAAGAAAAACACAGCAATTTGGTGCAGTGGAAAACAGAGCAAAACAAAAACCAGAAACAACACAGACAGCAAAGGCTCTGGTTTATACACCAGAGGGATGGCTACAAATCAATTCCTCTGCTATACTGCTGGGTAGCATTAACCATGGGAAATACTAACAGTATTTGTCTGAAACAGGAAATAGGACAAATCACTAAATCAAAATGGGATGTTCCCTCCAAGACAGCCTACAAATAAAGATTGCAGTACTGGCAGTGGTATGATATGCCAGTAATTCTTTCACTAAAGAAAAACAAGTCTTGTCTCCTCCCAGAGGAGACAATTCTCATTTTGCATAACCAAAACCAAACTTTTATAACAGATGGCTTTGAAGCACAATTTTTCCTGCCCTTCAGGTGTTTATGATTTGTCACCCCCTGTGCTTTCTCTATACGCATTAAACAACGGTGCTATTGGGTATTGATCAAGTGGGATTTTGTGGATCCCTGGTTAATTCATGGAGCTTCACACCAGGCCTACAGATAAAAAAACCAGGATGAACACTTCTGAAAATAAGTGCGCAGGAGTTTTTATGTACAGAAACCATCAGGAAGATGTGACTGCTAAATTTAATAGTGAATTACAGAGCTGTTCTTCTGACTCAGAGAAATGAAAACAATGTTCATAATTACAATATGCACATTATTACAAGGAGGAATTCCAAGTGTTTTCCAGTACTATATCATAAAAAAAAAACTACAAAAAATTGTGTTCTCACTAGTGGAACAAAAATATTATTTACGCTATAGTCAGAGTATTATGTTAGTCAGAGTACAATGTTATGATGAATGCCTACTATTTAAAGGGTACAGGGAAATTCTTCTCTTGATATCCCTAAGCCATCCAAACCTACCTTGAAGGGATTATATACTCTCTTTTGAAACCCAGCAAACCAACTACAGTAAGCATAAACCATAAGAGAATCAATATGAAGAGGTCACGTCTTCTGCAATGATATCTTAGCTTGTTTTTTTGAATCTCAATATCTCAGGAATGCTTTTTTAAAAGAAAAAATTCTAGTGCCATATGCACACATGCTTCAGTCTGTATATTTGAAACTGCTTATGCCACTTCTGTTATGTTTGCTTCATCTATTGAAATGATGAAGAATTAGTTTTAACATAACCCTCAGAACAACAGGGAAAAAAAAAAACAAAGACTCACTGTTAACATCACTTAAGGAATTCAGTGTATCCAGCATTTTCAAGAGTATCTTACAGAAGCTTTTGGTATCTCCTAATTTTAGATGCCCTTAGAAAACTTCACCGACTCAGACAGAAACGTTTTACAGAAGGGAGATTATTCTGACTTTCACAGTTGCTCATTATGTCAGAAGTAATAAATTACGGGCTTTAAGATTAAGAGGCCCAAGCTAACATTTTCTACAAAGAGACCACAAAGGCACAGATTAAATCCATTAGCAAGTACGTTTACATTTCCAGCAACTTGCCTATTAGTCAGCTGAGTCAACAGGATCCAACAGGTAACCTACCAGTCAGTGCCAGTTCACAACAACTCCATTTAGCCTGTAATTTTTTTCTCTTCTTGGAGAAGTGGGAGAATGGCTGTTGAGGGAGAAACTGCTTTCCCCAAAGACCTCCTCCTGAGCATTGGAACCCAGCAGACAGCGCCATCCTCCAGCCCTCCAAGCTCCTCATGCTTCCTTGTTCTCCTTCAGCAGACAGGAGCGCTCTGACTACGAAATGCAGCACCAATCAGTTCCTGCAGACATAAGCAGGCTGTATTGCAGGAGAGGAAGGTTATTCGTGTGGGCTGTGAGGAAATATCAACCCACACACGTTTTCCAGAACTTCAGTCTGGCCTCTGTGGCTACAAAAGGTAGGCAAAAGTTTATCAAAATTTGGTTTACTAATTAGACAAACGCAACAGTGGGCCCCCAGCATTAATACTAAAAGTATCCTTAGATTCCAGTCTTTACTGGAGGAACAGGAACAGCACTTACATGTTGCTGGTAAATAAATCCTGGTGTGAGGAAAAACATGCACTGACTGCTCTACTCCAAACCTAAGCTCCCTCACATACAAGAGAGGTTTACTGGAAATGAATATATATATATATATTCATATATAACATACATATGTATTAGAAGGTCATGTTTCATATATATATATCTTACATATATATACATATATATATATATATATATATATATATCTTACTATGGACTGCCCAGTGACACAAGGGTGCTGAGTTTCAAATCCTCATCATAGGCAGTGGAATGCAGACCGTATGCCAAACAGCAAGACAGGGCCGTTTAAAGTTTCCCAGTGCACTGACTGGGAAGATTTATTTGTAGACGGGGCAGGGTTGTCTTTCTTGACAAAGCAAAGGAGGCCAAAGCCAGCAGGGCAGAGCTCATGAAGCTGAGCAGGTGTCAATGAAACTAGAGCTGGGAAGGAAGTACTGCTCTTCTCAGCTTAACAGAATGCAGGAAGGATAATGTAGCTAACAGTGATTCAATAACAAATTCAGTAACACTGCTGCTAAATAAAGAAATTTACTTTCTAATAAACAAATTTACTACTTACAATTTCACTTCTGCTTACAGCAAACATAGCTCTTTTATGTTTTTCCTAAAGAACAGGAGAATTCAGCCTAACACAAAAGGTCATTTTCTGATAACCCCAGTATTTGGGGAGTATGGAAGAAAAGTAAAAATTAAAAAAAAAGCCTTTTCTTCCAAGAAACTCTTGTGCTACGTATCTCAACTTGGTAGTGAAATGTCTTGAAACATGAAGATCTTTTCCTGAAAGTCAGCACCGTGTAACTTTGCAGTAGACAATTCCAGTTTCAAGGACTTTGTATTTTACTTGCAATTGATTTCTTTCAGTAGAGTTTAGTATTTTTCATTCTCCACGGGAGTAATTTTCTCTTACAACAGCATGCTCCCAGTGAACTGCATTCGCCAACTCCACTGCCCTCCTAATATAGCAGTACATCTCTCTACTCTTCAGTACTAGTTTTGTATTTAAATGGAGCACTGACAATCACACAGCCAACACCCCAAAGTTCTTGAAAACCACCAATGTGGTTTAGGATCACAACCTTGTAAATCACAGAATTCCATATGCTAAGCCCTGCCCCCAAGCCATGGTACAGGCAGACTCCTATTCTCAGCACTTTCTGGTTTTCTTAAATGCAGCAGTCTTGGCTTACAGATGATGCAGCAGCAGGACTCCTGTGTCTCTTCTTGTAGACAAAGCTTATTTTCCATTGAGTGGAAGATTATGAATGATCTAAAGGAAAAACAGTTTAAAATGCCTCCTTTTATCTGTATGCTGTGCTCTACTCTGAAAGAATGTTTGCACTGATGTGCTTGCTATGAGACAGATGGCCTGGAAAAGTTAAATTGGTATAATAAACAGACAATACAAAATGAAAAAAAAAAATCCCTTATCAAAAGAAGAATAAAGAAAGAAAGGGAGAAGGAAAAAAGGAAAGGAAGAAAGGGAGAAGGAAAGAAAGACGGGAAGAAAAAAATAAGGAAAGGAAAGGAAGGAAGGGAGAGGGAGAGAAAGAGAGAAGGAAAGAAGGAAAGGAAGAAAGAAAAGAAACAAATCAAGTTTAAGCAAAAGCTGCTTAGAAAAAAATTAACACTATATGTTCCTGAGTTTTGAATAAATTTATTCTTAAGTAGATTCCACTAGAAGGAGAACTACTACGAAACAATAAATGTAACAAATTGGAAGAGAAACAGACAGACAGCTTCACATTAGCAACAGATCATTTTTTCTCCATCCGAAGCACAGGCAAGCTATGGATAGCCCTTCCAAAGAAAGAGCCTCTCCTAAACTGAATATGCAAGAGCTGCATTCACAGAAGAACAGAGAACCACTCCCTGTCCACACTTCAGACTTATAAAGACTTTGACAAAGAAGAATGGCTACTCTGGAAAGGAAATAGCATAATACTCGTTTGCTTTGTTCATGGCTAAGCTCATAATTGAACAAAAAGACATCACTGAAAGGCAAGGAATCTAGCAGTGAACAACAGCATCAGTGTTTAGTCAAGAATGAACTGCCCAATTATTGTGAGGGGAGTCCTCCACAAGAAACAGTGGTGTTATTAACAACCAGCAAAATCCAAACTGTTGGAAGGTTTTCAATGCAAATTCCAAACATTTCCTGTTGATGAAATAACAGAATGAAAATTCTCCACTGAGTTGTATGTTGATGCATGTAAGACCACAATTATCTAAAAGAGGAAGCTGGGGATAATGCAGCTTTTAAGTCATATTCACTCAGAGGCTGAGGAAATACATCCCAAATTGGTTTTGCCCTTTTTTATCCCCTCATACAAACAACACTGATTTCTAGATGAACTGCATGAGTTCACACTCAACTCAGGTAACTATTTCAGAAGATTGTTCTTAATATTCAAAAACTGATAATTCAAACAGCCAATGTCAGGCATCACCAAAACATAAAAGATTTGCCTGAATAGTTTTCATCAGCATACGTTCGCCTATTCCAATAATTCTATGATTTCCATCTGGTTTCATGCCATGCAGAGGATAAATGAAGGTTAGGTTATGAGGTACAGCTGCAATTGTTTTGCATGTTCCTAAAAGTGGAAATAGATTTTGATCAAATTGAACAGTTCACAGGAAGGTGAAGAAATACGGTCTAGGTCCTGAGAAACCAAGCTTTTATCTAGGCTTTTATCTCTGTATCTGAGATGTTCAGTGTGCTGTCAGCAACCTAATTTTTCAGGAGTGATCACTGACAAATGTCTTGGCAGTTATATTTAGCAGTCTGTATTGCCACTGCATCTAACACAATCAGGATAACATATAATGCCATCAACTCTTATTGCACAGATCTTAGATATCTTACATTGGACCATCCAAAACTACTGGATAATTTTAACCTAGATCAGTAGGTAAAATGATTGTTCCTTCATATAGATTTCTTCAGATAAATGAGAAAATTGGTTAAGATTTGTGAACCATTAAATATCTGCAAGCTGAGGAACAAGGAAAAGCTCAGAAAAAATAATACCTTTAGGAAGTAGGAGTAGGAAGAGTGTAAACTAAATATGTTTAAACTATATTAAAGTATATTAAACTATGCTTAAAAAATAATAGTAAGCTATCCACGAACATTAAATGTTAAGTGAGCACTTAAGCTGTGAAATAAACTCATGTATTTAAGTACTTCAATCATAAGAGGTAAGTATAAATGCATGTAAGTACACACAGATGATTTCGATTTTACCTTTAACTTTCTGAGTGTAAATGTTTGAACCTTAAGAACATCTTTTAACTTGGAAACCCCTCTGCTTCCACTTTTTTTTTTCTTAAGCCAATGAAGGGTGAAAAAGACAAAAAGAAGAGACTTAGCTGTTATTCTCTTTAAAATTCCACACAGAATCAGTTTCTCTTGTTTCTGACAGACACTGAGAACAATGAATTAGAGAAGAATTCTGAACTTGATTCTGACAAACTGGTGAAACATTAAAAACATAAAATGATTCTTGAGAGGCAGGACTGCAAGCAGTTTTAAGAAACATAAAAGAGTCCTATGGAATAAGAACAACAGACTAAAAGAAAGACGTTATGCTCAAAATCTTAGAATTTACCATCTTTCCTAGGGAGGTATCAAAAGGATTAAAAGCGTGCTAAAACTGTCGCAGAAATAGAAGAGACCATAACAAAGTAAAGCAATGAGTTCATATTGCCTTGGAGAAATTGACAAGAAACAAAGCGAGGTGAATTTAACTGCATCAGAAATCTTACAGAAAATGAAATACGAGGAAGTAAAAAAGGAAATACTCAAGTACTTGGGATACAGTTAGAAGGACTGAGACAAAAACGTTCTCTATTTGGCAGGGGGCAAAGAAGAACATACAGAAATGAGTCTTTTTAATAGGTACTTCAGAATGCAGAGAAGCTATCTATCCATTATTTAACTGGGAAAAAAACGTTTAAAGAAAGGGAAAACAAAACAGTAGCCTCTAAGAACTGCAGATTTTAATTTTCAAAAGAAAATTATCTGAATTAAGAACTGAGTGGGATTAAGAACAATTTTGATATAAAAGAGAGATGTTCTAAACACTGCAACTAAATTGAATCAGGAAAAACACAGAAGTAAAACACCGCTTTGAAAGGATAGCGGTCTTCCAGCCTTTGAAAGCATAACAGTGAAAATTCTTCTGTGATGGAAAAGGGATGTGTTTTACTCCATGACCACTGCAGAAGAGGTAAAATAAGTAAATAAATTCTGTTAAAGTTGAAGTAAAGGGAGACTTAGATGGATATCAGAAAAAAAGAAAAAAGAAAAAAGAAAAAAGAAAATAAAAAAAGAAAAAGGAAAAAGAATAACAACTAGATGTTGGAGTAAAACTAGAGAGATTCCTAGCCCTGAATTTTTTTCTAAAGAATGGTTAGCAAAGCAGTCATCAGGGATGGCCCAGGTACACAAGACCCTGCTACAAATCACACCTCTGGTAGGGCTGCAGACAAAACCCATCCAACTAACTCAGGTCTTGCATAGAAAAAAGGTAACCAGACAGGACAGGAGAAACTACCGGACAGACCTGAGATATTGCTGGACGCTGCACATAACAGTGAGAGAAGCTGACTGAAGTTATAGATGTGCCTTGAGGGCTTGCTGGATTTAATCAATGTGGTTAAGGGGACTTTGGGGAGAAACAGCTGAACTCGAGGCAGCTCTATGGGAGCACTATAGTTCTCTGAGGGAGTGGAAACATGCAAACCCAGCACATCAGAATGTGAGCAGATGACAGCACCAGAAGTACCATACACTGCTGAGGTGACTGAGGGAATGTTAAGAGCAGTATCACACTTGGGCATCAGTTAGTAACGTTAGAAACAATATGGAAAACTGGTTGGGACAGGTTGTTCATTTGGAAGAACAGGATAGAGAAAGGGAAGTATAAAGGTGTTAAAAAGGGAGCTCAAAAGAAAGGAAAGGGGACAATAATCTCAAGCAAGTGATGTGATACATTATGTCAGTGGTGGACCTACCAGGCAGTCCTGTACATCTCATCAGCTTAAATCAGGGCAGCAAACAAAACCTGTTTTCTTGCCACATCACAAGAATCAAACTGAATTCTGCAGTTGGGAAAACTGGGGTGGGAGGAAGGTTTGGTGCTCTCTTTTGTGAGCAGGAATAACTGGATGCAGGGAATGCACATCTTAGCATCACCATACTGGTGCTTGTTTGTCCCCAACTTTTTCCTAATAACCTTGTGAAGTTTGCTTCCATCCCTGCACTTGCATGACAATTTGGTACTGTCAAAAGGGCAGAATATAAGTCCTAGGACTCATTCCTAACACATAACAAGCACTTCCAGGACATCCTTGGGGACAAAATGACCTGTTTCTTATCTGCCTTGGAGAATGACACTGAGCTACAGTACTATGAAAAAGCGTAAGTTGTTTTTATCTTGTCTACTCCACAATAGTTCAGTGGAATGTTTGGATTAACAATGACTTCTCCTTCCACCATCCACTAAATCCTTTGACAGCTGGGATATGGCTTGGCAGTCTTTGAAGGGGAAAGTGGAGGGAAAAAAAACACCAAACACGGGACTTAGACATCTGAATTAAATTATTAAATATCCACCATGTGAATATTCACCTAATGATTATCAAACAAGTGAATTTGTGGTAAACAAAAAGGGAAAAAATTACGTTCTTGATCCACCATATACAATACTCCTACAGAAAACCGTAAGAAGTATAGGTGATGAGCATCTCACTTCAGCTCAGGATGTATTTTAAACAGGAATTCGTTAAATATACTGTATGGTTAGGAACAATTTAGCCTTCTTCTCAAATGCACAAGCATTAATTGCACAGCAATTTACAAACTGCCTTAAGTTCTATAATTAATAATGCATTTCATTAAGCTTATTTTAGATGACTGAAATTTCTTCTGTGCAACATTCAGCACTGAAATAATCAAATCTTGACCTTCAAAATGATGAAAGGTAAAATGCTCAATTAGTTGTTAACGTGAGTGTATGGGAACTGCTGCATCACGGCCTGAACCTCTGATTGATCACCTGAGGTGAGCACTGAGTCAGCCAGAGGAGCACAGGTGAAGGCAACTCACCTGTGCTGCTGGAAGGGGTGGAGCCTGGCTGCACCTCTCCTAGAGCCATTTAAGAGCTGACTGCCAGTGGGGAAGGTTCTCTGCTGGAGTTCCCTCCTCTGAAGTTTTACAGTGAGCCCAAGACAAAGGTAAGTATTCAATTTATTCTCTTTTTGGTATAATAACCTGCTTAGCCAAATACTCTTGTTTATTTCATTTTCAAATTATAATATCTGTAAATTCATTGATTATACACACGAGGATGAGTGGATGCTCTTGAAAATAATACTGCTGTAACATCACATCTTAATGGAAACTCTGTGAATCTCTGACCTGATTCCAAACATCTGAGTGCAGTAACCCCACATTCTCAGTGCGGACAACAGCTTGTACCACTGTTAAAGCACAGTCTGAGAATTCAGAGCAGCAGCTGTTGAAAACTATCATTACCAAGCACCACACAACTATTTTCTCAGAGATTTATGCCCACTGTTACATTAGCTCACTCTAAAAATGATACATAACATTTGGAGGACTACAGGTGCAGTGATATGGTCATCTGTTAACTCAGAGAGTATCCCCTTTCCAGCTGGAGTAAAATATTTGCCCCACAGTATACTCCACAGTTGTGACTGGTCTAAAATGATAGAGCTTTTCATGCTTTTCTCACCGAGAAACTGATATGAATTAGTTTTGGGTAATCAATGTAATCATGAACAGCCTACCAAAAAATTAAGTAGCACTCTTTTATAGCATTCAGTCTGAGAAACAGAAGTGTTTCACTGTACAGAACATTGGTTTCTGCACAGCCTACCACACAGGCAATCTGTCACTGTTGAAGATCTATTGACACAGTCAGTGGAACATGCTGTATAACTCTGAAAGTCTCCCAAATGGAGTGGAAAACAGAATGAGAGGCTATGAAGTACTTTTCATTGTGAAAAATCTACCAAAGAATTTCACTACACAGATGTATTCAACTTCACTAAAATAAAATACAGCAATGGCTGGCAGGAATAAAGTAAATGCCACTTAAGAATTACAAAACAAACAAAAGCATTATTACACAGTGGAGCAAATCCTATAATTTGGCAAAGTAACACTTCATTCAGTAATTTGCAAGGAGCTTCACAGATCTTTAAGCTAACTCGGGTGTCATATCAGAACAAGGACATAATAGCACACTGAAGGAATTGTGACCATTGTTGGATTTAGGACTGCCAGACAGAAAAGTGTATGAAAATTATTCATGATTATTCTTGCTTGTGTACATATCCTACAATGTAGGTGAAGTTTCCATTAGGAAATCAAGACTGCAAATGCATACAGTAGAGCTCTCAGCTCATGATCTGTGAACAGCCAACCTGATCCAGATTATACCAAAACCTTAAGCAACCACAGGTATTTGAACGAAGAGCCCTCCCCATCTATACAATTAATTAACTAAATGTTTGCCTATGCTATCATACCCCAGATCGCTCACCCACAAAGAAAAAGTTTGTAAGTCTGTTACTGTATCCAGCTAACAGACTGCATCCCAAACCCACATAAACCCTGAAGCTGATGCCATAAAGAACCTGGATCCAAATGTGGCTGACTTCCCAATGCCATGTGTCCTGCAGAATTATGTCTGTCATCTTGCTTTTCACTCTAATGGGCAAAAAAATGTTAAGGTGGTTTTTACTCCTCATTCTAGCCATAAGCTATCGGGACACTACCAAGCCAACTTCTACCTCTGCATCTTTATCACAACAGCTTTCTTCTTTAATGAGAAGTAGCTATTGTCTAACTCTAGACTCCAAATTCAAAGACTGTACAACGAGAGCTTTCACTGTTAAGCAACCAATAATACCCTAGAGGTTAAAAAAGCAGCCAGCAACTTTAACTTTGATCTTATCTTTGGCATATGTACAGCTTTTTAAAATTTGTATTGGAACTCACCAAAATTTCTCTTTGCTCTTCCAAATTTTTTAAGAAGTTTGAAAACTCATGAAGAGAGGCATCTACAATTAAAAATAAATAAATAAATAAAAATAAAAAACAGAAAAAATTGTCACCATGTTGCAGGATGGCACAGCAAAAGACATAGTCATTTATAATCACTTCTTACCTACCTATGTATCTTTCATCATCTGTCTCTGCATCACCAATGAATTCAAATTTAAAGTCTCTTAGAGAATGGGCAAATTTTCTCTGGGCTGCTGAAAGGTCTGCAAAGAAAAAAAGCAAGGATGGAAGGTTAGAGAATCATTGTAAGAAGGCTGTAAAATCCTCCTACCCCTGATCAACTTTTACAATAAACCCTTAACACAGGTCTGCCTAAAGACATTACAAGATAACAAATGTTGTCTAAGCTTCTTCTGCTCTCATCTGGGAATCCGTCGCACAGATTGCTTCATATGAGGCTATGCAGTACAAAGCAAGTGCAATCATCTGTACAGTATCAGACCTATTCTTACACTTCACCATATGGTCACAAGCCATACGAACATATTTGTAACTACAGAAGTTTAAGCCACAACACTCTGATTAAGCTGTGACAGCAAAAGGGTTTTCTGCTAACCTAAACTCACTAGTGTATTTGCTAGTGCAAACGCATTTTAGCATTTCCTGTACATGTTTTGTAGATATGTGTAAATATTTGACTAGGAGACATAAGCCAAACTGAAAAGAATTGTTGCATTGGAACTAGCAATTCTAAGGATTTAAAACCAGGCTAAAAGCTAAGTTCACAGTATTAATTTTTATATTATTACTTTTTTATATATTACTAACCTATTTTTCTACAGAAAGTTTTAATCTATTAGTGCTTGACAATTTGGGGTCAGAAGTCTACACGCTATATCCCTCAGGAAGTAATTAGATTCTATACTCAGCAGCAAAGCCCTTACTAGGATTTATAACACCAGAAATACACAGTGTACACACGCTTTCCTGTTGTGCTGACGTGTGCATATTTGGTAATGTCACGGGTCCTGGAGGGAAGGAATTGCTCAATGGAGGAAATTAAAAAAAGGATGTGCATCTTGGTACACTCTTAGTAGTAGAGGTTGTATTTAAATTTTTGGTGTCAGCCAAGGCTAAGGACGGTGTGATATGTTTGGTTAATCTGTAACTTTTTTCATATCACGTGCAGTTCTGAAAGGGCTAAGAACAAACCTTTAGCACATTGGCTAAGCGTTTCATTTTTAAATACTGAACAGGAACTAAAGGAACCCAAATCTCTTAAATAACATACAAAAAGCTTTAAAAAAAAAAAAACACAAAAAACACTAAAACTATGTTAGGTCCTACATGCAATACATTCTGTGTTGTCAAGTACAATTTTGGCATACAAAGCTGCACTGAAAGTTCAACCACATCAAAGGTTAAGTCACAAATACTCTACCAACAGCAAGACAACAACAAAATGCTTTCTGATCACAGAAAGCTGTGTTTTCTGTGTTTTCAACACAGTAACGCAGACTGAAAGCTACTGAGCTGGTAAAAGTCGATTGTTGAAAGCTGGTGCTGGTGGTCTAAAGGAACAGGGCATCCAAGATTAAACAGTGTTTAAATATCAACCAAACACTGAATAAACTGTAACTCCTAGCAAATCTATAAGGCAGATTCACTTCAAAATACTCACGTTCTTAAGAGAACATGAATTAATTTTCCCTCTGTTACTGTCCCAGCCAGTGCACTTTTCTTTTCATGCTTAAATGCAGCTACTTAGAAACACACGATCAGGAACAAGAAGCTCCTCTCTCCCTTGCCCTTCTTTGGAGCACTTCCACACCAGGCACCTGTGCTCAGCCCAGCATCCTGCACCAAATGCGCTGCTGGCGCCCCCACATGAATACTTTCCATTTAGGTTTGGTGAAAAATATTTTTGTTTCTTATCTGAGTCAAGCCACTACAACGACATGAGGAGCCAGGCACGGCCAGCCCTCTTCAACATCAGTTCTCTGCTTGCTCGGAGGTCAAAAGTGAGTGCTTCAGTGCTACTCATCTCATCTAGAATTCTTGCACAAAGCAAGACAGTACTAGGGCTATGCTAGATCCCTTTTGCATGGCAGGAGAATTAGTTACTTGCAACAGTCCTTTTATTAATGTTTTCTAAAGTAAAATGCAATTTCTACCTCAAGCTTCACTTCTACAGTATCAAAACATTTATCTAAGAAGAGCTGCATTGCTTCTCCATTCCTCATCACTAACTGTAGTCTTCTTTATTCTAACAGACATCCTCCAGGAACAACAGACTGACAGCAGCTTTGTTTAACATGGGTTCAAATTGCTCTCCTTCAACAACTAAGGTTAGCAGACAGCTACCAAACTCATCTTCAGTATGAAGCACCAACATTAGCCTTCTCACCAGTCACCCTACTGCTTCCTTCTTCACAAATTTTGCTACTACCTTCACTTAATATTGTCATGTTACCAATGAGTTTGTGAAAGCTTAGCAAATCCAAGTGTGAGGATTAAAAATGAAGTGTCATTAATGACTGACTTGTCAAGTAGCTTTTTTTTTTTCCAGCACAATACAGCGTTGGCTTTTTTGGAATATCCCACACCCTTAAAACAAATGAGAAAAACCAGAACAACATTTCATTGTAATTCAATTAGCAATACCGTTCTGCTACTGGCCCAACAAAACCACGTTTTCCATTCACAACCCCAAGCACTCAGCAGCCGATGCTTCACAACCTCTGCGTTTACGCGCTCAGGTTAGAGATAAGTCCATCAGCACCACCCAATTAAAAGTTTCCTTCTGCTGACATCTTCCCCATTTCAGTGGGCAGCCCTCAGCACTCCTGTTGGGATCACACCAATGCCCCCACATTGCAGCCCCTGCCTTGCTGCAGCCTCCTCTGACTTCACCGTCTCATTCCACCAGCAGTACCTAGTGCACAAAAAAAAGCTATGGATGATTAAAAAAACCAATATGGTTTACTGTGAGCAGCAAGTTTTCAGGACAAAAACCAAATACTTTCCCACTGGCCTCCAAAGAATACAAAAAATAATTACATCAAAGTTACCAAGTGTTTATTATTTACTAAATAAGAGAAATAGAGAAAAATGAATAATGGAGACATTAATATTCATCAGAATATTGCCTCTGTCAGGAACCAATCAGTCTTCAGTCCTTCTTCCAGAGGACTTGTCATTGCTGATGAACATTTCAGTCCATCCTGGGATCACTAACTGTGGCTCAAATATGCCACAAAGAAACAGGGGCTGATAAGGTGAATGGCTTCCCTGACTGAACACTTCTCATGTCAAAGCAAGCCACAACTGAGCACTGTGACAGCCTCATTCTAACCTCCTTCCCATTTCTAAAGGGAGAGAACTACACAGTCTTTGTTAGATCTCAATTTGTTAGGTTACTATTTTAAGGTTTTCCTTCTGTGAAATGCATAATCCAATATTACAATTGCCACCATTCTTCACATTAATTAAAACAGAATAGTTAAAGACTTTAGATTTGAGTAGATATCTATGTTCACAGATATGCAGAATGCATACCAAAAAAATCCAGAATCTCAATCCATTATTTTCTCCTACAGAAAGCGTACAGCATACTAAAATAAAACATGCATTATCTTTTCTACCTTCTTTCACTGTCCTATGTTCAACCATGGAAACATTTAACTCATGTCTCTTCTTTCTGTTCTCGCAAGTACAGGGGTACAAACTTCACATTCCTCAGCATCAAGGAACCAGCAATTAAGTTGCTAATTACCATGTGTGCAATATCACGAAGTAGCATCTTGTGTGGCTGTAGGGAAGCTGCCAAGTCCTATCTTAGTGTCACCCAGCTGCACCACACCTTCCTGGGCTCTGGTTGTTTGCTTTTTTAATCTGGATCTCTGAAATCAGAAAGGCAGCCCTACTCCACCCTGCCAAGGCCATTTTGCATCACGGGCATTTGGTAAATGAGCACCTTCAAAGGCTCAGGGGAGACAAGTGCTCTCCCAGAGCATCTACACCAGCTCTCACAAAAAAAGTGCACCCCTGTGACTTCTCAGGCACTGATGTGATCTTTTGGTTCAGATTTTCAGGAGCACAGCCTGAAATACCACTCACGAAGGGAAAAAAAAAAAGATAAGCTCTGTCCCTGGCTCTACAACCCTGCCCATGAAGCCACTTCTTCAGCACCCTGACGTAAAGCCTGCACCCTAAAAGACTCCGCTGAAGGGTCTGTCAACTATGATGGAAATCATCTTTGTTATTCCACAATAATCTGTTTCCAAGGGAATCATAACCACCTTCCTCCCCACTCTCAAAACCTCCATTTCTCTGACATCAAAACAGACAAAAAGAAGAAATGACTGGAAACCAAGGACTAAGAAAAACTAATTTGCAATGCAGGGAACTATGAGATTATTCAACCAAATTTCAACAGTACTCAGGGAAATACCAGCATTTCAGAAACTTTTGGACAAGTTCCCCTGCATCACAGCGCACAAAGTAGTAGCAGGATGGACATCAGTGTGCAGATCTGCAAACTGTCTTCCAAGAGTGACAGAGTTGGAAAACGTGAAAAAGCGTTTGTTTGCATAGGAAGTTCTGCACAAATGTGCACAAGAACTTCTTTACAGTGAGGTGACGGAGCACTGGAACAGGCTGCCCAGGGAGGTGGTGGAGTCTCCTTCTCTGGAGATGTTCAAGACCTGCCTGGATGCCTACCTGTGTGACCTGGTGTAGGGAACCTGCTTTGGCAGGGGGGTTGGACTCGATGATCTCTGGAGGTCCCTTCCAACCCCTACAATTCTGTGATTCTGTGATTCTGTTTTCAAAGGTCGAGATTTTATTATTGTTCATTTAAAGATGCACGAACTCAGGAGGTGAGATTGGATTTCTATTTGCGAATTTTCTAGCAGACTTCGTCTTTTAAAAGTCAACTTCAGCTGTTATGTGGAAGAGGAATTTAAGTACTCTGTATTCTTCCATGTGACCTTTTGTCAGATACCATAAATTTCAAGGTCCTTTTGCATTTACTCATAGCTTCTTTTACTCTTATTTGTTCTGTCGGATGGCTATGCTCCCATTTCTCAAACTATTTATGTTCCACTGAAGCTGTAAGTGCCACAAGTACAATTTGCAAATAAGGATGTTCATTAAGAAGAAAATGAGATCATACAGTTAAACTTTTAATGACAAGGAGCTATGCCAGTTAGCTGAGAACACATTCCTCAACTGCAAAAGTCTGTCAAAGAAATAAAGTAGTGAAGGGAAAAAATGTGTTTATTATGCAGATACTTATCCAACATCAGCATCAGGAGTGTTCTGACCCTAGAGAATAGCTTTCTTTCCCAGAACTATTTCCCAAACAATAACTGTAATGTTTACATAGAAGAAAATATTTTGTTGAAATATTATTTTGATTACAAAAGAAATAATTTACTGTTAGGTGGACACTCAATTTTGACACTGTATGCTCTAACTTACAAAAGTTTTGTTGATGTGGAGTATTCTCACATTAATCAAGCCTACACATAGAATAGAGAATCTCTCACAAATATGAAATGAAACAGCCTCTGAATTCAGAGCATTTACTTTCAAAAATTCTAATAACCAGCAGGGCACATCTACTTAATTCCTTAGCTCACCAAACTTCACTCATGGCAGCTGAGTTTTACACGAACACAGCAGCAAGACATGACCCATCAGTGGAGCTAAGACCTCCCTCCATCCCAAGAAACAGTGCTGACTTCATTATTTGACAACAGAATTCTCATCCTAGAAAGCATGGAAGCAGACCGAAACCTGATTGATGTAGCTGGGGAAGTTGTGGAGGGAACACAGCACAGCCTGAGGCAGGAAGATCACATCACAGCAGGCATGCCAGCAATTACTTACCAATTAGCAGGACTTTACAACACTCAAAAAGAAAGTCACATTTTCACCAGTTCCTCTGCTCAAATTGGCCATGAAAACAACATAGAATTCTTGTAGTAAGCTGAGAAAGACTTCATCTTACCAAGTACATTGAAACTCTAAGTGGATGAAGATGGAGGAAAACACAGTAAGGAATCAGACAAAGGAGCAGATATGATCTATTATTCAAGAAGTGGTGGGCAAGTGCCCAACCTTCAGACTATTTATTTATTAAAAGGTGAAGAAAGAGCATGCTTTGGAAAAATATTTGACAATTCAGTGCATTTCTACACTGAAAACTTAAAAGCTAAATTCAAAAGGCAGAGGCTAAGAATTCTGGCAAGATTTGTATCACACTCCCTTTATTTTTCTTCCAGCCTGGGAAAGCCCAGGGGGAACTATCAACATCAAGGAAGTTGGGATGGTCTCAGCAGACTCCCACAGAGGAAAAAGTTCAGAAATAATCTCTGTATCTAGAAACAAGGGAAATGAATCTAAATTTTGACAGAGAAACAGCAGGCAGCACTGTGGTGCAGAGAACAGACTGTACTTATGTTATAGAGAGCTTTCAGAAGAAGCATAGCATCAGGCAGCTAAACAAGATGCCCAAGTGAAAAAGGATTTTGCTGAGTTCATTTCCAAAACTGTGATATACAGATCTTAAGCACAAAGTATCCTAACACTTTTGTGTCAAAAGAATTTTGTTTTAATCCCATAGATATATCTGATAGCAGTTGTATCTGGCTGAACCACGAAACTGAAGCTTCTAATTGGTCAGACCAAGGCCATACACATATACCACAAAGTATCCCAACTTCTGTATACTGAATACAGGATTCCATTAAAGCAGGAACAACAACTGAAAGCACCAGAACACATGAAATGTGGAAGTGCTCTTAATGGCCTTCTTTCTTAAACAGCCACTAGAGGAGGATCCTGATGTTCCAGCATCATTTCAGCTGGAAGTTTCTCTTATTATTCCAGTTTATTTGCCTGGAGAGCAGAATAAGGTTATTGCTCATTATATGAATGTATAGTAACCAACTCGCCAGGAAGTATTTATTTAAATATTGAACTACGTTGTATGATGTACACCAAAAGAAGAACATGACTCAACTCTGGTGTCTATAGCTGTACAATATGTGAACTGTAAATGCACAGGAACTTCTTAATCCTTCTGTCAGTTTTGGATTACAAACTTCACATGAACCCGATGAACCAGTCATACAATATCACTATGTAATTTTGCACACAGCTCCAACTAGGAGAAAAATATTTGACTTTAAATTTATTGGCACACAAGCAAGTGAAAGCCTCGCTTTGGGATTTTTCCAAAATGACTTTCCAATCACAGCATCAGTGGCATCTGGTTCCCAAATCAAAGATTACTAAATGAACACTAGAAAAAATAAACAAAAGCAATTTAGAATAGCAATAACTACATCGCCATGAGAAGCACGAAGTATTAAAAACTTGTAATTCTACATAGCCACAGCAACACATCCTACAAGCGAGAAAGTGAGCCATTTATTCAGTCTTCTAATGAAACTTTCATTCTTCATGCTATTTCCAAACAAAAAGACTTGCAACATATCATGCAGTAAGGTACTTTTTAAAGATTTCTTATATCCATTATGCTTTAACAAAAATTGGTTGGTTTACTATCATACATGCTACTTTTGTTCCTAAATGAGCACAGCATGTATAATTTAAGAGTGAAAGGACATAACTTTTGTTTATTTTCCTCTAGCTGCTTCAGCTGCACTGCTGTGCACCATTCTGACACAAGGTGTTCTCAAGACACAGAAAATAATGCAGTTTCTCTTATCAGCTGAGTGATGGTGTGAAAGGCAATGCACAGAGCTATAGAAGTCAGCTGCTGTTGTTGTCTTTGCATTTCACTGATGGCAACTAATGAAAACAAAAATAAGCCGGCATTTTTGGAAGAGGAAGAAAAGGTGATTTGTTGGTGTTGGTTTTTTTAATATATAAAATGTTTAGATTTATTTCTATTACCATTTCTGGGGCAAGTGCATGAGTATGTTCTAGACAACTGGTTTATAAAACAAGAACTTTTGATTTTTGCTTTGGACCCAGCACCAACAGTTTATATTCAAGCACTGTCCCCGCTTAGCACACTTCTCAGCAGCCTACAGACTCACAGCTTACTTTTGCTTTGCCTGTCTGGACATATTCAACGTACTCAAAGAGCTTTAACCACATATGCCAGAGGAAATAAGTGGTTAAAAATAAATAAATAAATAAATAAATAAAAAGGAGGAACTGACCTATGGCTATTCATAAATGATTAATTTAAAAAAAAACATGCATGAATTCTCTCTTCTAAAACACAATAACACAAGAATAAATGCATTCTTAGTCCAGTAGCTAAAAGAAGGAACTGTTTGACAGTATGTATGGGAACTGCTGAATCACTGCCTGAACCTCTGATTGATCACCTGAGGTGAGCACTGAGACAGCCAGAGGAGCACAGGTGAAGGCAATTCAGCTGTGCTGCAGGAAGGGGTGGAGCCAGGCTGCATCTCTCCTAGAGCCATTTAAGGGCTGACTGCCAGTTGGGAAGGAGCTCTTTTGGACATCTGCTCCCCCGGAGTTGCTTAAGCAAGCCCATGATACAGGTGAGTGTCCTTGTCTTTTCTGTTTTGGTGTTACAAATGTGTAGCTAACTGCTCTGCTATACTGTAGTATCTGTATATTCATTGACAGTGCATGTTAAATATACACTGCTCAGACTAGGACACCAGATTTCAAGGATGTTGGCTCAAACTACTAAATGTGAAAATAAATAACAGCGTCAAATAAATGTTTCACCTTTCACCAGGGAATAAATATGCAGAATCTATCTCACACAGGAAGACAGCTATGCACAGTATGCATTTGTACACATGTAATTGTTTGATGAAGTTATCTTTTAAAAGACAATGGTTGCTCCATGTGACAGAGCTAGCAGTATATGCTACACTACATCAAATACAGCATTTATTTTTGTTATCAACTAAACAGTGAAATAACCAACCAACAAGGCTCTTAAAGTACTATCTGTCTAGGAGGTCTAGCAATGGAAAAATGGAAGAATTCACAATTATTACATCTTAGGAGAATGTATGCAATTGTTTTCTGAGCACAGTTGGATAACACTAGAGTGAAGGGGTTGGTCACTTAACTGCAGGACAGCCACTGGAATTCATCAGCATCGCACACTAATTGCTTAACTTAAGACTGTAGGATAAACACTGCATATCTATCGTTCTGCACTTCAGCTGTACTGGCCTTATAGCTCAAGCTTTAGCACTCACTGGCACAAAGTGTACTGGCTGCTTACAACACTAGAAATATGCTTGCCTTTTAAACCAGGTTATTCATACCCCAGTGGAGCGCTAGAGTATTAGAGGCAAGTGTAAAACAAGCAAGATGATGGAAAAAGGGAATTGAATAACTGACATGACCTGATACTAAGTGAAGAATGAACAATCTTTATTAAAAAAAAAAAAAGCACCAAACATGAACCATAACGGAGACTGTAGGTTATAACTGCCTAAGTCTGAGTTTAGCTAATGCAAATGATTAAGTTGTCATCTGCCATCTGCTCATTGTATATCACAAAAAAAATTATAAACTATTAGCATTTGAAATCAGTTAACTCATACAAATGGCATGTGGTTTACCTCACTTAATGCATTTGGACAGTAAAAGCTACAGGAAAGAACATTTTTGGCAGGTAGTTCAGTAAAAATGGCGCTTTTGTGAGCTGACAAAAATAATAAAAAGATTTTAGCAATTAGTTTTCTGTAGGCTCAACTAAAAACGTGGTGCTTATACACTCCAGAATGTATGGCTTGAGGCAAATGCGTGGAGTTTCAGCCTTAAGTGACCAGCTACTGTTTGGAAACAAGAACATAGGTGACCAAGACTGCTAGAAAAGAACTACTGATTTATGCTCAGGTAGTTCAGAAGGGGAAAAAAAGCACTCACAAAGGTTGTTGGTTTCTTTTCTAAAACTCCTTCCCAGTGTATCACAGACTTTAAGAGCAATAAGCACTTCATTTTTGAAAGTGAACTTAAGTCACTGAATCTGAAATCTCTAGAGGAAAAGGCTTGGCAGAATAAATTGACTATACAAGCAACCTACAATACAGAAATCACAGTGTAACAGCAGGAGGACCCTGGAGTGCAAAAGAGAAACAGATAACCCTAACCCAGTAAAGCCACATCTAAGACATACTTCAGTGAGCTCAATGACAACACCCATGCTGTAACAGACATTACTGTATGAGTCTGTAACAATTTACGGCCTTTTTATTTTAAGGAGACACAATCTGTTCTTCTGTCTTTACTGATTTCTTTCAAGAAGTATGAAGTGAGATGCGGGAACACAATTTAAAATCAACCATAAGTTAGACTGGAAAGGACAAAAAAAACTGTTTTTGGAGTGGTTTAAAAAGGGAAAACTGAGATAAGAAGTCATCTCTACTTTTTCAATTTTGTTATTTAAATGAAAACAAAGCAGTAATTTTGTGGCACTTCTCAATTTGTCAAAGACTTTGTTATGTAGATACAACTGTAAAAGCAAAACCATTATCAAATACTTATCCAAGTTCCTTATCAAAACACAGAAATTAAGAGTAATTTCAGCATGGAAGAAAAGCCTCAAATTAACCTGGTTAATAAAGCCAGCCACAACGTTTCAACAGAGATGGGAGTGGCAGCGTTGTTTGACAATGTAAGATAGATAGTCCGGTTTTCCTAATTGAAGTCTTTCAGTCTGGCTCCTCCGGAAACCTGTTCTGTCTCACACTCAAGAAAGAAGAAAAACCCACAACTCAAACCGACATGAAGGATCCGCTTCCTTCAGACTTTCCATGTAATCAAAGTCATAAGCTGAAAGCCACAGAGCAGAAGACTGACTGCTATGAAGTAATTACTCACTGGCTCAAGTCACAAGACGGTGTAAGTTCTTGTGCGGCAGTGTTTGCCCCCTTCATTTAGTGATTAACACAGGATTAAAGAAGATGCAATATCAAAAACTACTTTTCTTTTTGAAAAATGCATTTCTTGTCCTACGTAATAAAACAACAGTATTCTACTCTCCTCTGTCAGAAAGATAAGACAGCAGAAAGCACTACTAGAACCACACGAACTGAAGTTCTGCAGTGAGAGAAACAGCAACTGTGACGCCAGCGTAGAAGCATTCCCCTCCCAGCTTGGCCTTTTGCCTGACCACCAGCCAAACCCAATGTACTCAGCAGCTGTCACAGTGACCCTCTGGGACACAGAACACAATCTAGGGGTTAATCCCAACTTGCTCTTATAACCGTCTCTATGGTGTTTGTAATTTAACCACCTGAGTGTTAAATACATGCATGCAAAAGGTGCAGTTAATCTAGCTGGACATCATGCTATGCTTTTTGCTTTGAAAAATAAAAGAGAAAGTTTTTGAACATCACCAGATAGAATTCAGCAAATGTTTCACACCAATGATCAGCATCGACAAACATTGTTGAAATGTCTCTTCTTTTCCCTGAAGAATAGCCGTGAACAAATGCAGTATCCTTGATCCAGCCGATCCATTCAGCCTTTATTTTCCAACTGAAAAGTGTGTTCATGACATTCTGCTGTTACTTCTCACATGCAATTGTAGACCACTAAGTGGAGAGCGTATGGAAAGCATTTTTCAGCTTTGAGCCCCACTTTTCCCAGCCAGCTTACAGGCTGGGACAGAATAGGCGGATGTTGCTCTGTCAAGCCCAGTCCTCCAACAACAGCACAGCACTCAGGAGCAGCTCTGCACACCACTCTTCACAGGCACACATTGAAACCAAAACCAACCGTAATAAATAGAGTTCTGCTTTATTTAACCTGCCATATACGTTGAAAATGGCAACAGAACAAGTAAAAACCCGAAGTCTTCAGTGATGCATTTGATAATGATAGCTGGAAAGGATATGTCTCTATTTCTGCAGGAAGCTGGAGTGCTAGAGATGCCATTAGAAAATGGCACCAGCTGCTCTGTGAGCTCCTGGAACAGTGCAAGGACATAAAGCACTCCCTCCATGCTGACTCCTCAGAACCACACAGGACTTCCTACTGTACTGCACAAGCAACAGTCCTGCTCAGTCACAGCATTTCAAGTAAAACATATTTTTACTTTAGGATAAGTGAAAGAGAGATGGTCGCAAATGTCAAATGTGCTCAGCTCCCCTGAAAAAAAATCATACCATTTGTTGTGTCCCAGAATCATAGAACCATAGAATCAAAGAAACATAGAATCATTAAATCACACAATGGCCTGGGTTGAAAAGGACCACAATGATCACTTAGTTTCAACTCCCCTGCTATGTGCAGGGTCGCCAACCACTGGACCAGGCTGCCCAGAGCCACATCCAGCCTGGCCTTGAATGCCTCCAGGGATGGGGCATCCACAGCCTCCTTCTTCCAGTACTTCACCACTCTCTGTGGGAAAAACTTCCTCCTAATATCTAGCCTAAACCTCCCGTGTCTCAGTTTAAGACCATTCCCCCCTGTCCTATCGCTACCAACCCTCGTAAACAGCTGTTGCCTGACCTGTTCATATGCTCCCTTCATGTATTGTAATGTTGTTGAACAGCAGCAAACCCAACTTTGCTCGGATTCATCTCTTCCATTGCCTTCCTAAGCCAGGTCTTTCCTCTCCTTTCACAAATATTGCTGCTCCTGGAACACACAAGACTCTCCTATATTTGAACCTTCTAGTTCCCCATCAGATACAATGGAAATTCAGCGAGTACAGAACTTATTACAAGGCGCACAGAGAGACAGCATAATCATGTATGGAAGTACAGCTTAAGGAACCAGGTTAAATAAATGTGACACATCCCTTTAATGGCAACATTAAAGATGCTACCAGCAAGCAACTTAAGTGTTCACATAACAAGTAACTACTATTCTTCAGAATATGATGAAATACTGTATTTTAGGAAGAAAGTATTTATGCTAATAGAACTTGAAAGCATAAGCAGCATGTATCCAAGTTAAATCTCAGAAGGATTTCTCATCATCTTCCTTGTCATTCTTTTTCAAACAAAATAAGGTAAACATTGAAGAGTTGTTGCATGGAAACTCTATCTTGCAATTCTTTAGAGAAGAGCAATCCAATATTATCAATGATTGTAAAGGAATTATCAATTTTACAATCCTGCAACATTTACCTATATTAGTCTGCTGACTTCAGTGGGACCATCTAAGGATTAAAATTGCACCACAAGTTTCTAAAACATGGAATGGATGCTCTCCTGAACCACCACTAAGCACTATCCACACTTTCCACTTCTTATTTTCAAGCAGTTTGGAAACACTAAAGATGGCTGACATTCAAGATCTTTCATTTGTTTCTTAATTCATTTACTAGTCATTTTCATCAGGTGGGTAAGTTGTGAAAGAACAAGATCTAGCTCTGAAATAAAAACTGAAGACAAGAAGACAGTTATGGCTTTTTGCTTTTCCTTCTGCTCTTCCCAACCAAAAACTCTTCATGAATGTTGCATCTTACACCACAGTTGCTGTACAATGTCGTTTTCTAGAACCAATAAGCACTGGAAAATTAAGGATCAAATATATATATAAAAAATATTTTTAACAGTAATTTTCTCAATCCATTCCTTCCTTCATTTACTAATGTTTCTTGAGATGAGATTACATACCAAAAATACTCCTGGAGAAATGTCATGTTAACATATCAGCTGTGAGATCCTAAAACAAACAGGATTCTTAATCAGCACTGGGCTTTGCACTCTTCAGTCAAACTCGCAGATTTTCTCCTTGGCCCATTTGAGTTGGCATTTATCCATGACTTACAAGAGTAAGATATTCACACATCTTCAAACACAACTCAAGGAAAAGCCCCGCTTTCAGGTTTAAGTTGTTCCAACCAGTTCCATCACAGTTCTGAACATCTCCAGCGTTAAGATAGAGCCTCCCAGAACACAGCCCCTTGCCTGCCTCACAGAGCTTCCACAAGCAACACCTTGGCTTGTCTTAGAAGTTTTGCAGGCAAGCAAAAGAGGACCTTCTCTATCTGGCCAGGAGAAAGAAGACTGGAGAAGGCAGCAAAAGGTGGAGGAAGCAGCTCAGTCGAGCCCAGCAGCACAAGACAGGCTACCACATGAGGTTTGTTCCAGCCTTTACTAATATCACAACAATTTTGGGTTATCTGCATTAAAAAAAAATAACTGCTACATCATGGGAGTATGGTTTCTCACTGTCCTGCACAGATGAAGGCCATGTTTGCTTGAGTATCTCAAGCATGATCACAGTCAGAAGGTACATAACAAAGAATAGTAAGCCTCTAATGATGATTAGCTTCAGCATCTGGGGCTGCTTTACTTTTGAAGTGGTGCTTTAGGTCAGGATTCACCCTGCAGAAAAGCTTTGGAGCTCTTTGCAAACCTTAGGCTACTGATTCCCCAACTGCAGTCCACTAGACCTCTAAGATCTGTTAGATGTGGCTCATTGAGATTGCACTAAATCATAACCGTCTCTGCTTTTCAAGCCAAAAGACCAAGGTCCGTGAGAAATTTTGAGGGCTGACACTAGCCAAAACAAATGTGAGTTGTTTTTTTGGTTTTTTGGGGTTTTTTTTTGAGTGGTTGCTTATGGTACAAAGTCCATAGGGAAAAAAATGTATGCACAGACCTGTAACTGCCACTTAGCTCATCTTGTGACCAGGGTTTCGCAATGTCACTTTAAGTGCAGGGTTGCAAACTAAAAGAAACGCGACAACCCAGGTTGTACAGAGACTTGCTGACTCTTATTTACCTTTGCTCTCACTTGTGTATTTTCTCATCCTGCTCTCAGTCAACACATGACTGCTGGAGAACGGGCAACAAGGATCTCTGCTGGTTGATAATAAAACTCTCCAAACAAGCACTGCAATTCCCCTGAAGCAAGGGAAAACTATAATTACCTTTTTTTTTTCCCTTCAATTTCATCCCACTAAAGACAATACCTACAGTTATATACTACAAATAGTCAGAGGGGTAGTTAAAACACATCTGTTTTATTATGTACTCTGGAGCACCAGCATGAGTTACAATTTATGTTAACATCACACCACAATATTTTAGTCACAAACACGTGGTCCAAACAAGAACTGAAATTTTTTCTTTTTTTACATTTTATTTTCATGATTATTCCAAGATAAGAATTACTGGCATATGGCATTTTGAGGGGAACGGCACACAGTGCCTTGCTGAACAGGATGTCAGTTGTCTTATGCAATATAAGTGTTCTTACTGCAGTGACAAGTCCCAGTGGCTCTCCCCCAAACACTTCCCTCATCAATTCATTCATTTTTTGCTACCATATTATGAAGTAATACAAAATGTTGCCTCTAGAGCACAGCTAGTTTCCACTTCAAAAGGGAAACACAGGCAATTTATGCTTTCGTTAACTGCTATCTTCTTCTTCCCAGAGCACTTAACACATACACACTCAAGATGATAATCCCTGCAGGCATAAATACTGTACAGTATCCAAATCATGGAAAGGCCCACATGCACACAGGAGGAAAGCCTCACTGTTCAAGTTCACCAAATGTCTCCAAAGGCAGATCAAAAATAAATTAGAAGATAGTACAATAAAGAAAAAAAGTTTCAAACATAGAATTCATACCTTAAAGGACATATAACTACAACAAGTAAATGCAGAAAAGCTGGCATTTGGGTAGTGCCTAAACACAGCAACTCTAAAGTCTGGCTTTAACTAAATGTTACTGATAGCGGGGATAACTTTAACTAAAAGAGGGAAGATTTAGGTTAGATGTTAGGAAGAAATTTTTTACTCAGACACTAATGAGGCACTGGAATAGGCTGTGCAGAGGGGGTGTGTATACCCCAACTCTGAAGGTGTTCAAGGCCAGGTTGGATGGGATCCTGAGCAGCTTGATCTAGTAGTGGTTGGCAACCCTGTCTGTGGCAAGGGGTTGGAACAAGATGACCTTCAAGGTTCCCTCTCATCTAAGCCATTTTATGATTCTGTGATTCTATGAATGCAGATTATCAAAAAATACATTTTTCAGAAAAAGAAAAAAAAAAAAGACACCATTGACTGAACTGAGACACTATTTTGTGTATTATTACATACACATTTTTATACAGTATTACATACACTATTGGTGTATGACACCAACAGCATTTATTTTTCAAGAAAGCCTGCTTATTAGAAACAGTGAGCTGGTAATTTGACAATAATAGCACAGTTAAACACAGGACCAAGATGTGAACAGTCACTTCAGGGCTGTGTGAAATCTGCAACCATGGGAGAATATTGTTCAGGAAACCCACCACCCAAAGAGGAAGCAACTCATCATGTACATTCTTTTAAAAGTCACGAAAGCAAAACAATGCAGCAGTAATGCAAGAAAAACAGGATTCAAATATGAAGCATGTCTAACCAGCTGTTCAAGACATGTCTTGAACCCACTGTGAGAAACACACAAAGGAGTATGCCAATATCATAATTCATAGCAGCTCAGAAGTTGGCAAAAGCCAGGCATGTCAGTGTCCTGCATGCACACAGCAGGGCTGAGCGTCCTGCTTGGACGTGGTCTCATCACAGCCCTGTGCTACATGTAATCCCCACGTCTAACTGGTACTCAAACCTTACACATGACAAGGGCCTCAGCATACACCTAGATGCAAGCTAGCTCTCCAGCTTCCATCTGCCTGGCACTGTGAGCATCAAGTGCTTAAGACAGCTGTGGCTATGCATGAGCTTGGAAGAAGCAGGGAATAGTAATTTCATGCTAAGGTAAGGATCTGAGAAAAAAACACAGACAGTAACTATATTTCTACCAGTACTCAAGTACTGTGGCATATGTAGTATTTAAAAGTAGAAATACATGCAATTAGGAAAGCTGACTTGTACACAGAATGAAAGTGCAAGACTTGAGACTTCTTTACATTTCAGCCCAGGCACACACTTGGATAAGCTGCTCGCCCTGTGCCCCAGGCCCCAGTCCTTACAAGGGCAGGCGCCTCCACCTTGAGAGAGTCAGCAGCAGCAAAGGCATCACTGGACAAGAGGCTCAGCTGTTCACCTAAGTCTCACTCCCAACACATTTGTTACAGATAGATACCTGTCACCTTAAACACCCGGTTCTTGCAACAATGGGTAGAGCTTCCAATGCTTATATTTTACATGGAGTAACAGCAGATCTTTCAGAAGAAGAAAAAAAGATAAAGAAAAAGAAAAAAAAACACACAAAACCGTAACTAAATCTTTGAAAATGATCTATATTAAAAAAACAGAACTTTCAGGACTGAGGGATCTATCTTTTCAGGCAATCAGTTTACAGGCACTGGCATGATCACAAAAGCAACCTGGACACAGAACCGTAGCAAGTATTTAAACAGATCTTCCATTGTAAGAATTAGATAACCACTATAAATCTTAACCATGATGATTCAAAAAAGCAAGCTTAAAGAAGCAGCATCTTCAGCTACATATAAAAGAATTAGTACCCTCATCACTACTCATCTTTTCTCTCATTTTAAATGGCAAGTGGTCAAGTGAGCCAAACATAATATAACCACATATTAATGCAAGCGTCTTAATGCGTAATTTCATTTTCCTTCCTGGCTGACTTCCACACTGATATTTTTCCAGATTTGTCTTAGAATGTTCTTTTCAATACTGCAACAGAAGGAAAATGGATAATGATAAAACTACCACCATTTCTACATAGTGTTAGACAAATGCACTAAGTTGTATGATACTGGAAACAGTCTGGGGGATTATTTATTACCCAGATCACCACATTTATCTGACCTAGATCGTGAGCAACTAAGCAGATGCTTAGTCCTCCAGCTGCCACATTCTTTGTCATGCTGTGAAGGCATCAAGTAACACTCACATTGTGCAAGTATGTGAGACAGGATTTACTACAAACTTCTAGGAGGGGGAAGCACTTAAGGGAACAATTTCTGTAATGTCAGACTCAAAAAAAAACCTGGAAATGGCTTAATTTATTCATAACTGCACTTAAATTTCCTCTAGCATTTTGTAAGTAATAGCCTTTAAGTAGAAAAGAAGCCATTGACAAAGTTTGTATTCTTGCAGTCAATACTGTGCCACTGGTACACTACAACCACTTTGACAGTAAACCACACGTGAATCTTGTACAAACGATGGTTATTCCCTTTTACAGTGTTGATATGAGTCAACTAACTGGAAGGAGAGAAATGCCACAAGGCATCA